>NC_140958.1:41694337-42294337 GCF_014529385.1 Adiantum capillus-veneris
AGAGAGAGAGAGAGAAAGAGAGATAGCGAGAGCAAGATCGAGAGAGAAAGAATGGGAGATAGGGTACGTAGAGAGAGAGAGAGAAATAGAGAGATAGAGAGTGATATATATATATATATATATATATATATATAGAGAGAGAGAGAGAGAGAGAGAGAGAATTAACTAGATATAGCTACAGAGGTAGAGACAGAGATAGATAGTAGATAGAGAAAGTTGGCGTGAAAGAGTTAGGTTGGCTGACCAATTGTGTGAAAAGGACAGAAACTCTCTCTATCTCTCTCTCTCTCCCTCTAGAAGAAACCATGGAACTAAAAGAGGCAAAGGGGTTTTGCCCGCTACATGCATTGCCATGTACACCTAGGAGTGCACATATGTGTCTACCCATGTAGGATTTGACCAATAAAGACGAGATTTTGACCCGGTGGTCCTCATCTTCGTACACCTCTGGACCGAGGTGTACGGAGATCGGGCAAGACTAGAGAATGCGAGCTAGTTTACATTGTGAGGAGTATATATATTAAAACAACATTCATAATCATTGCAGATGGCAACGTCATCAACTAACATGAGGAAAAGACTGCATGCTTGTGCACGCTCTGCAAGTATCAAATCCTGAGCATGCATAGGATATGTAATGAGCATGTGCACAAATACGGAGAGTTTGCTAGAGAAATCGTACAAAGTCTACGATACGACTCCTACGGAACGGGCATTGATTTTCGCGACATAACATACATATGAGAGAGAGAAAAAGCATTATGCGTGAAGGTTCGACCAATATAGAGCCAAGGATGGAAGCAAAAAAGAGCTTACAGACAGAAGACAACGGCATAGAGGAGATGTTGGATGCCTTCTTCTAGACAAGCGAGGAGAACGCTAACGAAGCATCACCAGAAGCCGTGCACCTATCTTCTGAAGACATGTTGACGAAGTTGGCACGTCAACCAATCTATGAAGGCGCCAAAATATATGTGCTTCGTACTTGTCTGGCGTTTTTAAATCTTTAGTCAGTGTACGGGTGGTCAGATGGAAGTGTCACTGCTTTGTTTAGGTACTTAATTTACAAAAGAGATTTCCGCTTGCAACGGTGACTTGCTTGGGGAGCTTTTTAATTTAATGTGTCTTAAACAGGTTGTTGCGGGAGCAACTTGTCCCGGTTGGCAATGAAATGCCCCCCTCTAGGCGAGATGCAAAGCAACTATTGACTTCAGTTGGCTTGGGCTACAACAAGATTCATGCATGTCCAAATGATTGCATTCTTTTTCGCAGTGAATTCGCAAATTGTCTGTCGTGTCCTAAGTGCAGAGAAATGTGCTACAAACAAGATGTGGTTGGCGAGAGAGTGCTAGCTAAAGTGTTGTGACATCTCCCTATTATTCCTAGGATAAAAAGCATGTTTCGTTGTGGTTCTATTGCAAAGTTGATGCGGTGGCATTCTACGAGTAGATCCACTGACGCAACATTTAGGGTGCCCACTGATTCAAAGGCTTGGAGGCACATTGAAGATACCTGGCCACATTTTAAGAGTAAACCACGCAATTTGCATTTGGGCATGGAAATGGATGGAGTCAATCCATTTGGCTTGAGAAGCTCGTCATGGAGCACTTGGCCTGTGTGACTTATCAATTACAACCTCCCGCCGTGGCTTTCCATCAAGAAGGGTCATTTGATATTAAGCTTGATTGTACCTGGTAAGTTCAAGGCAAAAAACATGGATGTTTATCTAGCTCCAGTAGTTGACAAGCTCCAGGATTTATGGCATGGGATCAACATAGCAAATGCGGTTGAACTAGTAGGACAACATCTTGCAAGGATCCATGGACTTCTTATGTGGACTATGCATGAGTGGCTAGGATACTGAGAAGCTTCTTGTAATGGTTCTTGATTTACAAAATTCTTGATATTCGCAAGCACTTTGCCTTGGCCTGAATCATGCTTTAATATATGCAGGGCTTACAACTTCGGGATACAATGCATGTCCAATTTGTGGGCCGTCTTTGGATGTGCGCTATTCTGCCTCTCTTCGAAAGACAATTTATCAAGGCCACCACCGTTATCTTCCAGATGGCCATCACTTGTGTGAAGGTCAGCTTGGTCGTGTCGAATGTCGTCCTGTGCATGTACAAGAGTGGCGTCCCCGATGGGAGCAACATGAGGGGCAACCTGTTCTAGGAATGAAACATTTTTCCATTCTCCATATGTTGCCGTACTGGGGTGATCTACTAATTAACCATTTGCTGGATCCAATGTATATATTCAAGAATGTGGGAGAGCTCCTCTGGAAGACAATCATGGGAATGAAAGACAATCGAGCTTCACGAGATGATTTGCAGTCAGTTGGAAAGATGCTAGAGATATGGCCTTTCACCAATGCAGCTGGCCAAACAAAGCTTCCAAGAGCACCATGGGTATTTCTAAAAAGCGAGGAGTGACAAGTTAAAAGGGTGATTTTAGAGTTCACGATGCGAGCAGGATATATGCGATGTCTCAAGATAGCATTCACCCATGACGATCAACTGTTAGGACTCAAATCACACGACTGGCATAAGTTCTTGCTTCTTCCAATTGCGATCAAGGGGTGTTAAACGGAGGAAGTGCGGACCTGCATATACAAGATTTCAGAGCTAGTGCAGTGGATCTCTTCCAAGGAGATACGAGAGGAATCTATTGCAATCTCAAGGGCTAACTCCATTGAGGCAGTTTGCATGATTGAGAAGTATCTACCCACGAGTTGCCTAACTATCCAAATGCACTTGCTCGTCCATGTAGTAGATGAGTTTGCAGTGGCAGGTACAATCCACATCCGTTGGATGTTCTTTCTGAAGCGGTTCATGAAAACACTCAAGCATTTTGTTCACGAAAAAGCACGTCTAGATGGGAGCATGGTAGAAGTATGGCTGGTACAAGAGTCTCTTGTCTTGACGACTGAATTTCTATCCGTTTCTGACCCAGAAATGCCTCGACTGTGAAGCGATGAGGAGGATGCAAGACTGGTGGGAGAGGAGCCACAAGGGCAAGGGGTGCCAAAGAAAATGAACGACGCCATGCGAGAAAATATCATGAAGTTCTATATACTAAATTCAGAGCTGATGCAAAAATGGCTTGAAAGGTACAAAGAAGAGAAAGAGAGACGCAATAGGGAGCGACACGATTTCAGGCGAAGTAGAACGACTAGAGGCTTACCCTTGCCAGACTATCTCTCTCCTCTACCTGAATTCCCTACAATGGCATGGTTGGACAGGACAGTGAGAGTAGCTCGAGAGATCGGAGAACCCATATATCTAGAAGCGGAAGAGTTGGCTATTGGATGTGACTGGAGGTATCATACATACATGGCACTGTGGTCGCATGGAAAGCATTTCAGAACACAAAACATTGACAGAAGAAGAAACACGTTTGACAGTGGGGTAATGGTTAGTTTCATGCAAAAGAGCAGGTCCAGTGCCAGAGATACGAATGAGAGCACTAGCAACCTGGATTACTGTGGTCTGGTGTCAAATATCTTGAAAGTGGGCTTCAGGCGGTTGGAGATGTTTTTGTTGGATGTGAAGTGGTTCAAGGTGATTACTTCTGGTCGCAATGCAACGGTACGCAGAGATGGAAACAAGCTTGTGCAAATAGATTCTACAAAGGTTTGGACAAATGCGAGCGACACATTGCTCTCCCCGAACATTGCGAGCAAGTGGTCTTTGTACCGGACCCTCGAGAGCGACAATGGTGGTTTGTGGTTCAGGTTGCTCCAAGAAATAACCAAGTATTTGAAGGGCAAGAGCTCCTGGAGTAAAGTCAGTCAGATGACGTAGATACTACTGTGACATTAGATGAGATGGAAGAAGGTATGGCAGAGGAAGCTGACAGATATACGAGGGATGACGCAGATGAGGCAGATATGACACTTGTAGATGAAGATGCAATGGATGAGGACAATCTGCCAGAACAAGTTGGGGTAGAGTTATGTGTGCAATTAGAGATAGATGATGATACGGTGCAAGATATTATTGATAATTCCTAACTCGTCAAGACCTAGGCCTGTAAGTGTTTGTGTGAAGACGTTGATTTAAAATTAAGCTTAAAGTTAATTTAAACAAAGGTGTTCTGATGCTTTCTTTTACTTTCTTTGTGCAGGACTTTAGTATGGCCGACCAGTTTCCAGATCCCGCTTCTATGAGTGCAGATGCATTTATGGGCTTCATCACACAGATGACGCCCAGTTAGATGGCAGAGGCATCTCAGTACTGGGTAGCCAGAGGCATGGGTACTACGCCTCCGGGCTTCACACCCGAGGGTCCGAAGCCTATGGGAGGGACACCTATGGGGGGGGAGACGCCTACGGGTACGACGCCTGCGAGGTCTCCCATCACGGTCGCTTTGACACCTAGGGGTGCGACAGAGGTGGGTACGTCCTCATCAACGTAGCACAGGCGCACTCGCCGATCGTGGCGATCATCAGGTGGAGATGGTGGTTGATGTGGAGGAGGGTCCACAGATGCTTCGACCCCTCCTCTCTCATGAGCCCCATCGTACCCAAGCATACCTCTTAGCATACCTTGGACACCTTGGGGGGCACACGATCCTAGTGACTCTAAGCTCTATACTGTAGGGGCAGATTGTTCTGTTCACATGGATAGAATCGGGACTGAGATGAGACAGCGGATTCTCCTGCTCGCGGAGCTGCAGTTTTTGACCAGCATTCTGACACCTTGGCTTGAGCAGCATCACGACAAAATCAATTATATAGTGGAGACCATCATGAGAGAGTATCAACCTGCTTCGGGTTCAAAGGATCTTCAGAAGAATGGATCAAGGGTGTTGCACGGGACATCGTGAAACATCAACGAGATCAGCTCGGTAGGCTTTTAGGACCGGCTTGCCAAAGCCTTCGGGCATCCCACATGAGACGTGGTAGCAGATCAGGGAGGAGGAGCGGATAGCGGACATGCAGTTCAGACAGCAACGTCAGGCCACGCAGATACAATAGATGACCAGGGGGACATCTCATCTTGACAGCCGAGGCTTCGACACCTTTCCCTATGAGTTTGTGAGTTTCCAATCCAATCTTAGCTATGGCGTTTTTTAAAAGGTGATGAATCGTGTATTCTTATTACTTTGATTTTTGTATAAACGCAGAATCTTGCAATGCATCGAGTCCCGACACGCTAGGAGCAGACAGATGGATATCGCAGATGTATCTAGTATGAATTATTGAATGATCTTGATGCTTCAGGAGAGCCTGTAGGCTGGGAGGCCTTAGAGTTTCGCTGATCAATTGAGGTGAGATGTTAATATGTGTGAGCTGATTTAATTAAATAAGTATATGTGAAGTAATATCAATACTAATTTTGTGACTTGTCCTATGTGCAGGTTGTGACGCCTAGTCATCACTGGATTTCATATATATGTTTTGTGAGATAGAGACACGCTTTTGTGTCTCTTTTTTATATAGACATTGTTATGGTTATTGTTCAGACATGGTTATGGTTATTGTTTTTCTTATGGTTATGGTTATTGTCATTGTATAGACATGGTTATGGTTATTGTTCTTGTATAGACATTGTTATGGTTATTGTTTTTGTTTTGTTTATGGTTATGTTTAGCTTTATGGTTATGGTTATGGTTAATGTTTTGTTTATGGTTCTGGTTATCATTATGGTTTTGATCAATATGGTTATGGTCGGTTATGGTTTTAATTTGGTTATGGTTTTTCACAAAGTTTGTTATGGTTATGATTTTAAGCTGGTTATGGTTTTGCACAAAGTTCATTTCATTTCTTTCATTTTCCTTAAATCTCATGTGAGATCCTACATGGATAGCATGTAGGAGGCGTATACATATGGTTTTGTTTGAAAAGTTTATGTTAAAATGAAGGGAACTCTGCTGAAATTTCTACGAGAGCACGGTTGATTTTGGTGCTGCTCGCTTTCTTGGGCAGAGGGCAGGCAGTCTGACTATGGCTGTGTCCATCTTCTCACTGGGCGTAGGCCAGGCTGCCTGTCCTCTGCCCAATAATATTTTTTTTTGTTATGGTCATCGCAATCTGCATCGCTAGGCACGTCAAAATATGCGTCGATAACAATTCCTTTCGACGCATATATCGATACATATTGTGACGTTTTTGTAGGGACGCGTATTTCGATGTTTGCGTCGAAGGCCCCCTTTTTTGTTGTAGTGTATGAAAGGGTTAATAGATGAGTTAATGGCATTCAATCTTGGCTGACCAAATAGGCTATGAATTGTTCTTTGGAATTGTAGTTTTGTGCTTACCATAATATATATATTTTCTATAGTGATTGGGATTGATTGTGTACTGTACAAATCCTCTTGGTTCATAGCAAGATGACTATGCGTACGTCAAAAGAAAAGTTATAGTCTATATAAGGTAGTATAATGGGATCCGGTGATAGAAGTATTTCATTGAGCCTTTCTGGGCCAAAGAGAAAAACTATACGTTGTTGAAAGTGTATTTTACGGCTAATCCATATGTTAATTCTAATAGATCGTACAGAGTGAAAGCAATAGAAATTATCATCATGTGGATTATTCATCTAGAATAACTCTAGTATGTGCAAAATGTAGATATGAGAGAAGAGAAGGGTAGAGAAGAGAAGAGAGTCTCCCTTCCAAGCCCTTTTCTTGCCCGTAGGCAATAAGGATACTGCGGGGAGAGATGTACATGTAGCAAGGAGAACATAAAATTTGTAGAGAGGATGAATTACTAAGAGTGAGAGAGATAGGTTTGGTTAAGGAGATGAGATTAGATATATATATGTTGGATTAGAGATGAAAAAGAAAACAACAAGAAATCAAGAAAACATCAATGTAGAACACATCTTACTTGACAAACCCTTCAACACCATTATTGATGGACAGAGAAGAAGAGGGGAGAATTCAACTTTGATTGATACGCCAAGTCTAAGACCTTCTTTAATTAGATTTGATCTTCGAAGGATTGGGTGCAAGAATGGCTAGTCTTCCTCTAGGAGAAAGTGTAGGCTTAGGCTTTATTAATGGCTAAGTACAATTTGGCATTACTACTCACTCCCTCATGAATTCCTCTCATCAATGGATTGAATGCTTGAGTGGTTTTCAAGGAAGAAGAGGTCCCATTTTATAGGTGAAAGGAACCCCCAACGATTTACACAAGAAGAGAAGAGCCAATGTGAACAAAAACTGGAAAAGTTGGAAATGAGCTGTCTCTGCATGATGTGGGCAGACTGGGGTCCAGTATTTTGATCATATCTCCTCAACTGTGGCTTCCATTTAAAATATTTTTCCAATTCGGATTGGAACCTTGTGTAAACAAATCATCAAAATAGGGTCCATTTCTCGCAGAAAAAGTCTTCCTGTGGTCCCCTTAGCTTAGACTTTCATTTGATTCCAAAGGACAGCTCATGCCATATGAAAGCATGACATTGCTCCTTGACAAAGTTTTGTAATCATGCTTGCAATAATGCATTAAAATAAATGTATCTTTGAAATCATGCCACCTAGTGTCCCACTAGGATTTGATTCCCTCCTAGTAGCTATTTAAAAAGAAATATAAGAAAAATAAAAAAATACATAGAATATATATATATTGGAGTTTACCCTAGATATAGGATCTAACTAGGGTGTGAGATGATAATGAGATAGTAGAAATAAAGAATCATTGCTTTTTTCCCCAAGTTAAAGAGGCGGAGCTATTGAGGCTTTTCCCATAGTATTTTCTGATGGTAAAGTAAGAATAGGTTACCCTTGAGAAAAATAATAGGATGAGATAGAAAGCTTATTATTATACTTAAATATGCATATGTACATTATAGGAAATATAATTATGTATCTAAAAAGTTACAAGATAACTCTTGTAGCATGAGTTCCACTATGTACATGTCACAGCACGACATCCACCTCCTCTAAACCTGTACATCCTCCGGTATGTGCCACATTGTCTCTTTGTAAGATCAGCCCTCTTGTACATCTTCCTTGATTTCTTCTTCACTGGATGATTCTAGAGCTTCATGTTCACTTTGATCTTCACCTGTGTTTTGCTCTTCTTCCTCATCAACATCTTCTAGATCATTGTCTCCTCTTCTCTTAAACATTTTGATCCTTTTTCCTGCAATGGGAATCTTTAATTTTGTACCATATAGTTTAGACAAGCTGGAAGTAGCATTTTCATGCACATGCTTTACAACATACGGTCCAAACCATCTTTTTGAGAACTTACGCATGACTGTGTGCTGGTTATCAAGGCTACTGTCATACACTAAAACCTAGTCACCTTTGTCAATTGCTTGGATCCTGAGTCGATGTCGCTTATCAAAGTAGTCCTTGTTTTTCAACCTTGCATTTTTGAGTCGTTCTTTTGTAGCTTCAATGTCTCCAGGCCTTCTCTCTAGTTTCCTTACACGCAGTGCAAGGAGATCTTCCCTGCTAAGCCCCTCTTGCCAAGGTACTACATTCCATGTGGGAATTGTATCTTCAATCGGAATCACTGGCTTTTGACCATAAACTAGCTCCGCAGGCATATAGCGAGTTATTGAGCTATGTGTTGTACGATTAGCCCATAAAGCATATGGTAACAGTTTTGGCCACTCACCAACTCTTCCTTCGCAAGCCTTGGCCAAAGCTTTGATGATAGGAGGATTCCCTCTTTCACTCTTTTCATTGCCTTCAGGCTTGTAAGCTGTAGTAAGAGAAATCTTGATTCCTAATCTAAAAAAGAACTCCCTTACTTCTTTGACATCCATTTCACCTCTATCTGCAGTGATTTTTCCCACACAACCATAACGACAAATCACCTCATCAAGAAGGAATTTGCACACAGCTTCTGTGGTTTTATCTCTTAATGCTCTTCCTTCAACCTGGTTAGTTAGGTCCTCTCGTGCAAGAACCAAGTATCTCATCTACCAGAGTCCTAAGGGCATTGTGACTAGATCCACAACCCATTTATAGTGCATGGCTAGTGGATATGTAGGGTGCAATCCATCACGATTTTGGACATTTGAATACATTTGACAAGTTACACACGACTCTACAAACTGAGATACATATTTATACATACCCTTCCACGAGTATTTTTCTTTCAACTTGGAGAAGGTTGCCCACACACCTCTATGCCCAGTCCATAGACTCTCATCAAACTCTTGCATGAGATTTACTTGAGTCTTTTTTTTACATATAACCCGTTGTGGTGTAGCACCCTTTTTTTTAGGATACTTCCACAAGTAACCATCCCTCAAAAAGTACCCATATGATTTCCTGTTTTGTTAGAGTACTCAAGTAGCTTCCAATAAGAAGCCAATCACCTTCATAAAGATCTTTCAAGAACAATTCATGGGAATTAGTCATGCAAACATTGTTACCTTTGACATGAGAGATAGAATAGAACTTTGTGCCTACATCATCTCCCTCATCAATCATTTGTGACTCATCTTCATACCTTGCCCTTGATAACATATCTGCCACTGTATTGTCTTTACCTACAATGTGCTTAAATTGGGGATTTAAGGACTTAATGTAGGAAATCCACCGTAACATAGCAATGTCTGGTGTTGAGCAGCTTTTAATCATCCCAAGAAGTGGTAGACAATTTGTTTCTACAACCACACATGCACCAATTAGGTACTCTTTCCCATTTTTCAAGGCTATAACCATACCCCATAGCTCTCTCTTTGTTTGTGGATAGTTTCTTTGGCGAGCACTTGATACCTTGCTCCAAATCTTACCACATACCTACGCCCTTCTTTATCATCTTGCCCTATTGCCCATCAATCCCCGTAGGACTGGTGTCTACTGTCACAATTACTGGCCTTTGACACTCATAGTCTACCTTTCTCAAAGTTGGTCGTAACTGGAGCAACTCCTTTAGCTTTTTCATGGATTTTACATGTGCTTCTGTCCATTTAAACTTTTGATTCTTTCTAAGAAATTGATAAAGAGGATCAGTTACATGTGCATAATATGGAATCCAAATAGCATAGAAGACATATGCTCCTAGAAACCTTCTAACCTCAGTGATGCTAGTGCATGTTTCTTTCATTCTTTGGATGGCATCTACCTTTGTTGGACAAGGTTTCCTACCATATGGTCTGCACATCTGTCCCACAATGAGCACTTCATTGACACCAAACATAGACTTTTTCCTTGCCATTGTAAGATTCACTTCTTCCAGCCTAAACAAAATTTTATCCCTTGAGATCCAAAGCTTCATCTTTGTCACTTTCTTCACATCCTTTGATAGGAAAATCATCAATGAAAGGCATTGTGATTTGAGGAATAAAGTCAGGTAAGACCTTATTCATCCGATTCATCATATGTGCAACAGAGTTGGTTGCTCCCTATGGCAAGGTACACATCCTTACCAAACCCAAAGGTGTCCTCATGGTTGCCAAGTATCTGCTTTAGATTGCAAGCTGAAATTGATCATACCTTAAGTAGAGATCACCCATTGAGTAGATTGCCCTCCATGCAAATGCCTCTGCAAACTCATCCACAATTGGACCTGTACCTACATTTCTAATTATCACCTTGTTCTCTGGTTGCATATCTTGGATGAAGCATAGAGAACCATTCTTTTTTGGAACTGTGAACCACCTGTTTGAGTATGGATCACAAGAAGGCTCCAAGATTCCCATTTTACTTTTCTCATTCAGTAGCTCTACTAACTTTGGCAAATGAGCCTTTGGAACCGGAATAGGCTGCGGATTCCAAGGCACATGAGTTATTGTGAAAATTACCATAGGAGCTACAATAGAAGGATCAACACATCCTATCTCATGTGGCTGAAATGCAAAATCCTTACTATGCTTTGAAAGCATTTCTTTGAAGCACTTTCTTCTCTTGTGTTAGAAACTCCTCGTGACCAATCTACAACTCTTGGAAAGACTCCTTTGTGAAGGTATGCCCAATCTTTTTAGGATTCCTCAAACTTGGTTGTAAAGAAGCCTGCTCAATCGTTTCCCTATTTGTTGGGTGGTAAGGGTGAAGCTACTAGTTTCACCTTCTTTGCTACACTCTTGTAATTAGTTTCAACATGGAATTTTGGACCAACTGTTTGGTTTTCTTTAAAGGCTTCTATTACTCGATACATTTCCATAGACAAACTTCCACAACTTCATTTTCAAGATGCAACCTAGACCCCATTATAGCATCAAGCTCACCCATAGTATCTACAAAAGAAACTTGTTCACACAAACCCAAAGCATTTTCAATAGGCTCTAGCAACCCACTCTTTTTCATGACTATTTGTACATTATGTACATATTGCCTCTCACATCTCTTCAAATCTTAAAGTTTTGTAAAACATACTGATCCATTTCTTATTACCAAGAATCCTGTTGAGAAAGTTTCACCTATTTTTGGATCAGGCAAGACCCTTTTTCTTTTTCTACCACTATAGTCCCGCTTTACAATGGTACTTGGCCAAAACCCATCATTTCCCTATGGTCATGAAACTCTTTGCTCACCTTCGGTAGAGGATTTTCTCTGAGGTTTTCACAATTTCTTTCATGGTTTACACAAACTGTGAGGAATTGGATAGCACGTTTACCATGTAGGGCTGTCCAAGGATGAGATGATATGAAGATGTATCTTGTACAAGGAAGTTTTGGTTTATCTTTACATCACCTATTGTCACCTTCACACCTGGACATGCTGCATACAATTCACCGGATGAATTGTTTGCCACTTTTACCATCCAGTCATGATCTGTGTCTATCGTCCATTTGCACTTGTTGTAGAGACTCTTTGACATTATGTTTATTTCTGAACCATGGTCAATCAAGGCAAAAAATGGCTCTTCAAGATCACCTACCTTGACCAAAGTTTCTATAGTAGCCCTTGCCCAATGACTTCGTGAATAGTAACTCTTAGGAATAGCTTCAACTTCTTCATCATCATTTGAGAAATGCACTTGCTTCACTCTCCCACTAGATTGGTAGAATCCTACCATAGTTCCATCACCCTCCTCCTTATTTTGTATCTGTATCCCTTGTATCTTCGAGGTTTCCCCTTCAACCTGTGGAGGACGAGAAACTTCAGCAGGAGTTTGCCTCTTCCTCTTGATGATGTAAATGATCTCCTCATGGAATTCACGCTTTGCAATGCCAAGAAATTCTCCCAGAGTAAACTCAATCTTGCTATTCAAGATCCTTTCCTCCAAGACTTTCTTCAAATCTATAGCTGCCTCAATATCAGATTGTAGTTTATAAGTTGGGCTTTTTGTCTTACTTTTTGTTGGCTCTTTCTTCTTTCCTATTGTAGACTCCTCCATGAGTACTTCAGGTGGAGATGCTCCTTGTGTCGGGGGTATTTGGGAAGGCATCGATTCACTTCTTCCCCCACTTCTAGAAGCTCTTTTTGATGGTCCTTCATCAACATTCTCACGTTTGCACTTCTCTTCTACAATAGCCTCATTTTGTTGGCATTTTTTAATGTAGGCATGCACTGACAACGAGTCCACTAGATCATTCCATCTTGTTTCTAGACGTATGCAATCACTTGATTCATGTAGAATCTCTTTTGTAAGCTTTTCCTTTTTAGCTAATTGCATGACATTTGGCCAAATTTGGCCATGATGGTCATTCACCTCTTCATCACTAAGATGCTCAATCTTTACTCCATAAGTAGCTGCCTCAACTGAAGAGCTAGCATGGTTAGTTTCCATATCTTCAAGTAAGGTTTTCATTCCCCCCTTCCCAAAGTTAGTTCTCAAGGGTAGACATGTCTCTCTTAAGTGGATTTTACCATCCTTAAAAAAGACAACATCTTTTGACAAAGCATCACTAAAATCATCACAATACCTTCTTACATGGTCTGTACTATCACACCAAATACATCTATTAACAAACCCTTCTTTGGGCTGTTGTCTTTGCCTAAGAAGTGGCCCTGATGGTTGGCCTTTTTCTTCAAGCTTTGCAAGCTTCACCTTCATGTCACGCATTCCCTTCACGAGATCATCTAGCATAGACTCATCAAACTTAGGAGCTATATAAGTAAGCTTTACCATTTTGTCAGAACTTGAGGTTGAAGGACTTGTAGTGTTTACTACCATCTTGTCCCTTCTTCTTTGTCGTTTGGCAAGCAATGAGAGAGCACCTTCAACTTCATTCCGATCGGTCTTTAGTCCTTTCTCAGCATCTTTATCTTCAAGAAGAAGCTCCAATTTTTCTTGAAACTCTTTACCTGCGGCTTGTAAGAAAATATATGTCTTCTCTGCATCTAGTGTGGCCCTTTCTATCTCGGTGAGTTGTGCATAGCGCAACTCAAATTCCCTAAGTAGCTCTTTTATTGATAGTCCTTGCTTTGGCTTGACTACCCATTCTAAGAATGTCATTTTGGTCACTCTCTTCGAGTCCTCCATGAAATATTCCTCCTTTAAAGCTACTTTGAGTTCTTCTCAATTTCTCCCATGCCCATCTTTAATTGCCCTAACATGCTCCCTAATTTCTGGAGCAACAACTAGCTCAAACATGTGAATCATCTAACCTTCTGACACGCGATGCAGCTCCATCTCCTTCACATACTCGCGTAAGTACTTCGTTACATCTTTTCCATTGACCTGATCCATTCTATTGACGACCGCTTGTATGGCCTTTGTTGTTGTTGAAATCTCCCTTCTTTCAATGGCATGTTGTTGTTGCATGAACATTGCAAATGTTTGAAACATTTGCATTTTTGCTCGGTCAAAATGCATACCCTGTTGCTCAACATGATCACCCATGGTTACCCACAAACTATCACCCTGGCAGATTCACGCCAGGTTCACAAAAAATATGTCGAGAAATTTGCGGTCTTGCCAGGAAAGCACCGGGCTTATGGCTATGAGAGTTTGTGAGAGAACTCAAAAAAAAACTATATGAAGGAGTTAAACCATAGATGCCATGAAGACTAGGGTTTGGAAAGAAGTGCAATCAAAGAAGCCCCACTCTTTCTCTCCTGCACTCACACACACAAAGAAAGAACACAAAAGAGAATGTCAAAACAACACAAATATGAAAAAATCAAGGCTATGGTCATATCGTATCATGGGTAATATGAAAGGGTTAATAGATGAGTTAATGGCATTCAATCTTGGCTGACCAAATAGGCTACGAATTGTTCTTTGGAATCATAGTTTTGTGCTTCATAATATATATATTTTGTCTAGGGCTTAGGATTAATTGTGTGTACAAATCCTCTTGGTTCATAGCAAGATAACTAGGCTTACGTCAAAAGAAAAGTTATTGTCTATGAGAGGTAGTATAATGGGATTCGGTGATAGAAGTATTTTATTGAACCTTTCTGGGCCAAAGAGAAACACTATATGGTGTTGAAAGTGTATTTTACGGCTAATCCATACGTTAATTCTAATAGATCATACAGAGTGAAAGCGATAGAAATTATCATCATGTGGATTATTCATCTAGGATAACTATGGTATGTGCAAAATGTAGATATGAGAGATTAGAACATAGTTTCCCTCCCAAACCCTATTCTTGCCCGTAGGCAATAAGGATACTGTGGGGAGAGATGTACCTGTAGCAAGGAGAACCTAAAATTTGTAGAGAGGATGAATTAATAAGAGTGAGAGAGATAGGTTTGGTTAAGGAGATGATGATGGAGCAAAAGATGTCGTGCGCACACTCACACACCTAGACAACTCAACACAACACAAGGAATTTAATTGAATTCCTCACCTCACTCACTACCACTCAAAAGATCCCTAAAAACTCTACCCACAAGCTCAATTTAAACTCCAAATGCCTCGACCTACAAGCCCTTGCCTGCCCGCAGACACTACAAGGTGAGTCGAGGTGATCAACATTGGAAATCACGCTTGATGGTGACCAAAATATACAAGAAAAACCATCAAAAACCTAAAAAATCCAGCCACAGAATTCCACTCTCAAACCATTGCAAAAGCTTCACCAAGCCCCACTCTGTTGGATTCTTTGGAGTAGCGCCAACCCTAGTGGCACCGATACAGGGTCACATAGTCTTGCAGAAAGCCGCACCTTCTTCCCTCAATTCCTTGCACACACACACATCCATGGAAACCTCAGAACTTCCATAGACTCTCCCAAGTGAAAAATTGAAGAGAGAATCTTTCATTCACTCCTCCATACACTCGAAAACAGGACGGGAACGCAACGGGACTGCACTAGACCACCTGTACGAATCCTGCTTCCTTCCCCACACAGAGAGGTGAAAGTGCAAAAACTTGGCTTCCAAAATGCTCCTTCAGCCCAAGCACTCACGGCACCCTCACTGATGTGGCAATTTGAAGCCATTTCACACCTTTTTTGGTCCAGTTTTGACCCTTGGCGGGCATTTTTTCGTAGGAAAAACCCCAAACGGACTCCAAAATTCACCAAATTTCGCACGCTTGATCCTTGATACCTAAATCACATTTCCACATCCCCACATTCCATTTTTGACCACTTCTAGGGCGATGCACATATCACCGCAGATCAGGCACCGCAAATAGACAGTTATCGCATGTGTCAAACGTCTCGAGCGGGATGAGAGTACCCACACTTGTCACTTGCATTATTTACATTGCAGAAAGCTCAAACACATTATATCGAGCCAAAATAAGCCACCTAGAACCATATACAAGGCCCCGATACCCTATCGAGGCATGTACGTATGCTCGACTGCTGACACGCAAGCACGCATATTTACAATGTGCACACGTTTCACCTTTTTTCGAACTTAAAACCACTTTGCAAAGCTCCCAAATTCATGTATTTACATCTTTTTGTACATATGACCATGCAAACCAAGCAACTAATTCATGACTAGCAATGCATCCCCTTTTTCAATGACCCTCTTCAGTCCAAACTCAACACACTGCTTCAACCCAAGGAAAAGCGTGAGGTACTCGGCCTCATTGTTACTTTCAGCTTCATCAAGATCATAAGCTCTAGAAAATATTACATCGCCTTTTGGGTTCTTAATAACTACCCCACCACTTGCCTTTTGAAGAACTTTCCTGTATGCTCCATCAAACATCATTGTATACGCATCTGTAATATCTACTTCCTCTTCATGATCATCCTTGTCCACCCTTGGGTAAGATGGAAGCTCCCCCCCCTTATGTACCACTATGTCTGCCAAGTGAGCTTTAAGAGAATGATCCACTTTAAACTCAAACTCATACTCTTGAAGCTCCAAAGTCCACTTTAAGATGCGCTTTCTAGGCTTCAAATGTTGTACTACATCAGGTAAAATATTCGATGTGGTGAGCACATAGAACTTTTGGGGCAACAAATAGGTTTTGAACCTTCGACAAGCAAGAACCAAGGCAAATACCCACTGTTCCATTTCTGTGTAGGAGAACTCGCTTACATTCTTCATCTTGCTACTATTGGCTTGAAGTTCCTTCCTTGCTTTTGTAAGAGAACCGACCCAAAAGCTACTGACCCCACACTAATAGATACATAGAAAATCGACTGCAAGTCGGGAGGACTCACTGTTGGTAAAGCACACAATACCTCCTTGATGCCAAAAGCCTGTTGCATGTCTTCATTCCATTCAAAGCCTTGAACTCTTTGACTCAATTTCTAGAGAGGATACACATACTGACATAGCATCCAGAAAAAACGTGATAAGTAACTGACCTTATGCACAAATGATGCCAAATCCTTTGTGTTGTTGGGCGGATCCATAAGCAATAAAGCCTTAACTTTCTCAGGGTAAGCTTCTATTCCATTTTGGGAAACCACATGTCCTAGCAAATGTACTCTGGCATGAGAAAATTTACACTTATTTGGGTTGAGTTGGCCACCCTCTTGTTGAAGCCTTTCAAAACTCAACCTCAGCTTCTCCAAATGTGTGACCCTTGAGCTATAACACCCAATGTCATCCATGAAAACACGAATGAACTTACCCAAGTAGGGACCAAACACTCTATTCATCCATCCTTGGAAGGTAGCATATGCATTAACCAGCCCAAAAGGCATTCTTTTGTAGGCAAAACAACCCCAAGGAGTAATGAAGGTCATTTTCAATCGATCTTCAATCGCTATCAAGATCTGAAAGTAGCCAAAAAATCCATCCATGATTGAGTAACGTTCATGACCTGCAACCTAATTGAGGATTTCATCTAGAAAGGGTAGTGGATAATGATTCCTTATTGTGGCAGCATTCAAAGGTTTGAAATCAACACATATCCGAAATCTTCTGTTCTTCTTGGGCACAATAACAACTGGAGAAACCCATTCAGACTCCTCCACTCGAAAGATGAAATCTGCTTCCAAAAGCTTCGTCACCTCTTCATGAAGTGACTTCTCATGAATGACCCCCAACCTCCTAAGCTTTTGAACCTTTGGCTTGGCACATTCTTTTAGATTGATTCTATGCTCGACTCCTTTATCTCCTTGCAACTCTGTATATTCAGTGGCGAATAGCTTTGGAAATTCCTTGAACATGTCTTCATACTCCTTTTTTTCTTTTTCTGTCAAGTCCTCTCCTAGCATGCTCCTTACATTCACTTTGGCAGGCTCTACAATTGCTTTTGGACTATCCTTCTTCTCCTTGACATTCACATCATGCATCGATGCTTCCTTTTCAACACTTATCCCAAAAATATCAGGACATAATTTCATCAATCCTTTCTCTACACTTTCTTCTGATGTCGTAGACGACGCATCACTATCGTATGACATAGTTTCTGTCGAATCTGTATCTTGCATCTCCAATAGGGGCTGTGTACGGCTCTCTTGTGTCTTCATGTTGTAGACAATGGTCCTTCCTTTCTCTGTGTATGGGGGATGGTGATCAAGCACATGCCCCAATCCTGCTTAGCACCAAGGGTTATAAGCCATGGTATCCCTAAAATGATCAGATAAGCATTCTCACCCGCTTGCATCACGTAGAAATCAACCAAGCACTCAATCCACAAAACTTTTATCTTCACATCTTCAGCTATTCCAAGACACCTTGCCTTTTTGTGGTTGGCCATCCTGATACGGATCGAAGCATACAATGACATCTTATTTACTGCTTCCTTCATGATAGCTTCAGTCATGACACACATCTGAGCACCACCATCCACATATGCTTGTACTTCTATCTTCTTTCCCAGCATAGCTTCAACTATTGGCACCATATCCACTGGGTGACCAACCCTCAAAGATGACACCATGCTTTGACGCTTTTCCTTCTTGGAAGGAAGCCGCGTACTCACACACTTGGTCCACTGCCTCCTCAATTTAGCATTCAAAGTCACCAACTGACAAAAAGATATATTTGCCTTTTGATTTCATATGTCGTTGACAATATCATAGTCTTCAACACCTTGGCCAAGGAGGTAGTCCTTTGGACCAATTTTCCTTCTTCACCGCCTCTTGCTACTTTCTAGTTTGTCTTCTACCTTAGCCTTTTCTTTTCTTGCTCTTGTTTCCCTCTCTTCTTCTGTCTCTTTCTCCCTATCATGCCTAGCTCTCTTATTGCCCAAAACATCCACATCTTGATGCTCAAGGGTAATGATGTTGATAGCCCTACCTTCTCCATTTCCAGGTAACAGTTGTGGTGGTTGTTGCGGCGGCGGTGCTTCTAGTGCCCACTCTTGATGATTTTCTTCTATTCTTTCTCAACCACGTCCATATAAGGGGTATATCCCTCCTCTCTCTCTTGGTGGTTCAGGACAATCAAGGGCGTAGTGACCCTCTTCATCACAATTGTAGCATCTTCCTTGTAGCCTTCGTCCCCTACCTCTCCCAGCTGGCCGCTCTTCTCTTTGGTTTCTATTCATTATGTTAATTCTTAATTCTTACAACTGACTGGCAAGATCATGTAGAACCCGGGCCGTAATAGGATCTGGACCTTAAACGACTCACTCCACTCTATCATCCGTTGTCCTAGGGACCATTGGTTGCACCACAACTGGCTTAGTATGTGTCAAGCCTTGCTCCCACCTTCTCTTCATCTTCTTGCTTTTGACCTCGGCAATTTCCACAGCTCTTTCAAATGTAGCAGGCTCATCTTGATCGACCTTCTCCCTTACACTTGGATGGAGACAGTCCATAAACTGATGTACCTTAAAGAAATCCCCTGGAGGCATTAGGAAAAATATGTGATGGGGGCTTTTCACAAGCCAAGCTCCCATACCCCTCTTCTCTCGTCCCCACCCTATGAAAACCCCCTCTTAGGGAAGGAGTGATAAAAGTCATTGGAAAAAGTAAGAAAAAAAATAAAGTATGATTATGTAAATATATGAGAAAGGTAAAATAGGCCACCTCATGCCTGCGGGGCAGCCCATCCCCACCTTACCTCCTTTTTCTTCACTGTTGCCCCGCCGTGTGTCCCTTTTCCTCTCCTCCACTCAAAAGGTCAACCCCCTCTCTCTTCCCCTTGTCCTTTCTCCTTTCTCTCTCCCCTCAATCTACCCCACCTCTCACCAATAATGCACCCTAACTCACATGCAACTTATCCTATCTTCCAAAATAGTATACCCCACCCCCCCTTTCTCTCTCCTATCATATCCCATGACCCAAATACCCCCCTCTCTCTCTAAAGGGTGCCATGTCTCTTGTCTTGTAGCCAAATAACCTCCCCCACACTCACACACACTTAGTTTCACTGAAAAAGGTGCCCGCAGACCCATCCCCACCCGGTGGTTACCTGATTTTTCTTGTGTTCACACACATCTACACACAGATTCACCTCTGAACACACTCCCCTCTCTCCCCTCTTGTAGTTACTTTATTCTCCTTGTCACCTCTCACTTTTTTTCATCAACCCATCTCTCTCTCTTAGTCTCTCTCTCATGAGACTACTGTTCTGGCACATATACACACAACTAGACAAGTGGGGTCCACAATCACATGGCCTATGTAGATAATGATTTCTTCATTTCTAAATTCTAGAATTTCTCCCCCCTCCTCCCCTATATAAAGAGGGGTCACCATCACACTAAACACACACACAACATCACCAAAGAGTACACTATGCATTGTGTGTGCCTAGTGCACACACACACACACCCACACCATCACCATCACCGCAATCACCATGCTCGTCTTGAGCATGACCTCTACACCCTTGGGCTATGGAAGATAAAGGGCAGATAAATGAAGGATGATGGCCATAACCCTCGTGCGAGTCTTCACCATCAACTCCCACATATCGGCCATTTGCTCTACCACTCTCTCCCTTCTCATTCCCCTACCTTATGCTCCCCATTTCATTGCCTTATTCTCTAAATAAATCTTGAGGTTTTGTGAGTATGTTTTCCTGCAATGTTTTGTCCATGTGAGGTGTGCGGAATCGCCACCTAGTCTTGTGTTTGGAGTGAGCTTGTGTATGTGTGAAGGGTGTGCGGATTCGCCATCTTTCTGTGGTGCCTAAGTACTAAGCCGCTATACCCCCTCCCTCACTCTCTCTCTCTCTCTCTCTCTCTCTCTCTCTCACTCACTTGATCTCATTTCCCTTCCTCTTCATCATTACTCCCAAGCATCCATCTCTCTTGGATGAAAAATTTGTTATGGTGGTGTGTTGTTTGTGTCCTAGCCGCTGAAGCTAGGTGGTGCCCCCTGTTTGCTTTACCATGACAGGCTCGAGGCGCGCCATTCGGTCCCCGGTGTTTTAGAGGCCGTCGGGGTTCGGGGTTCGCTTTGCTCCCGTCATTTGGTTCCCCCACGGAGGATCTTTTCATGAAACCTTTCAGTTTACAAGACTGAAACCCCTAAACTATTGTGAATGGATGAACGGCTAGCAGGATTTGCTAATTAGACGATAGAAGAAGAAGAGCTCCAAGCACAACTAGACGAACTCCGCATCTCCATCGAAGCTCGAGTGCCAGGCGTAACGGTAATTGATTTGCAGTGGGAGAGTCAACCAACACGCCAAACCCAGTGGATATACATAGGCCAAGTTCCAAGAAGAAGAAGGAGAAGGTCGAAACCATGTCCGCAACCTACAACCAACCAACAACAACAAAATGGAAGGAGCTTTGCACAATAGAGAATCAACACTATTCTACTTTGAGAATCGGGTTACTCAAGTCACCGAGGTAATTATCAAAGTCATTTTTCAAGTCGCACCTGATGCTACAATACAGATAACGGAAGCATTGGCTCACACTCTCACTAGAGAAACTAGGGATCTACTGATTTTGTTTCAGGAAAGAACACCACCCTCTCCCAGAAGCTTGGACAATGACTAAGCACCTCTAAGCTTCACATGAATCAATACAACCTACCTCAAGAGAGATCACACATACCAACACGTGTACTCTCAATCAAGGTAATACTGGACTTGAAGGCTCACTACCAGCACATCATTGACACCATGCTGGGTGGGGACCGGTTTTTTGAGGTTCTGGCATCAGATCAACCATTTGTCTTACCTTTGGTACAAGGCAATGTACCGTTTGAAGTTTTAATCTATGTCCTAGTATAAGAGGGTATATACGCCTCCTTGTAAAGAAGAAAAATTCTTTTGAAAGTTAAGCAGTGTGTCTTTCTAGCTCTCTCTCAGTAATCATGGCAATTGTAGCATTTCCAACATTTAAAGGAAAGAAGGGGGAGGATTTGGTAACAGACTTCCTAGATGACTTTGAAGTAGAATGTGTAGTGAGAAACAAAGATACGGATGAATCCCGGGTTAGAATCTTTAAGCATCTCATAAAGCTAGAAGTTAGATCATGGTACAATGCACTTCCACAAGCAACCAAGGATGACTGGGAACCCTTAAAAACCTCTTTTAAGAGGCGCTTTGGGGGAGGTACCACTTCAGAAAAGTTGTGGGACAAGTTGAGAGACTTGAAGCAGGAGGGTCTTTTAGAATATGCCACCTATGAGACCAAATTTGTGGATTTGTGGGATTGGTGGGTTGAGTCACTGGAAAGGGGGGAAGATGCACCCGATTTCCTAAAAAAATATCGGTTCACGCATGGCTTATGGCTGCTTCTCAAGGAGAAGGTGAAAGGTAGATTCCCGGCTACGTACGAGTTAGCCGTTGAGATTGCTCGCCTTAAGGACAAGAAGTTGCAAATGAAAGCCAAAGAAACCGAGTCAAGAGAAGCAGGAATATCACGTTGACCAGCAACTACGCCAACCACCATTCCACCACCACCACCGGCTCTTGGGGTAAGAGATGACCAACAAGATATGTTGGCCCATATTACTGACCAACTGCAGAATTTGTTTGTCCACTTAATACAGCAAGGGAGAAGTCAAGAAAGAGATCAAGACCCTGGAATAGCACGACGACAAAACAGGGAGTATCATTGCTACAACTGCGGAGAAGACGGTCACGGTATGTACTACTATCCCAAACCACGACAAAACTATAATAGAGGAGGTAGGAGGAACCAATTGTCACCCCCTAGAGAAAGAACACCCCCACCCCGAGCACCACCCCCACCAACAAAAATTCTACGTCCACCCCAGACACCGCTACAAGCATCCATTCCACCTCTTCCACCAGCCCCACCACCTGATCACCCTGTAAACATCATAAGGCTAGAAGAGAAAGGAAAATCCGTAGTAGTGGATCCACCCAGAGCAAAGGAGAGGGACAAGGGTAAGGAGAAGGTAACCTGTTTAGAACCACTTGAAGCCATGACTGTGAAAAGAGCTAGGAGGGAGAAAGCTACACAATCAGATGATGAGAGAAGCATGAGAGGAGAAACTAGCAAGAGGCCATCCAGGCCACGACGGAAATTGGGCATCACCGACTTCCAGCTAGGGGAAAGTTCTAAGCCCTATGATCTAACATTGGATGTGGCAGAGCAAGGACCGAAGATTACATGGCCACAACTGCTACATCTTGTACCTAAATTAAGGCGACAATGATCTAAAATGGTAAGTACAAGACGCTCCAAAACAAAGGTAGCCGGAGCAATTTCGGGATGCAACATGGATGACATCCTTCCAATTGTCGACGTAAACATAAAAGGAAAGAGGGTTGGAAACACCTACATTGATGGAGGTGCACAAATCCGCGTAATGAGCGAAGCTATGATGCTTTGATTAGGGGTCCAGGTTGATAGGCCTTCTCCATGCAATGCAAAGATGGCAAACAACGCAAAAGTAAAGTGTGTGGGTGTGGTAAGTGCCGTGAAAATAAAAGCTTTCAACACTGAGGTAGAGGTAGATTTTTTTGTAATGCCTACTAAGGGGGAGGGCTATCCACTAATCTTGGGAAGGCCATGGTTGATGGCCATGAAGGCAAAACAGGACTGGGGTACTGGCTTTCTACGCATGACCGGTAAGAAAGGGGAGACAATCTACTACGACATGAGGATTGGCAAGCAGAAGCAAATGAATCTGGAAACATCGACAGATGAAACCACTAGCGAATCTTCCGTTCTGAGGAGGAGACCACATCCACTGAAGAAAGTGACAGTTCCATTGATGTGATGGGTATCATTATGAAGGATCCACAAAGGGTAAGCACAACTGGTGATCCATCACCAAAAGGGAAACCCAATGAAGAGGAGATCAAATCACCTGGCCTAGGAGGAAGTAGGTTGAAGGGTATGTTGTCTACGGAATTAACACTTGAGGAGAAAGATAGTTTTTTGCAAATGTTGATGGGATTTCCTAACCTGTTCATTGACAACTATGAAAGAATCATAGGCATTACAGTGGTGGAACATCATATTAAGCTGAAGGAAGGGGTAAAACCAGTTGTGCAAAAGCTACGACGACTGGGGGTCATACAAGAAAAGGCACTCTTGGCCGAAGTAAGGAAACTGCTGGAGGCGGGATTCATCTATCCTGTAGAAAACTCAGAATGAGTGTCACCCGTAGTGGTGACGCCTAAAAAGAATGGTAAGTGTAGGGTCTGTGTTGACTACAAACCACTAAATGTAGCTACAAAGAGAGACCACTTTCCTCTCCCTTTCTTGGATGAAATTCTGACTGAAGTAGCGGGTTTTGAATGCTATACCGTCTGTGATGGTTATTCAGGATACTTTCAAATACACATAGCCTTGAAGGATCAGCTAAAAACCACTTTTATCACGCCATGGGGTTGTTTTGCATACAGGGTTATGCCATTTGGTCTCACAAATGCACCTGCCACATTCCAAAGATATGTCACATATGTTTTTCAACCGTTCTTTGGAACATCCATAAGAGTGTTCATTGATGATTTTTGTATATATAACTCCCGTATTTCACATTTAGAAAAGGTAACTGAAGGTTTGGCCAGGTTGCAGAGCCTAGGTGGGCGATTAAATGTGGATAAATGCCACATTGGGGAGAGTAAAGTCATTCTACTAGGCCATGAAATTTCAGCAAAAGGTATCAACGCCGACCCAAGTAAGGTGTCCGCACTCATAGCCCTACCTTCACCAATGACCGCACGTCAACTGGTCTCTTTTCTACAGAAGGTGAGGTACGTAAGTAGAGTCATACATCTACTATCACAACTTGTTCTACCACTGCAACAAATCACTCAAAGATCAACTTTCACTTGGGACGAGGAAAGTGAACATCACTACAACAAGGTAAAGGAGGTCTTAGCCACTCTGCCAACTATCTCACTACCTAAGTGGGATGAAAAATTCTATGTCACCTCAAGTGTTGGTGATGACTCATTGGGGGCTATGCTACTCCAAAAGGATACGACGACATCTTTCATGAGGCCAATCTACTTCTCTAGTCGAATGATGACAGCAGGAGAGAAAGGTTTCACCCATGTGGAACACTTAGTCCTAGCTCTTAGATTTGCAACTACAAAGTTTAGGTCATATTTGCTGCCTAAGCAATTTGTGATTCTAACCACGGATGAAATATTTCCCTATGTTTTACAACACATGGATGTGTCTGCTAGGATTACTAAATGGCTAGTTCGTCTGCAAGAGTTTGACTACACGGTACAGGTAGAAAGCACAACAAGGGCAAGTTTGGGGGGACTCATGACCTACCAAGTCTTTGAAAGGAAGGAGAAGCAATCTAAGGAAGGAGAAGTCCAATTACCTCCAGTACCACCGATGGTAGAAGGAGAATATTCTCTCTACTTTGATGGAGCCTACAAGCGAGCGTCCCACAAAGCAGCTGCAGGCATAGTGGTCTTTGATGACAAAGTGACAAAGGTATTTTTGTTGGGCCAATTGTTAGATTCACATTCTAACAATGAAGCTGAGTATGCAGCACTAACCAAGGGTCTACAATGGTGCGTCTCACAAGGTGTACAACGCCTTAATGTATTTGGTGATGCTCTACTTCTGGTAAGGCAGGTAAATGGAGCATGGACATGCAAGAATCCTAGTTTAAGTACTCACTTAAGTGGTGTAAAAACCTTGTTGGGTAAGTTTGAAGAAGTTCAAGTACACCATATCCCAAGGGCTCAAAACCAAGAAGCAAATGCCCTAACAAGTGAAAGACTACAAGAAGTGGTGGTTGGAGCAATAAAACTAAAGCTCCCTCTATTTCAAGGCACTGACGCCTTGCCTGACATCATGCATTTTTTGGAAATAGGGGAATGCCCATCAGATTTAACAAAGGGAAAGAAGCAATGGTGACACGGAAGGCCACAAGGTATCGACTTATCAATGACGATTTGTATTGTAAGGGTAAGGACCAAATACTCAGGAAGGTCCCTCTCTCTCAGGAAATCACGGGAGTAATTGCTAGCTGTCACGATGGGGTTTGTGGTGGTCACTTTGCCCTAGACATAACAAGTAGGAAAATCTTGCAGGTAGGCTTCATATGGCCTAGCCTCAACCGTGATGTACACCACTGGTGCAAAACGTGTAAGTTGTGTCAAAAGGCCGGCACTAGGTCACTTATGCCTGAATCACAGACACCTATTCGCTCATATGGCCCATTTGAAAAATGGGGTATCGATGCCATTGGGCCATTACCTAGGGCCAACTCAAGAAAATTCCACATTATCATGGGGGTCGACTACATGACTAGATGGGCAGAGGCTACAGCGACCACTAGAATCACAGCGGTAGAGGTAGCTAAATTTATCTACGAGCACATATGCTGTAGGTTTGGCACACCTTTAGAGATCATCTCTGATAGAGGGCCAGGTTTCAGAGCAGACTTGGTAGGAGAATTAATGCAGAAACTGGGCATTACAAGGAGGCACTCTTCACCATATTACCCTGAATGTAATGGCCTAGTTGAAAAGGTAAATGGAATGGTTTCTAAAATTATTACCAAGCAGGTAAACAATCATCCTGGAGACTGGGATAAGTACCTACTACCAGCTTTATGGGCCTACAGAACTTCATTCCGTACATCCTTGGGATTCACACCGTATCATCTAGTATTTGGTAAGGAAGCAATCTTGCCCATTGAAGTGCAACTACAAAGTCTCAGAGTAATGGCAAGCCAACTTCAACAACCCAACATGCATTTGAGAGATCACATCATCAACTTGGAAAGACTGCAGCTGGACAAAGAAGAAGCAATAAATTATTATGCGGCACAAGCAGATCATAGACGGCTTAGCTTTAACGAGCATCTCCGGAAAAAAAATTTGAAGAAAGGAATGTTGGTGCTCCGCTACGACAATCGCGTCGACACGCGCAAGGATAAAAAACTCCTGCTCTGATGGGAAGGCCCTTTCATCATCAGGAAAAAGTATGCCAATGGAAGCTACCAGCTTATGGAGGCTGATGGAAAACTTCATAAAACCAGGGTAAATGGTTGGCGACTTAAACCTTATTTTCTTCGATTTGACCAGACTCCACCAATTGACATTCCAGATAAGGAAACACCATCATCCGCCACCTCCGACGATAATGATCAAACAAATGAGCTAGAGACATGAATGCCTCTAGCCAAAAGGGGAGGGCTAATGATGGGGGCTTTTCACAAGCCAAGCTCCCATACCCCTCTTCTCTCGTCCCCACCCCATGAAAACCCCCTCTTAGGGAGGGAGTGATAAAAGCATTGAAAAAAGTAAGAAAAAAAATAAAGTATGATTATGTAAATATATGAGAAAGGTTAAATAGGCCACCTCATGCCTGCGGGGCAGCCCATCCCCACCTTACCTCCTTTTTCTTCACTGTTGCCCCGCCGTGTGTCCCTTTTCCTCTCCTCCACTCAAAAGGTCAACCCCCTCTCTCTTCCCCTTGTCCTTTCTCCTTTCTCTCTCCCCTCAAGCTACCCCACCTCTCACCAATAATGCATTCTAACTCACCAATAATGCAACCTAACTCACATGCAGCTTATCCTATCTTCCAAAATAGTATACCCCACCCCCCCTTTCTCTCTCCTATCATATCCCATGACCCAAATACCCCCCTCTCTCTCTAAAGGGCGCCATGTCTCTTGTTTTGTAGCTAAATAACCTCCCCCACACTCACACACACTTAGTTTCACTGAAAAAGGTGCCCACAGACCCATCCCCAACCGGTGGTTACCTGATTTTTCTTGTGTTCACACACATCTGCACACAGATTCACCTCTGAACACACTCCCCTCTCTCCCCTCTTGTAATTACTTTATTCTCCATGTCACCTCTCACTTTTTTTCATCAACCCATCTCTCTCTCTTAGTCTCTCTCTCATGAGACTGCTGTTCTGGCAGATATACACACAGCTAGACAAGTGGGGCCCACAGTCACATGGCCTATGTAGATAATGATTTTTTCATTTCTAAATTCTACAATTTCTCCCCCCTCCTCCCCTATATAAAGAGGGGTCACCATCACTAAACACACACACAACATCACCAAAGAGTACACTATGCACTGTGTGTGCCTAGTGCACACACACACACCCACACCATCACCGCAATCACCATGCTCGTCTTGAGCATGACCTCTACACCCTTGGGCTATGGAAGATGAAGGGCAGCTAAATGAAGGATGATGTCCATAACACTCGTGCGAGTCTTCGCCATCAACTCCCACCTATCGGCCATGTGCTCTACCACTCTCTCCCTTCTCATTCGCCTACCTTATGCTCCCCATTTCATCGCCTTATTCTCTAAATAAAGCTTGAGGTTTTGTGAGTATGTTTTCCTGCAATGTTTTTCCCATGTGAGGTGTGCAGAATCGCCACCTAGTCTTGTGTTTGGAGTGAGCTTGTGTATGTGTGAAGGGTGTGCGGATTCGCCATCCTTCTGTGGTGCCTAAGTACTAAGCTGCTATACCCCCTCCCTCCCTCTCTCTCTCTCTCTCTCTCACTTGATCTCATTTCCCTTCCTCTTCATCATTACTCCCAAGCATCCATCTCTCTTCGATGAAAACTTTGTTATGGTGGTGTTGTTTGCGTCCTAGCCGCTGAATCTAGGTGGTGCCCCCTGTTTGCTTTACCATGACAGGCTTGAGGCGCGCCATTCGGTCCCCGGTGTTTTAGAGGCCGTCGGGGGTTCGGGGTTCGCTTTGCTCCCGTCAGTAGTTATTAGGCAAAAAGTGATTTTCTCTCTAGAATCCCTTTTCCAACCCCTCCTTGGTTGCAACCATCACACTCATCCTCTACTCCAACACTCTCTCTCTCTACACCATCTCCATTGCTGCACCAAGGAAGCTCCTCTCTAGTCCCCTACCACCTTCCATTGCCACACCAAGCAAGGGTTATCCACCTTCTCCTCCCATTGCCACAAGGGTTAACCACCTTCTCATATCACTTTATCCCACCTACATTGTAGCAACAAGCAAGTTCCTTCTCCTCCTCCTAGTTTTCTTTGCTCTCAACCATGGCCAACTCTACTTCGCAAAGGCAGCCAAAGGATGAGATCACAGCAGTTGCATGCCACAACACTAGAGGTGTAGATGATGAGTGGGTGCCACAAGAGTTCACTAAAGGTGCTTGGGTATACATGCAACCATCTGCTATTGGCCCTCATCCTGTGCGGAATCGTGCAAACTTGGATCTTCATTGGAAAGGAAAGATCCTTGGCTTCAAGAACCGCAAAGACAAGGGGACCGTAGCCATTGTGCAACATGTTTTCTCAATGTCAACCATGCACTTGCAACAACCACCTCGATTTCCAACACATTGTAAGTACATGTTTTTAGAATACAAAGATAGGTGTGAAATCACAGTGTAATGTTATTATGGATTCATACTTAACATTTGTCATGCATTTATAGTCATATTTCCATCCACGTTGGTGGAGGAGCATCCACTACATAGTCTCTCCGGCACATTCAATGCTATACATGCGGATATTGGAGCAATAATGTTCCCACATCTTTGCCCAGCCAAACTGGTTCAAAGAAGGATTTTCTTCTATTCTCACTCCTATATTGTCCCTACTTCTACACAAGCGTTTGGAACGCTTGAACCCATCAAAGTAACTTCCTTATTAGGTATGGAGTGGCCGGTCCCAGATTTGTGGTCGGTAGCATCTTTCAAGCAAAAGATGATAATGGATGTCCAAAACTCTTTGAAATACTCTAAAGCTTCTAGGTCTGTGGGCTTGAGTTGGTGTTTGCCTATTCATTGTTTTGTGCACATTTTTAAAGAGTTTGGATTTGTGGAGACTACCACAATTCTTGTATGTAAAGATGCGCATTACGAGGAATTAGGAAGGCTTTTAGAAGAGGACTGGGGTTTTGTGGAGGGCATGCACAACGGGGACCGGTACCGTTGTAAGGTTGGAGCTTCAGGTATTGGAATGCGCTATTTGAAATCCTGCACCTCCTTGTACATACGATTTCACTATGATCGTTGGATGTGCAAGCTTGGAGTGTGGACTCCCTTACAGAGTGTAGACGGCGCTATTGCAAGCTTTGACATTGCAGTGAAGATGCCCAACGATGCTTTGGAGGCAGTCCAAGTGAACAAGCATTGGACTCTCAGTAATGTTCGAGAACATTTGGTTATTATGGGTTTTGAGGCCCTTCAACAAGCACAATTTTGTTTACAAGGTCACAAGGTGAGAATCCTTCCACCACATTTTCAATACATCATGGTTTGTCTATCATTGGATGCTTATTGTAATGAATGTCCGCAGATTGGGAAGAGAACGGGAGACAAATTGAAGGTCGAGGAGGACTGGGGGATAGATGGAGCTATGCTATCGATCTTATAACTTTGTAACTCTTGCAATTTTCATATTGATCCCCGCTGTAATCAACATGATTTGCTTCGACAAATCATGCCTTTGAATATAATTTTTTGCATTGGGATGAGAAATCATTTTTTGATGAAAGTGTCTTTTTTTTTAATGTCTTTAAAAAAGGGTCCTTTATAAAAGGGGGGCCACCTAAATCATTCACTATTTTCACTTTTGCAACTCTTGAGATCCTCCGCTCTCTATCTACACCCCAGGCTAGACATGGATGCTGCCACAGCCTCTACATCCGCACCCACATCCACCCCTTTGTCATGCTTCATCCTCTTCCTCGAGGACACCAAATACAAAGGGAAATTGGACCTCCACACCTTTTTTACTCGTCTCCCTAACCTTGACGCCACAGTTGCCCTTCACATGGATGCATTTGAGGAGATTTTTGCGTTCATGGAGGAGCACATCATAAAATATTATGTATCTATCCCCCCACATACAGGGATCTGGGTGCCTTGCGATCTTTTTCTCTATATACACAAAGGTGATCGCCCATTCTCCAAGCGGTTGCAATGATTCCAAGAAATTGCAACCGATGCAGGCCATTACTTGGACGAGAAAGCCCTTGGGGTGTCAGCGCTCAAGAAGCGCAAGTTGGGGGTGGAGTACCTTTCTCGGCTCGCAACATTTATCTTCTTGGTGAGCGAGGAACCTGATCTGGAGGAGCTCCACTTACCACACCTTCAAGTTGGGTCCTTTATCAAGGACACCAAGGAGCAACAGGTTATACCCATGAACCCTACAGCGGAAGGAAAAGCACACCGGCTCGAGTACCCTAGGGGTCTTGAGGAAGTGGTTGATAAATCCATAGTTGCAGCTGGCCATAGTGACACTCCAGTGCCACTACCACTGACGGATGTGGCTATCCCAAAGGTAGAAATAAGCCGCTTCTCCTCAGTGTTAGTGGATGGGGAGGAGTATGTGTTCCTGCATGATTTGGAGAAATCATTTGGCCTGCGCATAGATGAATGCTTGAGCGTGCTATGTAACAGCAGCAAATGTCCCTTAGACAATACGCCAAATGCCCTAAAAAGCAATCTCTTGCCAGATGGGGACTCTGTTGCTAACACTATTGCAGTTGTATGTGCGGAGGTCCTGGCAGCAGAGCAGTTGCACGTGGCCGATGAAGATTTCCAAGCCACGCAAGCCAAGGTTGAGGCTGCTAGGATGCCTATGCCATTATGCAACCTCCCATCTGATGATCCAAAGCTCGTATCTGTGGTGCATGGGAGCATTGACTTGGATGCAAAGGGCAACAGGGAGGAGGACGACAAGGAGCAGGAGGTAAAATGTATCCTAATTTTCATGTTACTATTTTATCCTTCATTGTCTTTTTTCTTAACCTTCATCGGTTTATGACAGGATGTTGTGGAGGTTGATGATTTTGCTGGAAGGACGGGTGGCAAGCGGACGGGCTTTGGACCTCAAGCTTCCCTTGCGCATTACCTAGGACAACTCCCCCCTGGTGATGTGGCCATTATCCATAATGAATTTACTCCCCAAGCCCATTTTATGACTTGGTCGTTAAAAGCTTTGAGCAAGTTTTTGTGTTTGAGCACCATTGCTCAAACTGCGCATGAAGTGTTCCTAGTGCGTAGATCCCTTGTATGCACAACGTTTGGCATTGGCTTTCATGGTAAAGTGCTTGCCCAGATAGGGATACATGCTTCCATTGGCTCAACTGACCCAAAGGCCATAGCGCAGTCCCTCTTGACTAGGGAGTTGCCTTACGCGCAAAATAGGCGCCAGGAAATGGTCAAAAAAATTATGAACTCCTCATATACATGATGTAAAATCACCGTTTTGGAAGGAATAAAAAATATTTGAAATTGTCTCTCTATATTGCAAATTCTTTTGAATGTGATTTGTCAATCTTCAAAATTGTTTCAATTGGTGATTTTTTTTTTTTTGATTGGTGACTTTGTAATTTCAAGTTCTGTATGTAATTGCAGTCAATTTTAGTAAATTTGTGCTTTTTAAGTACCCTTGGGGGTAGATAATCCTATAAGGGACAAAAAAAAGCCTGGCCACAAGGGCGCGCAAATGGACCATCCATCAGTTTTGGATGGGCCATTTGCGCGCCCTTGTGGCCAGGCTTTTTTTTTACCCCTATTAGGCTAATCTACCCCCTAGGATACCTACAAAGCACAAATTGATTGCAATGGATTGGTTTTGCGTCACTCATTTAGATGCACCCTTTTTATGGAAATCCCAGCATATGTTCACACTCAAGGGCACTAGAAAAGGTGAAATCAATTATGAGATGAAGTTTCCAGCACACTATCACCTGCTTCAGCTATACCTAGTACACCATTGCACCAAAAAGTCCAATTACATTGGACATTTGAGACATCCAAATTACTGCTATATAGACACTTGGTTTCACAATATGTTATTTATTTTTATATCCTATAGGGAATTCAAAGCTTGAATGGCCAAAAAAGGGTGTCCACAAGGATCCATGTAAAATAATGATGCAAAACCAATAGGTTTTAGTAAATTTGTGCTTTGTAGGTATCCTAGGGGGTAGATAAGCTTACAAGGGGCAAAAAAAAGCCTGGCCACAAGGGCGCGCAAATGTCCCATCCATCAGCTTTGGATGGGCCATTTGCGCGCCCTTGTGGCTAGGCTTTTTTTGCCCCTAGTAGGCTAATCTACCCCCTAGGATACCTACAAAGCACAAATTTATTGCAATGGATTGGTTTTGTATCATTCATTTAGATGCACCTTATAGGTTTATCTACCCTCAACGGTACTTAAAAAGCACAAATTTACTGAAATTGACTGCAATTACATACAGAACTTGAAATTACAAAGTCATTTCATTACAAAGATAATAGACACAGTAGACACAACTGTTGATCATATTGTCATTGGAAAGTCAAATCATTACAAAGATAAGGGTGTGCAAACGGATAACTTCGGCTAATGCTCGAAGTCTCGTCGCAATCGACGTACAAGCTGCATATCTTTTGGTTGTATTGTCACTCGCTTTGCATGTATGGCGCATAGGTTGGTATCTTCCAACACCGAAATGATGTGGGCCTCTGCAGCTTCTTGAATAGCCTCTAGCGTTATTGCTTGCATTCTATACTGATTTCCATAGCTTTGAAGCACCTCCTTCACAGTGCGAGCAAAGGAGGCGCGTCGAATCAAAAGCTCCATCGTCTTCTAGTAGTGGCGGATTTCTGCAAACGCCCTTGCTATTTTTCGGCGCCACTGCGGTTGTCTTGGGGGCACTTGCACATTTGCTGGCAGGCGGCGTTTAGGCTTCTTGAAAAACTTAGACTTGCGCCTGTTTACATGCTAAGGGGCTGGTTCTGCAACCTCTTCTGATTCTTCCTCTTCCCTTGGCTGCCGATCTTGTCGTGTGGGGAGAGCTCCTTGGCCTCCAGGCAATGTCTTCCCCCCAATGGACACCTGGTGTGTGCGCGGTATTTTTTCTCGCAGCCATGGTGGCTCACTCTCTGATTTAGTGTCTGTATGGACCACCCTAGTCCTGGATGGTCCTGCTTGTGATTGGTGGTGCGATGGCTGCTCCTTATCGGACTCTGTTGTTTGCTGGCCCTCTTCTTCTTTCCAGCGCTGGGCACGTTGCTTCATTCTCCTTCTAGGTGTTATATCTCAACAGTCCTCGATGACTCTCGTGCCCTACCACCATGCCCACTACCAGATGAGTTCCTGGAACGGCCAGACGTTCGTGGCCGTTTTCTTGTGCCTTTAAGCCATGACGGCTTCTCACATCCTTGGAGGGTGTTTTTGTTGGCAGGTGGATGCTCTTTCGCGGTTTGTTTGGTGCACGCCATTTCGTTGGTAAGAGCTCACTTGTTCTTAAGAAATGAGTGTTTTATGAGAGCATGCAATATTTATAAGAGCCCATTTAAAAAGGGCCCTGTTCACACTAATTTTTTTTTAAAAGTATTATTTTTTAAATAAACATGTCGCTAAGAGTTGGACCTTGCGTTCACGTTAGTGACTCGCGCAGTATCCACTTTGATCCTTGTCGCACTCTGCATCGCCGCCATGCAGCATGCCTGGTGGGACCTTGCGACATTTGCCACTTGTTGCTATGCTCTTGACGACTCCATTTCCGCACTTCAATAGCAATCTTGGATTGTCGCGCACGCTCCATTGTGAGCTTACGATCAAATGTTGTGTGAAAAACCAATTGAACATCTCCTCCAAATAATTGGATTGCACCATTCCACCACCATGTCGAGTATTTTTGAAGTACACTCCCCTTGCTCGATAATGGGACTTCTCCATGCCTTGAGTGCTAAAAATTTCAAGCGATCCATACTTGTGCATAAAAAATGCACCATGTGCAAACAAGATATGCTCTTCACATGAGTAAACGATCCACATTATTAAATAAAAACAATCCCTTGTAATGAATACACCATGTAAAATGACTTACCATGTAATGTGTGATGTTATTTTCACCCCAAGAAAGGGTGAAGACCTTGGTAAAATCCGCCAAGGCTTCTTGAAATGATTGGCGTTGTTCTTATGTTATGCTGTTAAGGCCCATAAGCTTGACCATTTTATCAAAATGTGCCCAAACTTGCTTGCGCTTGTTTGTAAGCTCGCCATTTGAATCATTGTTGGTAGTAGCTTTGCATAACTCCTTCCAAAGCTCCCAAAGGTTACCTGCCTACTGGTTGGAGCTGTTTTGAGCATCATATCAACTTGGCTTTCCTTGGGAAACTTTCTTCAAGAAGTGTCTTGCCTTTTGTCCACTCATTGACACTTGTTGAGCAATTTCATGGGCCTCCCCTGTGTTTTTTGCAGCAACGATAGACACATTTCCACCGTGACAGCCAATGGAATTCAAGAGTACCTCCACTCTTTCGATCGCTTCCTGGGACTTTTCCAACGGTTTCATTGTGAAAGCATAGTCAATGTGGAGCTTCAATAGCCTATCAAAAATGCGCATGAATGCGTGTAATGTACAAAAATGTACATTCGATAGAGGAAATCGAAAGATTGGATTCCAAGCGTGGTCCTTTTGATCACGGTCTGGGGCATTGAGCATGGGACATCTCAGAATAGATGCTTCCCATTCTCTACCTTCATCTCCGACATCACGAAAATCTAACCCTTGTTCTCCATGCCCTTGCCATGGAAGCATGGAACCAGCCTTTGCAGTGCTCTTATGTGATTTGTTTCCATTAGGTTTGTACCCTCGAGTGCAAAATGGACAAGGCATGAGAGAAGAAGCCCCTTGTTTGCAGCCAAGCAAACACTTTATGGTCTTCAAATCCCCACCTAAGTGCCACTCCACATCATAACTACCAAAACCCTCAATCTCCAACTTTTGACCTGCAATTTGGGAGTGTATTACTTCTGTGATCCATGGAGTTCTCTCAAAAATCCATGAAAGTACTCCATTGGTCTCTTTGGGCACCTCAATAGCACCCAACCACCAAATGTCTTTCTCTGATTGCACGCTAAAAGATGGGATGGGAGATGGCTCGATTGAATCCCTTCGCTTGGTTTGCAGAAGGGCCTCGTTCATTAGAGTTACACTTAGCCTCTCTAACCTTCGGCCTTTCACTATTTGCCACTCATCGAGTTTCAGCAAAAAAGCGACTTTTGTGCCAAACACTACAAAATAAATAGTGCTAAGACCTTAAACTTCAAAGTTATAATAAGAATAATACCAAAGAAAAAAGTAAAGTGTGTCACCTTCTTCAGGTAACTCGTAAAATCTAAGCATGGCTTCTTGAAGCCTTCTAAGATCCACGAAAATATTGTTCCACATTGTGTAAGGAAAGCCCTTCTCCGAAGGTCTTATGGATTGTTTCTTACCTTTTCCCCTTGTCTTTGTTGCGCACGAAGCATAAAGGGAAGTTGGCATTGTGTCCTCAATGTGTAGGTATGTCCCAATGCAGGAGAACACATCTTCGTTTGTGGCCTTCTTTGTGAGCTTGACCTTGTGAGAAATGGGAAATAGGTTTTCCACAATGCCATGTTCTTTGAGGGCATCCTTTAGAAGTTGGAAAATAGCTTGATAGGCTTTGGTGCTGATTCCAGCCTCATCACAAGCTTGTTGAACGTCATCATCACTAACCACATTTTTTAATTTACGCATAAGGTCCTTGGTGACTGCATCCTTAATGTGCTTACCTCCAGGTGATTGTAAGATAGAAATCACGTCCTAGGTATTGAGACAACTAGTGAGAAGGTTGACTCGATCATCTTGGCTTGTTCCACCGCCTACCTCCTGGATGAAGTTTCTAGCAACAAATAAACATAAATGTTAGAAAATAGTGTGAAGTAAGAATGCATCATGCAAGTAAATACCAAATCACCTTGTGGCTGTAACTCGTTGTTTGCGTGCTCCTCCCGAATGTACAAGAGTTTCAATGGATGAATACGTGCTTTTGCGTTCCCTTGCACCAAGGGGTGTTTCTTTCAAGTATGTGATGGTGTTGGTAAGCTTCTGGATGTGGGAATCCTTTTCTTGCATTTGTTGTTCAAGAGTTTTAACTACCCTCTTCAAAGAGGCAACACTCTCTTGTGCAACACTCTCTTGTAATGCCATCGTCTTGAGGTGAAGAGCTTGACATTCGTGCATCCACATATGCAAAGAAGCACCTGCACCCATACACAACCGCTTGCAATAGCCTAACAAACGTGTTTCTCCCCTCCCAAGAAATTGAAGAAATGTGGAAAGGCTATTAAATGGTGGATGGAAGCGGCTTATAGGATCGTAAGGGTACAAATGGCCATCCACCCAAATGTCGACATTGGTCTCACAAGCGGTGCGACGTTCTTGTGATGACTTTTGATCACCTTCACTAGTGGTCTTCGGTGCAAATGCCGTGGGTAAGCGAATCTGTATGCTTTTGGTGTGCGGAGTACGTGGTGGTGGAAGAAAACCATTTGTGATGTCCGTGAGCACCATGGAAGCTGTTGCGTGAGGAAGAAAATGATGAAAAGATAGAGGGGGAAGGGTAGAGAGGTTGAGGAAGATGGGAGGAGAGAAGGAGGGAGGGGGGGGAAGGAGAGATTGGGGAGGAGGAGGAAGGTAGGGGCAGGGAGGGAGAGGAGAGGGAGAGAGAGAGAGGAGGGAGGAGAGAGGAGGAGGAGAGAACAAAATGTTTATTACTTTTTGGGGAAAAAGAGTTTTGAAAAAATGGACTTTTTAAGCTTGTGGGTTAAAAAATGGGTCAAAAAATGATTTTTGGATATGTATATATGTTGGGAGGGAGTTTTAAGTTAGAAACAAGTAAAAATGACTTTTTTTTTTTAAAGTCAAATTTTGTCTCTTTGTGACCCACGTTTTTGCTGATGTGGACACACCCCTATGCTTCCTTCACTTTAAAAAAACCTATAGAGAGAAAGTAACCCTATAGGTCCACATCCTACATTTGTCTAATAAAAGGCTAGAAAAGCCTACTCAAAACTACCTTCTTCAATGCCCTTGCCCCAAAACCCCACACAACATTAGCCTTAATCCCTAAAAATTAGGATTCCTTACAAGGCCTATGCAAGGTTCATATTTCTCCTAATGGTACTTGGGATGCCGCCTCTAATTGAACCCAAAGCCCTTTGAAGTGTTGCAAAAACTCTTTAAAGTTAGCATGAACATCTTGCTACAAACCTCTCAATTTCGTTGTCGCTTCTGTTGCGGTTACTTTCTTTCCAAACTTGTCAAAAATTGCCAGCTTCACCTGCTCCCATGTTTGCTTTTTTTCTTCCTCTAAACCTTCAAACCACTCCCGAGCTTCTCCTTTGAGCGCAAGAGGAAATACATGAAGCTTGGTTTCTTCATTCACAATGTGCATACCAAGCGTATGCCACTCGAAATCCGCAATCCAGTCCTTCACATCCTCCTTCCCTATGAACACTGGCCGACTATAAGCCATCTCTTCGAAGTCGCTTCTCCCTTGCGTGAGCAACTCCACAAAAGTTGAAGTATTGCACCTCAACCAAAACACCACTTTTCTTCAATGAAGCTCAAACTTCACAGTAAAACCGCTTAACCTGGGTGCACAACCGGAAAATTTCCGCTCCCCAGCGGGATCGCCAAAGGATGATGGAGCAAAAGATGTCGTGCGCACACTCACACACCCAGACAACTCAACACAACACAAGGAGTTTACTTGAATTCCTCACCTCACTCACTACCACTCAAAATCTCTCTAAAAACTCTACCCACAAGCTCAATTCAGACTCCAAACGCCTCGACCTACAAGCCCTTGCCTGCCCGCAGACACTACAAGGTGAGTCGAGGTGATCAACATTGGAAATCACGCTTGATGGTGACCAAAATATACAAGAAAAACCATCAAAAACCCAAAAACTCTAGCCACAAAGGCCACTCTCAAACCATTGCAAAAGCTTCACCAAGCCCCACTGTATTGGACTCTTTGGAGTAGCGCCAACCCTAATGGCACCGATACAGGGTCACATAGTTTTGCACAAAGCCGCACCTTCTTCCCTCAATTCCTTGCACACACACATCCATGGAAACCTCAGAACTTCCATAGACTCTCCCAAGTGCAAAATTGAAGAGAGAAAGCTCTCATTCACTCCTTCATACCCTCGAAAACAAGACGGAAACGCAACGGGACTGCACTAGACCACCTGTAGGAACCCTTCTTCCTTCCCCACACAGTGAGGTGAAAGTGCCAAAACTTGGCTTCCAAAATGCTCCTTCAGCCCAAGAACGTACGGCACTCTCTCACTGATGTGGCAATTTGAATCCATTTCACACCTTTTTTTGACCATTTTTTTACCTTTTTTGGCCCAGTTTTGACCTCTGGCGAGCATTTTTTCGCAGGAAAAACCCCAATATATATATTGGAGTCTACCCTAGAAATAGAATCTATCTAGGGTGTGAGATGATAATGAGATAGTAGAAATAAAAAATCAATGCTTTTTGCCCCAAGTTAAAGAGGCGGAGCTATTAACACTAGAATGGTAACAGGACACTTTTATGTCCTTGGACACTTTTGTGTCCTGTTAAGTGACCATTTTGCTTGAATTATTTGAAGAGTATGAAAATGAATTTCTAGGTGCTATATATCCACAAAGTTGCCTTATGAGTTGAAAAAAACTTAGCATTTTTTTTGGAGTATCGATCTCACCATTAACCTTACTCTTGCACAACATTTTTGAACCTAAACTGTGTGAAAAAACCGGTCCTCTTTTTGGCTTTTTTTCAAATTTTGGCAACTATACCACTCTAAACTTCATGTTTGTGAGGTTTAGATGGCTAGAGGTTATGCCTTCATAGTTCTCAACATGTTTTGATGCTTGTAAGGAGATCTAAGTGTTAAAATTGAAAGTTATGACCAATTAACAAGAATTGCATAATCCTGTTTTTTGGCCAAAATTAGCACTTTTATGATTTTTTTGGTGGCTTTCTTGATATCCAAATTCAATTTTGATTGTGTAAGTGTAATGTATAACATAGATCTAATCTTCCTTGAGTTTTGGGGAACCTAATATGCTATATAGCATAGTATATGATGATGGTTGAGTTTTTTGATTGCTGAAGAGCACGATACATTTTAGAGTAGCAAGTACAACTTTCTCAATATTGCTAGTTTCTTAAGCCACTTGTGTGTATTTTGTAGGTAGTAACCATATCTAATCATAGACTACAAACTTGGATAGATATTGAGTAGTTTCTATGGGTTTCTAGAGGTCATAATGCTAAACCCAATTTTTTTCATGTTTGCTGTATTTAGCACTTTATCATTGCCCCCAAGATTCCAATTGTAAGAGATCCATTATCCTTTTGACATGCTCCATGGCTCCTTTTGAATCTAAAGGCCCAAAGGGAACTAATAAAACATGTATATAGTATCTGTATTGAGCGTGACTATATAAACTTCGATGATAGGTCCGCAGAATGGCAAAAATGCAACTTTTTTGTACCTATTTTTTTGGCCCAAAAAAAATTTAGTGAGGTAAAAGCAACCACATGTTTTGGTCACCAACCCATTGAAGTTAATGGGGCATTTTATCTCAGGTCCTACAAAAATCCCCACTCTTATTTATGTACAATCAACCGTAAGAAATTGTTGTTTTGGGCCAAATACACTGGTCCATCAACTTTGGAAGCTTGTAGTGACCAAGGAATGGGAAAAATTACAAGTTTCTCATTTTTTCCATATGTAGTAGTTATTGAAATATACGCTCACGAAATGATTTTTCAAAATGAGTGGATCTACTATGGTTTTGGAAATTTTTCCCAAAACCCTGAAAGGACACTTTTATGTCCTGTTAGGTTACCATTCTAGTGTTAACGCTTTTCCCATAGTATTTTCTAATGGTAAAGTAAGAATAGGTTACCCTTGAGAAAAATAATAGGATGCTATAGAAAGATTATTATTATACTTAAATATGCATATGTACACTATAGGAAATATAATTATGTATCTAAAAAGTTACAAGATAACTCTTGCAGCATGAGTTCCCACTATGTACGTGTCACAGCACGACAACGCTGTGGAGGTTGTGTGCATGGTTGAGAAACACATTTTTCTACTACCATGCTAACCATTCAAGTGCATCTTCTTGTTCACATAGTTGATGAGGTGGAAATAGCTGGCACAGTACATTCCAGATGGATGTCCTTTTTAGAATGTTTCATGAAAACACTCAACGGATATGTGCGTCAGAAGGCACGTCCGGAGGGTAGCATGGTAGAAGGTTGGCTCATATCAGAGACCCTAGTTTACATTGAAGATTGGCTAGAGGGATTCGATAAATCCCAAGACACGCTATGGAAAACCATAGATGATGAGCACATATCTAGGATTGTCATGTGCAATCTCGGTGTTGAGAAGAAGATGAAGGAAGATCTAGAGGCTAAAATCAATTGATTTTACATGCTTCACAATCCAGTGATGCAAAAGTTAATTTCACAATAAGAGGATTCAAAGCAAGAGCGACAAAGGGCACGGATTGAGTGGAGACGGGGAAGACAACCACCGATGCATTATCCGATGGGTGTGGAGTGCCTACGAACATTTTTGAGCTTAAGATGGTGGCACAAACATTTGAAAAATGCACAACAATGCGGTGAATAAGTGATTGAGAAGGAGTGGGAGTACTCTCGGGGTTGCTCAAGCAAGGTATGTTTGCAATGTACAACTCAGAACTTTCTAGATTTTTTTGTTGGTTGTAGTATAAGTCATATACAGAAACATGGTGTAAAGGTCACCATTTTAGGATGGAACAGATCCACCAAAAGCAATTTACACAAGATTGTGAAATCATGGCAAAAATTGAACAGTCTAGTCGACGACGGTCCTCTGATGTAGATCATGTTGGTGGTAGAACTCACTTTCTTTGGCACACTACAAGAGATTTTAAGGATTGATTATACAGGATTTTTTGCTGACTTGTTTGACATGCAATGGTTCAAGATAAACATGGAGGGTCGCAATGCTACTGTGTGCAGGGGAGAGTCTGGTTTCCTTGAATTAAAAAATGGACCGACCTAAGAGACACTATGGTACTACCCGAGCATTGTGAACAAGTAAGTTTTTAAATATTTAACATCCAATTTTAGAAGCAATGTGCCTGGAAGCACTGTTGTAAGTTATGTGGCTCTCATAGGCGGTATTTCATCCTATGAAGTCTACATCAAACCGGTGGTACGTCATAGAGGTATCCCGTCATAGTGCACGGATGTATGGGGGTTACCATGTGACAATCACAGTTGCATTAGTGGAGGAGATCGGAGAGGATGCTCAGTCAGAATCCGCTGAGGTGATGCCATACAAGCCTCAAGCTACTACTCTCTATGGAATGCAGATAGAGGATCTACAAAATGAAATGGAGGACATCTACGTAAACGAAGAGCTCTGTATAGACATAGGGAGTCATGCTGAGCTATGCGAGGATGAGAGAGAGACCTCTTAAAGCCATAACCATTGTATTTGAACAATTTTTCTCCATTTTATAATATATATTATATTCATGTGGCTTTTTTTCTATTCTTGTCTATATGCTATATTTGAGAAATTTAAATTGTGTTTAATGATTGTCATCGCTTCCACTCCAAGCCGAAGGAGTCCTAAAAGGGCAGACATATCTTGCTCTTCTAACAAAGAAGCAGGAAGTGTGCATCGCTACTCGCTAAGGTTTGATTTGAAGCAGGCTTAAACTCATCATCACAGGAATCCATCACCCTTTATGAGTCCTTTCTCTCTCTATACAGGAACCCCTCCCGCTTTATGAGTCCTCTCTCTCTCTCTCTCTCTCTCTCTCTCTCTCTCTCTCTCTCTCTCTCTAGGAATCCCTCCCCCTATTCTCTATAGTATACATTATAACTTGTCGATATTTTCTTCATTATTCAATATTAAGATTAAATATTCACGTGTTTAATGCGAGTATGGATGATGATGAGTTTCTTTCTTCTTTGTCACCCCAAAAGAGGAGGTGGTATGAGGAGCATCACATCATTCCACTCCTTCAGTGTCTCCCTCTGTTTTGGATCATTTAGTGCACTCCGAGACTTTGATGTCGATGAGACGATCTTCACACTCTTCTAGGCACCGTCGCTCTAGTGGTGGCGACGGCGGTTGCTATGTGGATGCTGCTTCTCATGCCTTGCCACCGCTTCATGTTCAACAAGGCTTCTTACCTTCCCCTTCTTTGCCTGCCCCCACACCAGCCAAGGCCTCACCATCTACGCCAAGTTTTGCGCGGCTATTGGCCGTTCCTAGCTACACACCACTATCTACTCCTATGGGAGTCACCCTAGTCGACACTGCTCGCTTCGGTCCTCAGACTCTAGTGGAGACACATAGCATCCGTACCTCCATCGAGACGCTACTAGAGACACCACTCGAGACCCCTGTCAAGACACCCAGGTTCACGTGTCACAAGAGAGGGGACTTACCATACTCGATCGACATCAATGGCGGCATCATCTTGGATGACGAAGGTAAGAATGTCATCTCGCGGATGCGCAGTCTTTGCTCTCAAGTGTTTCAACAGTACATACTAAACATTTGGAGTGAAGTGCAAAATGAATTAAAAGAGAAAGTTATCAGCAATGTGCATGACAAGTTTCCCATGTCAGGTCGAGATGAGCACTTCAATGAACACCTGATGAAGGTTCAAATGCGTGAATACTGCAATCACAAGCGTTCTGAAGTACAAAAAGTAATAATGTATGGGTGGAGCAGAGATTGACTGGCCAATGAATATTGAAAAAATGAAAAGCGTGCAGAATGTAAGAATCCTGACAAGTGGAAGCAACAAAAGGAGGCATCCAAAGCGCGAGTAGAGGCAGGGAGCTCGCACCACTTGGGAAGCAGCAAACTGGGTATCATTTGAGGCCGATTTTGTCAGTGTTTCTCCATTGCCTTTTCGGTTTGGTAGCCACGTCTATTTGTACTTTTAAATTCGAACATAATGTATTATTTTTTTGTTTAAAACAGTGGTTGATGACAGGATGTGACCCCATCCCCTACGAGCGCGAGTACGCAGGTAGAAAGGGCTTAAACGCCTTGATGGAAATTCTTAGTTCTCGTGGTAGCATGGTTAGTATTTCACTTTACTCTTTTACGTTTCTTGTGTTTTAATGATAAGCTAAGAAAATAAATTGTTTTGTAATTATATGTTTATACTTACAAAAAGTCTTATTGCTTTTTCTAGAAAAATCTGACAGATATGCCACTTGGACGCGATGAGACGTTTGATGAGATGACCTCAATCTATCTGTAGCCAAATAGCACTAGTTTTCTTTTTTCCATAGCATGTATAATGAGATGACGTATATACATCTTTTTGTAACTATTGAAAAACGATGTATTTTTCCAAATCAATGACAATTGTGTTGTGACTATTACATTTGCAAAGCTTAACAATCAAGTGATTTTGCCTATTGTTGGGGGTTCCATTGTTTTATAGCTTGAATGACCAACATAATTATCAATCTGAAGGAATGAGATACCCAGCTAGGGCATGGAAACACTCACATGATTAGTGAGCTAATCATGGGAACACGAATGGTGACTCTAGGAGGTGAGCTTCTCGGCCTATGGAGGAGATAAGCCACAATGAAGGGCAATCTCCACATCCACTTAAGACCATATTAGGTATTTTGGTAAAAATCTCACATTATGGGAATCTCCAAATCGACCGAATTCATGTAATTTGGGAATTTTCCACTTAAAGTGGGAAAAATTGAGGTGTGTGGCTAGTAAATAAAGTGAAAATCTCATAGGATTGTGGTGTTGATAAACACCAAAATTCAAGAGGATGTACAACACATGGATTTGAATAATAACTATAAATTACATAAAACAAAGGAAGATACAAAAAAGATTTTGTTTACAAATTGACTAGTATAGTCACAATAGAAGCTCCACATAATTCTACTCCACATTTGATACCATATCTGAACTTTGATCCAAGTGTGGCTGATGTGCACGAGTGAGGCCTTCTTTGGCTTTTAGAGCATGTCTTTCTGGAATCTTTATTCTAGAAAATGGTCCTTCTTTGTTGGGTCTCCAAGACCAAACAATTGCATCTATAGTTTCCCACACTTGTGGGTCCTTATAATTGACAACCCAATAACCCTTCCAACAATTACTGTAAGCTTGAGTATCTGTCATCCCACTTTTTCTCGCGCAAGGTGCCCAGTATTGAATCAAGAGTTTTCTGTAGTTTGGTGATGTAGGCTCATTATCAATGTCAGATAAAGCCATTGCAAGCCACACTGGATAGATTTCTGTGTCACTCGGAACAAGCATAAGAAAGTCACCTTGGTGCACATCAGACATAGGGTCAAACTCTTCCCTTGGCCTATCTCGTTGAGGCCCACAAAAATGATCGTTCAACTCTTCAAGGCCTAGGAATCTTTCTACTCCTTGTTGCAAATTCATTGCAGTGCTTTGTAGGTGAGAATATTCTTGAGTTTTTGGCCAAAACATTTCATACAAGACTCCCTCTGATATGATTGCTTTTCCAATCTCTTCAATTACCTTACTCCAATAATCTATCATGGGTCTATAATATCGCGGAATACTTGAACCATTCCCTAAATTTTTCCAAAATTTTATATAGTTCTTTAGCCCCAAAATGACTTCTTCGTGGGCCTTGACATACTCCGCCATTTGTACTAGAGGTGGATCTCCATGTGGTAACATTGGCTTGCCTTCTGTGTCTGTTTTCCAAAGGCGAATACTTCCACTCCAACTTGATACACCTACATGTGCCTTATATTGCATCAATGGTGTCTCATCCTGCATAAAGAACCTGAACTGAAGCGGTTTGGAATGTCCAACAAGTATGTCTTGTCCATCACAAAGATAGCCATCACAATATTGCTTGAAATCGGGGATCTTTGTGAGAAAAAATGGAGCTAGAGATGAAGATGAGCTGTTTTGTAATGTATCCATCAAATGTGGCAAAGTATAGGTTTGTGTAACTCTCAACTTCTCTGAAAACCTACTAAACATGGCGTCTATGTCCTCATGTGTATGCCCAACCATTAAAAATCCCAGCTGGATGGTTTTGAAAACACCCCTTGCAACAAGCATTGACAAATAGGCAAATAAGTATCGATTTTTGTTTTCCCCTGCACAATTATCCAATTGTAGCAACAAGTTCTCTGGCAATCTGCGAAATGTTGACCCCAATTCCTCTTCTGCAATTTCTGACGACTGCACAATGGGCTCTTTTCCATCACTCAAGTTATGGTAGTGCAAAGCATCCCTTGAGTTCAAAGCATGTAGTAGTGAAATATTGCTCCTTGGAAGTCCATTTGTTACTAGATCACCAAGAGGATGCTTATCTATCCTCTCGAGGTTATGTAAACAATTAGCAATTGAGCCAATTGTAAGATTTGGATCAGCTGGCCACAAACCATTCAAGACAAAGTGTCCGTAATGACCTTCTCCATGTCCATGAGTGATCGTGCCAATCAATGCCACCTGCAGATTATATCCTGAATCCACACCCTTGGGAACAATGCGTAATCTAGGAATGGCAGTCTTCTTTTGATCCATCTTATCATGGATTATGCATACATATTTTTGTGGTTGAGTTTCTGAATACGTGCGCCATGCATAATATAGGCTTCTGCAACTCTTTTGTTGTGCCATGTGAACTTCTCTCTCCCTCAAGATAAGAGCTCTCTCTTCAAGAGAAGGTTTAGCTTCTAACCTTGCCTTGATTGAGCTACAAATATTGCACTTAGAGAACTCACTCGTCTTTGTTAAAGTGACATGTGGGTACTCTTTGTTCCAAATTCTACCAAAAGAAGATTGGGATAGCTTCTTCTCATAGCCCATTTGGTCAAGTGTCTTGTTGATTTCACATAAAATATCCACTTGTTTGTATGTTGATGGAATCACCAATTGAGTCTCTCTTGAGCCATCTAGCAGTGTTCTACCTGTATGTGGCATCTTCTCAGAGTTGTTTTCCACAAGCTCATTTAGTAGTGCTCTTGCTAAACTAGTATGTTGAAGTCCCCTTCTCAATGTACATGTGTTCCCATGTACATATTGGCGCACACCATTTTCAAAGTTCTCCTTGTATCGATAAAATGATGTCTTTGGTATTCCATGTAGCTCATACCATGCTCTACAACAAACAATAGAGCCATTTAGCCTGAATTGGTATCGTGACTTCTCATCTTTCTGATAACATATAGAAAGAACATCATAAACATAATTAGTGCGTGATTTTTGAGACTCTCCCCAAAATTGTTGTCGTAACCTTGTCACCGTATCACGATCTGCAAATTGGCAGCATTTTTGTGCACAACAATCAATGCATGATACCCTTTGAATTGATTTGTTTGAAAGGTAAAAAGTCGAAGCTGGTGCTGCTTTTGATTTTTGAGTCCTGTTCATGAAAGTGTATCGTCTCTTCCTTGACAACTGGACAACATTACTCCCATCAAGTTTTTTTCCAACATTGCCATCGTTGGATACATCCTCATATGTAGCATGCATGCCATCAACAGGAACAAAGCGTTGTAATGGGCTCCCATTCAACATTGTTGTCTGCTTGATGGGCCACTTTAGCAAAGTGATGCTACCCACTTCAACCACATCATCAATGCTTGCATTTTCTCTTTCAATACCCACACCCACACAATCAGGACCAAGTTCCTGAAAGTTGACATAATCATGTGGAAATACATATAAGATGGTCCCTTCATTCATGGTTTGCATCATTGTGTCATCTTTTAAAAGGACCCTCTGATTTCTCCAAGACTCTCGAATCATTGCTTCAAATTCTGGGCTTGTCATAGGTATTGCATCTGTAACTAGAGGATTAGAATGATCATGTTCTTCATCACCATTGTAGCTTTCGTGTGGATCAATTAAGTTCCCATTTAATACAAAAGATTGCAAAAGAAGCTTTGACCATCGAACAACACTCCATAATGAGCCTTGGAGAGATGAAGTATCCATTGTAGGAAAAGGTAGGACCACATCCTTCAAGCATTCCTCCACTAGTATGGAGACATTTCCCAGCCCTATCTTTGTGCCATCACAAGTGGAATCTGGATCTGTTCTACACACACAACCAATACCAACGATTTCATTGTCAAGTATCATATGTACTTTCTCCCCAGATTCGAAGTCCATCCTGTAAGTAAAAAGATTACATTGTTAAATCTATAGCTATAGAAAAATACTCTTCAAACAAAAAATCATGCTACAACATGAAAAAGGTTTGCATAGGTTGGAAAAGTGGTGAACCTTGAGACCAAATCCTCCTTGCTATATTAATGGAAGCAAGGTTGGACAAGTGGTGGACCTTGAAACCAAAGCCTCTTTGCTATATGAGAGCATAGGTTGGACAAGTGGTGGACCTAGTTGTAATACCCACTGCCACCTATCAACTACTATAGGACTATGCTTTCCAATGTCCAAGTATCCCTTGAGTCTTTCAAGGTTGAACACGTGGTGGACCTTGAAACAAAAATCCCCTTTCTATATCAGAGCATAGCTTGGACAAGTGGTGGACCTAGTTATAATGCCCAATATCCAAGGTGAAATACCTTAGGACTTTGCTACCTTGCTTGCCAATGTTTACGTAGCCCCTCATTTCTTTAATGGAAGTAAGGTTGGACAAGTGGTGGACCTTGAAACCAAAGCCTCTTTGCTATATTAGAGCATAGGTTGGACCTAGTTTTAATACCCACTGCCACCTATCAACTACTATAGGACTATGCTTTCCAATGTCCAAGTATCCCTTGAGTCTTTCAAGGTTGAACACGTGGTGGACCTTGAAACAAAAATCCCCTTTCTATATTAGAAAGGTTGAACACATGGTGGACCTTGAAACAAAAATCCCCTTTCTTTATCAGAGCATAGCTTGGACAAGTGGTGGACCTAGTTATAATGCCCAATATCCAAGGTGAAACACCTTAGGACCTTGCTACCTTGCTTGCCAATGTTTACGTAGCCCCTCATTTCTTTAATGGAAGCAAGGTTGGATAAGTGGTGGACCTTGAAAGCAAAGCCTCTTTGCTATATGAGAGCATAGGTTGGACCTAGTTGTAATACCCACTGCCACCTATCAACTACTATAGGACTATGCTTTCCAATGTCCAAGTATCCCTTGAGTCTTGCAAGGTTGAACACGTGGTGGACCTTGAAACCAAAATCCCCTTTCTATATCAGAGCATAGCTTGGACAAGTGGTGGACCTAGTTATAATGCCCCTCCTTTCTTTAATGGAAGAAAGGTTGGAAAAGTGGTGAATCTTGAAACCCAAACCCTTTGGCTATATATAGAGGATATCTTGGACAAGTGGTGGGCTTAGTTGTAGTATCCAATGTCCAAGGTCCAAGGTGAACTATGTAAAGACCTTACTTCCAAAAACAAAGTCGTACAAGTGGTTCTCCTTGAAACCAAAACCTCCTTAGTGTATTAGAACATAGGTTGGAGAAGTGGTGGACTTAGTTGTAATGGTGAATGTCCAAAGCAAACTATTATAGGACCTTGCTTCCCAAATCAAGTTTGGACAAGTGGTGGATCTTGAAACCAAAACCCCCTTACTCTATTAGAGCATAGCTTAGATAAGTGGTGGACCTAGCTGCCATGGAAAATGTTCAATCTGAACTGCTGCAGGACCTTGATATTAAATGTCTAAGTAGAGCTAGCTTCTTTAATGGAATCAAGGTTGGGAAAGTTGTGCATCTTGAAACCAAAAGCCCTTTATTGTATTAGAGCATAGCTTGGACAAGTGAGGGACCTAGTTTTAATGTGTGATGTCCAAAGAAAAGTATTACAAGACCTTGCTTTCCAATATTTGAATTGGTCAAGTGGTTAAAACTAAGTATAAAACTTTGACCATTTTCTTCTCGAATTGCCAAAAAGCTAGTTTTAGACACCCCTAAATGAAAATGGTTTAGGGTGGCCTTAAACAATGTTTTTTCAAAGACTTGAACAAAAGGGTTGCCGAAGAGTAATGACAATTTATTGTGGCTTGAAGTGCCTGAGTATGTGAAAACAAGCCTAGGTTTTCCACGAGGCAAAAGGTGACATAATAAGAACATTGGAAACTTAGGATTGACCATGTGCCCTAAACTTTGGCAAGTGAAGTGATGGCCAAGTTTTGTCGCACACTGTGCACTTGGTCCTATATGTGTTGACCACTTGGCTAAATCTAGGACCATAAGGCCAAACCTTTGGCACCTTAAATATAGTATGGGACATAATCTAGAACTGCTATAGTAAATTAGTAGTATAGTTAATATGTTAATATTTGTATTATATTTAAGTATATGCTAATATAATTTATGTTCAAAATTTCACTAATGAAGAATGTTCCCATTTAGCACTCCAGATGCGGGGTCTTAGTGCAATGCCACAATGGGGTGACAAGGCAGCGCTTCCACGTGAGGTTTGGGGGTAGCGCTCTTGATGGGGATGTGGAATATAGCGCTCTCGATGGCGGGGCTTGGGAGGTTGATTTTGGGATATTGTTCTGGGCGGGGTCCGAGGCAGCGTGTGAATTGGTTAATTTTTTATATTGCTTTTGTTTTTTTTAATCCTATGATAAAACATGGACTTGTAGCATACGTGGCATTCTAATAAACCCTATCAAGATTAGGCACACAAAGAGCGCACGAGCAACACACACAGAGAAAGCAGGCGAGCAGCAAACACACAGAAAGCGCACACGGATCGCACACAGTTGGAGTATACGCGTGCGTAGAGGAGCAAGCTCGGCATCGTACACAACACACAGGTGGAGTGCACAGGATTGAAAGTTCGCGCACAAGATAAAGAAATAGCAACGTACACAACGCATTCCAGAAGGGCAGGATCGGGCAGTCTTCTCAGGAGACATTGCACACCTCACGAATAGAGAAAAAACAGGTATTTCTCTCTCTCTCTCACTCTCTGTCTTTCTCCATATAGAGAAGATGGTTCTCTGTAACTCTTCTTGCACACACACTCTCTCATCAAAAGAGAGAGATACATAGTTTAAAAGTATCCCCGCACACATACACATATTCCCACACATCATCTTCCTCTCTTCCACATACATAACCACAGTGAAATCTGTTATCTTGCTGTCTCTCTCTTGAAAATACATGCACATATTCCCACACATCGTCTTCCTCACTTCCACATACATAACCACAATGAAATCTGTTATCTTGTTGTCTCTCTCTTGAAAATACGTGCACATATTCCCATACATCGTCTTCCTCTCTTCCACATACATAAACACAGTGAAATCTGTTATCTTTCTCTCTCCTCTCTCTAAAAAACAGGTATTTATCTCTCTCTCTATCTTTGTATCTTGCTATCTCTCTCTTGAAAATACATGCTCATGTATGTGTGCGTCTGTGTTATCTATGTGTATGTATGTATCTTTGTGTTATTTCATTGTAATACTCATACATAATGCAGATACACAATTACACTTAATTACGATATGCACACATAGTATATATACATACATAAATATCACAAATAACTAACACATTGTAATACTAGTAAAATTGAATGGAAGACTTACTTGCGTAATCTGTTAAAGTCGATTCTTGTAGCGAGTTCTGGATGTATGCTGAGCTGATTTTCCTCTAATCCATTTGTAGATATGATTGTAACTTCTGTTTCTCAAAAATAGTAGTGTTGTTTAGTGATACACCTAATGGACATAAATGGTTTAAACTAGGACATGTAGACCAAAAATACGTGTATTTCTTTGGATGAATATATACACTTTTTGGTGACCCTTACCACAAGTGGTGGACCTTGAGACCAGTGGACTATAAGGACCTCCAAACAATACCTTGTACACTCAATTCTTCTTGGTATCTAGGTTGGACAAGTGGTGGACCTTGTTCAAATTCTCTAACCACTCTCTCTAACATGGTGACATAATTTAGGTGTGATAAATTCATATCTATGCAAACTAATATCAGTTTAGGCTTGTTAATTTGAATTTGTTTGAATTTATGTACAATATAATGATTTGAGGTTTGCATATTTGAATTTAGGTGGTATAATAATATCTTTTTGTGGTAAACTTGAATTTAAAATCAATTTCGCGTGGAATATTTTAAATTTAAGTAGTAAAATTTAATTTTTTATAAAAAAGTTTGAATTTTAAAATTTGGGCGGGATATTTTAAAATTTAGGCGGGATATTTAAGATTTCGGAGGGATATTTTAAATTTAGGCGGGAAGGTTTTGAATTTATAGCGAGATCTCCCTTACATAAGAGAGTATAGGTTAGACAAGTGGTGGACCTTCAAGCTAGATCATCCAAGCTACTCGACATGATAGGTAGGGAATCTAGTTGAATATTGTATGTATAATATATATGTATTAGATCTAGCTTGGACAAGTGGTGGACCTTGGAACAAAACCCCATGTAAAACATATCATGCACATTCCAAGTGGTCAGAAAAAATATCATTTAAGATATAGCCTTATAGGTTGGACAAGTGGTGGACCTTAACACCCAGATATTCTTCATATAATGACATAGAGTGGAAAACTGGTGAATCTTGAGACCAAACCATGCTACTAGCGATAATAGCTTGGACAAGTGGTGGACCTTGAAAGTAAACCCCCCATCTACGAAATATCGTGGGTTTAAGGTATTTCGATGGAGCTTAGCATCTTGGAGACATCGTGCATCTTGCTTCTCTTCATGTTTCAATGGAGCCTATCTTGGACAAATGGTGGAGCATCCTTCTCTCCATGTTTCAATGGACCCTAGCTTGGACAAGTGGTGGACCTTTGCTTCTCTCTATTATTCAATAGAGTTAGCTTGGACAAGTGGTGGACCTTGGAACCAAACCCCCATGTAAAACCTATCATGGTCACTCCAAGTGGTGAGAAAGAATAACCTTTAAGATATAGCCTTATAGGTTGGACAAGTGGTGGACCTTAACACCCTAATATTTTTAATATAATGACATAGAGTGAAAAAGTGATGAATCTTGAGACAAAACCACTCATGCTACTAGCACTAATAGCTTGGACAAGTGGTGGACCTTGAACGTAAACCCCCCATGTTTCAATAAAGTTAGCTTCGACAAATGGTGGAGCATCCTTCTCTCCATGTTTCAATGGAGCCTAGCTTAGACAAGTGGTGGACCTTTGCTTCTCTCTATGATTCAATAGAGTTAGCTTGGACAAGTGGTGGACCTTGGAACCAAAGCCCCATGTAAAACCTATCATGGTCACTCCATGTGGTAATAAAGAATAACCTTTAAGATGTAGCCTTATAGGTTGGACAAGTGGTGGACCTTAACACGCGCATATTCTTAATATAATGACATAGAGTGGAAAAGTGGTGAATCTTGAGACAAAACCACTCATGCTACTAGTGATAATAGCTTGGACAAGTGGTGGACCTTGAATGTAAATCCCTCATCTACGACATATCGTGGGTTTAATGGTTTTCAATGGAGCCTAGCATCTTGGAGACATGGTGCACCTTGCTTCTCCTCATGTTTCAATGGAGCCTACCTTGGACAAATGGTGGAGCATCCTTCTCTCCATGTTTCAATGGACCCTAGCTTAGACAAGCGGTGGACCTTTGCTTCTCTCTATGTTTCAATAGAGTAAGCTTGGACAAGTGGTGGACCTTGGAACCAAACCCCCATGTAAAATCTATCATGGTCACTCCAAGTAGTAAGAAAGAATAACCTTTAAGATGTAGCCTTATAGGTTGGACAAGTGGTGGACCTTAACACCCACATATTCTGAATAAAAGTGGTGGATCTTGAGACCAAACCACTCAGGCTACTAGCAATAATAGCTTGGACAAGTGGTGGACCTTGAATGTCAACCCCTCATCTACGAAATATCGTGGGTTTAATGTATTTCGATGAAGCCTAGCATCTTGGAGACATGGTGCAGCTTGCTTCTCGTCATGTTTCAATGGAGCCTATCTTGGACAAATGGTAGAGCATCCTTCTCTCCATGTTTCAATGGACCCTAGCTTGGACAAGTGGTGGAACTTTGTTTCTCTCTATGTTTCAATAGAGTAAGCTTGGACATGTGGTGGACCTTGGAACCAAACCCCCATGTAAAACCTATCATGGTCACTCCAAGTGGTAACAAAGAATAACCTTTAAGATGTAGCCTTATAGGTTGGACAAGTGGTGGACCTTAACACGCGCACATTCTTAATATAATGACATAGAGTGGAAAAGTGGTGAATCTTGAGACCAAACCACTCAGGCTACTACCAATAATAGCTTGGACAAGTGTGGACATTGAATGTAAACCCCTCATCTATGACATATCGTGGGTTTAATTTTTTTCGATGGAGCCTAGCATCATGGAGACATGGTGCACCTTGCTTCTCCTCATGTTTCAATGGAGCCTACCTTGGACAAATGGTGGAGCATCCTTCTCTCCATGTTTCAATGGACCCTAGCTTAGACAAGCGGTGGACCTTTGCTTCTCTCTATGTTTTAATAGAGTTAGCTTGGACAAGTGGTGGACCTTGGAACCAAACCCCCATGTAAAATCTATCATGGTCACTCCAAAGAGTAAGAAAGAATAACCTTTAAGATGTAGCCTTATAGGTTGGACAAGTGGTGGACCTTAACACCAACATATTCTTAATAAAAGTGGTGGATCTTGAGACCAAACCACTCAGGCTACTAGCAATAATAGCTTGGACAAGTAGTGGACCTTGAATGTCAACCCCTCATCTACGAAATATCGTGGGTTTAATGTATTTCGATGAAGCCTAGCATGTTGGAGACATGGTGCAGCTTGCTTCTCGTCATGTTTCAATGGAGCCTATCTTGGACAAATGGTAGAGCATCCTTCTCTCCATGTTTCAATGGACCCTAGCTTGGACAAGTGGTGGAACTTGGTTTCTCTCTATGTTTCAATAGAGTAAGCTTGGACAAGTGGTGGACCTTGGAACCAAACCCCCATGTAAAACCTATCATGGTCACTCCAAGTGGTAATAAAGAATAACCTTTAAGATGTAGCCTTATAGGTTGGACAAGTGGTGGACCTTAACACGCGCATATTCTTAATATATTGACATAGAGTGGAAAAGTGGTGAATCTTGAGACCAAACCACTCAGGCTATTACCAATAATAGCTTGGACAAGTGTTGGACCTTGAATGTAAACCCCTCATCTACGACATATCGTGGGTTTAATGTTTTTCGATGGAGCCTAGCATCTTGGAGACATGGTGCACCTTGCTTCTCCTCATGTTTCAATGGAGCCTACCTTGGACAAATGGTGGAGCATCCTTCTCTCCATGTTTCAATGGACCCTAGCTTAGACAAGGGGTGGACCTTTGCTTCTCTCTATGTTTCAATAGAGTTAGCTTGGACAAGTGGTGGACCTTGGAACCAAACCCCCATGTAAAACCTATCATGGTCACTCCAAGTAGTAAGAAAGAATAACCTTTAAGATGTAGCCTTATAGGTTGGACAAGTGGTGGACCTTAACACCCACATATTCTTAATAAAAGTGGTGAATCTTGAGACCAAACCACTCAAGCTACTAGCAATAATATCTTGGACAAGTGGTGGACCTTGAATGTAAACCCCTCATCTAGGAAATATCGTGGGTTTAATGTATTTCTATGGAGCCTAGCATCTTGGAGACATGGTGCAGCTTGCTTCTCGTCACGTTTCAATGCAGCCTATCTTGGACAAATGGTGGAGCATCCTTCTCTTTATGTTTCAATGGACCCTAGCTTGGACAAGTGGTGGACCTTTGTTTCTCTCTATGTTTCAATAGAGTTAGCTTGGACAAGTGGTGGACCTTGGAACCAAACCCCCATGTAAAACCTATCATGGTCACTCCAAGTAGTAAGAAAGAATAACCTTTAAGATGTAGACTTATAGGTTGGGCAAGTGGTGGACCTTAACACCCACATCTTCTTAATAAAAGTTGTGAATCTTGAGACCAAACCACTCAGGCTACTAGCAATAATAGCTTGCACAAGTGGTGGACCTTGAATGTAAACCCCTCATCTACGAAATATCGTGGGTTTAATGTATTTCGATGGAGCCTAGCATCTTGGAGACATGGTGCAGCTTACTTCTCGTCATGTTTCAATGGAGCCTATCTTGGACAAATGGTGGAGCATCCTTCTCTCCATGTTTCAATGGACCCTAGCCTGGACAAGTGGTGGACCTTTGTTTCTCTCTATGTTTCAATAGAGTTAGCCTGGACAAGTGGTGGACCTTGGAACCAAACCCCCATGTAAAACCTATCATGGTCACTCCAAGTGGTAATAAAGAATAACCTTTAAGATGTAGCCTTATAGGTTGGACAAGTGGTGGACCTTAAGACGCGCATATTCTTAATATAATGACATAGAGTGGAAAAGTGGTGAATCTTGAGACCAAACCACTCAGGCTACTACCAATAATAGCTTGGACAAGTGTTGGACCTTGAATGTAAACCCCTCATCTATGACATATCGTGGGTTTAATGTTTTTCGATGGAGCCTAGCATCTTGGAGACATGGTGCACCTTGCTTCTCCTCATGTTTCAATGGAGCCTACCTTGGACAAATGGTGGAGCATCCTTCTCTCCATGTTTCAATGGACCCTAGCTTAGACAAGGGGTGCCTTGCATTTGAAGACCTGAGAAGAAGATCAGAGGAACATCCCATGCCAATTGATTGTTCTCTTCTTCAAGTAGCAGATAACGATATGTCAGATTTGCAATATTTGGAGGCCAAAAAAAGAGCTTTGGTCAAGCACTACATTCGTACATATTGTTTTGAAGACCGCAAGCTTGTTGATGTTTTTGGTGATGGCTCCTTGGTTCCACAAGAAGGAATACAACAGAAAAAAGAAGTTATCTGCTTAATTGATAGTGTGGAGGAGGCAAAAAGCGTGGAGACCATGCTGCTAGACTTTGTTAAGTCTCATGAAGATATAGAAAAATGGGTTGGACTTCAACAATCCACTTCGCAATCAGGCGACATTGTGCCTGTTACAGAGGAATGCTCTCCACAAAGAGAAGAAGAACAACAACAACACCATCCTCTGTCAATGGAGGACTTTTTGGAAATGGAGACACATATGTTTTGAGTTTCTTGTGCATGTTAGTGTTTCTTGTTACTGATTTGATACTCTTAATGTTAGATTTTGCTTTATATAGTATTGATTGAGTTTGTATTTTTTATCTCAAGCATTCAAGGTTTGAATGTAAATAGTAAATTACTTGAGTTTTTGAATGGTGGATCTGTAGACTAAAACTATAACATTTAATACTCACAAAGACTTAATTACTTAAGAGCTTGAACTCAATAAGTTTTGGACCTTTTATCAATACCCCCTTGATATGATACATTAGATCGTAGCATGGTTAAATGGTGATGCTTCATAAATTGAACCTAGCTTAGACAGGTGTTGGAGCCTAAATTTAAACTAACCTTGCTAGAAGGGAGCTTATGTTTGGACTTTGAGAACTAGCATAAGTAATCAATTAGAGCATAGATTAGACATGTGGTGGTGGCCGGCCTTAGAGACCAGAATCTTAATGAGCTTGGAAAGGTATTTAAGTACTGCAATTTACTTAGTTTTAGTACTCATTAAAGGCATAGCTTGACAAAAGGTGGACCTTACATGGATCCTAATTTCAAGAGGTGTGGTAGACCTTCAAAGCAAGCTCATATAGCTTGGACATGTGGTAGACCTTGCATGAAGACTAGTTTAGACAACTGTGGTACACCTTGTAACCAACACCCATTTGTTATATTAGCTTGGACAAGTGGTGGACCTTGCTTTTATGTTTCAATGGAGCATATTTTGGACAAGTGGTAGACCTTGTTTCTCTCCATGCTTCAATGGAGAGAAACTTTAGCTTGGACAAGTGGTGGACCTTGTTTTTATGTTTTAAAGGAGCATATTTCGGACAAGTGGTAGACATTGTTTCTCTCCATGGTTCAATGGAACCCACCTTAGACAAGTGAAGTACCTTGAAACCAAACCCCCATAATACAACCTACTAAATAGGTTGGAAAATTGGTGGGATATGAAACCATCCATGATAGAGCATAGTATAGGTGAAAATGTAGTGGTCCTTATATCAATTACCCATGCATAGCTTGGACAAGTGGTGGACCTTGATTCTCTCTATGTTTCAATGGATCCTATCTTGGACTAGAGATATATCTTACTTAGTTCCATGCTTCAATGGATTGTAGCTTGGATAAGGAGTGGAACTTCAAACAAAACTCCACAGCATAGCATATATTAACAATTCATGGGTTTTATAGAGATTGTCTTGCCTATTTTGGAGAGTTGGTACACCTTTATTCTCCATTCTTCAATGGATCTGAGGTTGGACAAGCGGAGCTGGAGAAGTGGTCAACCTTAAAATGAAACCTCCCATGCTACAACCCCATCATAGATCGTATATGTAGTGGACCTTGAAACTCTTTTATGTCCCTAGCTTAGAGAAGCATTGCACTCTTGATTATCTCCATACATGAAGGCAAGGTTGGACAAGTGGTGGACCTTCAAACCAGAATCTCTATGCAATAATAGGCAAGTGGTGGAGCTTGTTTTCTCCATGTTCCAATGGAGCCTAGCTTAGACAAACAATGGAGCTTGCTTCTCTCCATGTTTCAATGGATCCTAGCTTAGAAAAGTGGTGGAGCTTTGCTTCTCTCCATGTTCCAATGGACCATAGCTTAGACAAGTGGTAGACCTTGAAAAACACCCCCCGTATACAACATATTATGGGGTTTTCATGTTTCAATGGCTCCTAGCTTGGACAAATGGTAGAGCTTGCTTCTCTTTATGTTTCAATGGATCCAATCTTAGCCAAGGGGTGGACCTTGAAACAAGAATCCCCCCCCCCCCCCCCCCATGTACAACGTATTATGGGTCTTGAAAGCACTGGGAGAAAATAATAGCTTTGATAAGTGGTGGACCTTGCTTCTCTCCATGCTTCAATGGAGCCGAGGTTGGACACATGTTGGAGAGAAGATGGTTGCCCATGAAATAAGACCATGCATGCTATAATCAATCATATGTTGTACACATGGTGGACCTTGCAATTGTTTTATATGCCTAACTTGGACAAGTGGAGGACCCTTGATTACCTCCAGATATCAACAACAAGCCAAGTTTGGACAAGTGTAGTACCACCAAACCAGAATCTATATGCTACAAAAGAGTATAGGTAGGACACGCGATGAACCTTGATATCAAACCATCCATGCTACTAGAGATGATAGGTTTCACATGTGGTGGAACCTTGTATCAATGTTCTATGTGTAGTTTTTGACTAGTGATAGACCTTGAAACTAATCCCTCTAGGCTACAAGAAAAAAGAGATGGATGAGGAGGCTAGACTACTTTTGTTGCATCAATGCATCCCATGTTACCACATATACTATAGGGTTCTTGGATAAGTGTTGGATCTTGTGTCAATGCTCCATGTCTAGCTTGGACAAGTGGTGGACCTTGGTTCTCTCTATGCTTCAAATGGGCAATAGATTGGAGACACAGTGGCCTTTTTTTTCCAATGATTTTATTTTTTGGAAACCTTGGAGGCACCATGTAAGAGGCACTCTAAGTCTTCCATACAATGGACCTATTGGACTATAAAATAATGATATCTTTCTTTTATATTGTCATTATTTTATGCATAATATTTTCTTCTTTTTGCAGACACAAAGGAGTTAAGTGATATAAAAACTAGATGTATTTCACACTATGATTGGCATGAAGATCCTTTTGGGACACCAACTTTTCCTATTCCCAAAGATGTAATTTTCCATATTAACGGTGTGGATTTTGAAGTGCGACTTTCATGTATTGAAGGAGCTGGTTATGGGCTATTTGTGCATACTACCCTGGAAAGTGGTTTGACTATTCTAAACTATGGAGGGCATAAGTATAGATTTCAAGACTGGAAAAAGATATGCAAAATATTTCCAAGAGCTTATAAATATTCTCTTCTAGAGGATCCAAACATAGAAGAAGAGGAAGATCAATCATACATTATTGGTTGTGTAGAAGAAGGAAACGTGTCGGGCTATATAAATAGTTCTCACATTACAAATGTCTGTCCCAACGTAATCTATACATTTGATCCAAATTTGCCACCTTGGCATAAATGCACCTCTTCACACATCAAGTCAGAAGAATATGGCCATGTATGCATTGAGACTATTTGTCAAGTTGAAGTAGGAGAAGAGTTGTTTGCTGACTATAACTTTACTTGACATTGTAAAGTATTGTACATGGATGGAAATCTCAAGTACATGCATCATTTTCATTTTTCATGGATGAAATCTCAAGTGAATATAACATTTGATTATTGTTTAGTTTATGCTCAACGAGAATCTAGAGTGCTCTTATGCTTTGTGTGTTGTCTAACATATTTGACTACGTTGGCCATAGAATCTTGATTCTACTCTAGATTTGTGATAAATCTTACCAAAATTTAATCAATGTCTAGGTTGGACAAGTGGTGGGGCTTCAAACATTACTGTGTTAAACAAGTGGAGTTATCTTACTTGAATAAGTGGTGTCCTTTGAATCCAAATCTAAGCCAAATCTCTAATTATTTTCTTGTAGTCTAGGTTGGACATTTGGTGGACCTTGTATCCATGTTTCCTCAACAAGGGTGGCTTTTAGTTTTCACTTTAAGTACTCATCTTTAATAAAGTGTAGGATGGAAAATGTTGAGTTAGTAGATTGTATTTTAGACAAGTGGTGTTTGGTGTACGAATGCTGAAAATGGTTGCAAGGATTCTAACAACGACTTTACCTTAAATAAATTTCTTACTAGGAGTTCTACATATAAATATGGTGAATAAAATTCTAGTGGTTTTGAGATACCATTTGTGTGTGTGTTTTCTTAGATTCACAAACTGGGATGGATAATGCTCCTATGGTTCAGTCAACAACTATAGAATCCATAGATTCTATGGTTTCTAAAGTGCCCAAGATGGATGATATTTCTATCCTAGAGTCTAGTGTTGTGCAACTTGAGCAAGCTTCCAATAATGAGAACCAAGAAATCGATGCTTCAAAAATGCAACATACATCAAAAGAGACTGAAAAGTCCACTCACGAGCTATTGCCAATTGGTACTACGTCATGTAGCGTAGATGTTGATAAATCCATGCTTACAATTATATTGGATTTAAATGGTCTATTGTTGAAACGTTCCCCTCAACCATCCTCACACCACAACTCAGTGCACATGGATTCAAAAAGATATATTATACTCAGGCCAGGTTGCATCCAATTCTTGAAGACTATTTTACAGAGGTTTAGTGTTGCAATTTGGTCGACAGCTACTAGGAATAATGTGTATCAAATCCTTGAAACACTAAACAACTTAGCTGAGGATATATTTCCTTTCTTTGCAATTTGGTCGCAAGATGTTTGCTACACCGCTCAAACTCAAAAATTGTTTAGACCCGACAATCCAAACATTGAGGCAATGTTCAAGCCTCTAGACAAAATTGCCATGGGGTTTGAATGTGATCCACAAAGAACAGTGCTTATTGATGACTCTCCTTACAAGGGATGTATTTCACCAGCAAACAATTGCATTTTTCCACCACAATTTGATGCTGAGAAGATGGTTGACAATATGCTCTTGGAGGAGCTACTGCCATACTTGATTCAGCTTGATGAGAGAAGGGATGTGCATGATTTGATTGCTTCTAATCATTATGGACAACCTATAGTGACAAATGATAGTGAATACAAACAAATCATGGAGTTTTGGAAGCAGAAAAATGATGTTTGGCCAGCTAAGGTGTTCTTTACAAGAAGAATACCACCTGCAAAAGGTGACAGAGATGAAACTATCATTGAAGATGCAAGTGACACAAGCCACCGCAATGAAATGAGAAGAGCCCAAATACAAGAGATCTTGGCAAAGGAGCGTACACCCATTGAAAGCATGAAGGCGTCACAATTGACCACTTTAGCTAGGCAATTGGGTTGTAACACAAAAGGAGTTTTGAAGGCAACCACAACAAAGGCTTATATAAATAAGGTGAAAGCTGAGAACAATCTTCTAAGGCTGGATAGAAAGCAACCCTAAGGTACTAGTGACATGTCATATATTCTTGATACACATGCTTGAACACTCATGTGCATGGTATCTAACAAATCTTTCTTTTTATTCCTTCCTGCAGGATCTTACAAAGGATACTACTAGATGGAGCTCAATCATAAGAGATTTTGATATTTTTGCTCAAAATAATGAAGTAGTCACCTACATTTTTTTTTAATCAATTTCTAGAGAGACTTTCTTTTAGTTTGTAATCATCAAATGAAATGAAAAGTATCCTTCTTATTAAGATTGTTGATCTTTTTCTTGTTCAAACCTTTCAATTGTGATTTATAGTTTTGTTAGCATGAGATTGTGCTTTTTTAGTTTGAAAAAAACTGTCAAAGATCCAAGTCTTTTTGGCTTTACTTAAGTTATTAATTGTGAAAGATCCAAGTCTTTTTGCTTTACTTAAGTTATTGATTGCCTATGTAATAGTCCTTAAAACAATATCGGATGGCTTTCTTGCTCCCATGTCTCACATTGGTCTTTAGGTAAGACAAGTGGTGACCTTGAAAGTATGGTCTCATATCTCGATCAAGTGAAGAGACATGAAGCTTAAATATCACTACTATGTATCTAGTGTTAAACTCCATCGAGACAAAGACTAGATAGCCAAATTGCAGTCGAGTTTAAGTGAAAAATCCATTTGAGCTAAGGTAAAACTTATAGTGCCTCATTTTTCTAGGATTCTACCCCATCCAAGAAGTTAGAATCTAGCACAAACCAATTAAGACTCTTTTGGAGCCTAGATAGGACAATTCGTGGAACTTATGAAACTTATTATTGAGTTAGAGTCTAGTTTAGATAAGCAAAAGATCTTCAAACCAGCACTTGACTTTCTTACTATTCAATATTCAAAGTCCCTTGAGGCTAACAAATTACATACCCACTTGTAACCTAACTAATGAGTAATTATATAGATCTAAGCAAGTATATATAATGAGTCTTCAAACTAATAATCCAAGGGAAGAGAGTAGCAAGGTCCACTACTTGTCCAAGCTCAGCTCTAGACAACATAGAAAGATGCTAGTTCTACTAATTGTCTAATTATAGGCATGGAAAAATGATAGAAGGTTGACCACTTGTCCAACCTATCATCTCTAGTAAGATGGGAGGTTTGGCCTTAAGATTCACCATGTAACCAACCTATACATCATTGTATTATGAAGAGTAAAAAAGCAAAGCTCCACCACTTGTCCAAGCTAGTTCTAAAATCCACATGGAGATAAGCAAGCTCCACCATTTGTCGAATCTCTCTTTCATTAAAACATGAAAAAACTCAGCTATGTTGTACAGGGGGACTTTTTTCCAAGGTCCACCACTTGTCCAAGCTAGGATCCCTAGTAGCACGAGTGGTTTGGTCTCAAGATACACCACTTGTACACTCTATGTCATTATATTAATAAGAACTATGTATTAAGGTCCACCACTTGTCCAACCTATAAGGTTATATCTTAAATGGTATCCTTTCTCACCACTTGAAATGCCCATGATATGTTTTACACGGGGGTTTCATTCCAAGGTCCACCACTTGTCCAAGCTAACTCTATTCAAACATAGAGAGAAGCAAAGGTCCACCACTTGTCCAAGCTAACTCTATTCAAACATAGAGAGAAGCAAAGGTTCACCACTTGTCAAAGCTAGGCTCCGTTGAAGTATGGAGAGAAGTAACCTCCATCATTTTTCCAAGATAGGTGTCATTCAAACATGGAAAGAATCAAGATCTACCATGTCTCCGAGATTCTAGGCTCCATTGAAACACCCTAAAACCATGATATTTTGTACATGGGGTGTTTACATTCAAGGTCTACCACTTCTCTAACGTATTATACCTAGTAGCATGAGTGATTTGGTCTTAAGATTCACCACTTATCCACTCTATGTCATTATATTAAGAATAACTGGGTGTTAAGGTCCACCACTTGTCCAACCTATAAGGGTATATCTTAAATGGTATCCTTCACCACTTTTCAAGGTCCATCACCACTTTTCCAACCTATAAGGTTATATCTTGAATGATATTTTTCCTCATCACTTGTAATGTCCATGCTATGTTTTACAAAGGGGTTTTGTTCCAAGACCCACCACTTGTCCAAGCTAACTCCATTAAAACATAGAGAGAAGCAAAGGTCCACCACTTGTCCAAGATAGGCTCCATTGAAACATGGAGAGAAGGATGATCCACCATTTCTCCAAGATAGGTTCCATTGAAACATTGAGAGAAGCAATCTCCACCATGTCTCCAAGCTAGGCTCCATTGAAATACCCTAAACCCATAATTTTGTACATGAGGGGTTTACATTCAAGGTCCAACACTTGTCCAACCTATTATCCCTAGTAGCAAGAGTGGTTTGGTCTCAAGATTCACCACTTGTACCCTCTATGTCATTGTATTAAGAAGAAATATGTGTTAAGGTCCACCACTTGTCCAGCCTATAAGGTTATATTTTAAATAGTATCCTTTCTCACCACTTGAAATGCCCATGATATGTTTTACATGGGGGTTTCATTCCAAGGTCCACCACTTGTCCAAGCTAACTCTATTAAAACATATAGAGAAAGAAAGGTCCACCACTTGTCCAAGCTAGGCTCATTGAAACATGGAGAGAAGGAACCTCCACTGTTTCTCCTGGATAGGCTCCATTGAAACATGGAGAGAAATAAGCTCGACCATGTCTCCAAGTTGTTAGGCTCCATTGAAATACCCAATACCCATAATTTTTTGTACATGGGGGGTTTACATTCAAGGTTCACCACTTGTCCAACCTATTATCCCTAGTAGGTTTGGTCTCATGATTCACCACTTGTCCACTCTATGTCATTATATTAAGAGGAATTAGGTCTTAAGGTCCACCACTTGTCCAACCTATAATGTTATAGCTTGAATGGTATTTTTTCTCACCACTTGTAATTCCCATGACATGATTTACATGGGGGTTTTGTTCCAAGGTACACCACTTGTCCAAGATAAATCTATTGAAACATAGAGAGAAACAAAGGTCCACCACTTTTCCAAGCTAGGCTACATTGAAACATGGACCTTAATACCAAATTTTTTCTAGTAGCATGAGTGATATTTTGTACATGGGGCGTTTACATTCAAGGTCCACCACTTGTCCAACCTATTTCCCTAGTAGGTTTGGTCCCAATTTCACCACTTATCCACTCTATGTCATTATATTAAGAATAATTGGGTGTTAAGGTCCACCACTTGTCCAACCTATAAGGTTATATATTGAATGGTATTTTTTCTCACCACTTGTAATGCCCATGATATGTTTTACATGGGGTTTTTGTTCCAAGGTCCACCACTTTTCCAAGATAACTCTATTCAATCATAGAGTGAAACAAAGGTCCACCACTTGTCCAAGCTAGGCTCCATTGAAACATGGAGAGAATGATGCTGCACCATTTATCCAAGATAGGCTGCATTGAAACATGGAGAGAAGCAAGCTTTACCATGTTTCCAAGCTAGGCTCCATTGAAACACTCTAGGGGGTTTTATTTCAAGTCCCACCACTTGTTTAACCTATTATCCCTAGTAGCATGAGTGGTTTGGTTTCAAGATTCACCACTTGTACACTCTATGTCATTATATTGTGTTAAGGTCCACCACTTGTCCAGCCTATAAGGTTATACCTTGAATGGTATTTTTTCTCACCACTTGTAATGCCCATGACATGCTTTACATGGGGGTTTTGTTCCAAGGTTCACCACTTGTCCAAGCTAATTCTATTGAAACATAGAGAGAAACAAAGGTCCACCACTTTTCCAAGCTAGGCTCCATTGAAACATGGACCTTAATACCAAATTATTCCTAGTAGCATGAGCAATATTTTGTACATGGGGGGTTTGCATTCAAGGTCCACCACTTGTCCAACATACTTTTCCTAGTAGGTTTGGTCGCAAGATTCACCACTTGTCCACTCTATGTCATTATATTAATAATAATTGGGTGTTAAGGTCCACCACTTTTCCAACCTATAAGGTTATATATTGAATGGTATTTTTTCTCACCACTTGTAATGTCCATGATATGTTTTACATGGGGATTTTGTTCCAAGGTCCACCACTTGTCCAAGCTAAATCTGTTCAAACATAGAGAGAAACAAACGTGCACCACTTGTCCAAGCTAGGCTCCATTGAAACATGGAGAGAATGATGCTCCACCATTTATCCAAGATAGACTCCATTGAAACATGGAGAGAAGTAAGCTCCACCATGTCTCCAAGATGCTAGAGTCCATTGAAATACCCAAAACCCCTGATACTTTGTACATGGGGGGTTTACATTCAAGGTCCACCACTTGTCCAACCTACTATCCCTAGTAGCATGAGTGGCTTGGTCTCAGGATTCACCACTTGTCCACTCTATATCATTATATTAAGAAAAATTGGGTTTCCATATCTAAATGGATCTTTGCTTGGATAAGTGGTAGACCTTGAGACCTAAATACCCATTCTACACTAGAGCATTGGTTAAGCCTTATACACTTCAAGCATACCTTTAACAACAAGTAGTAGTTATTAGTTGACTTATGTCTAGTTGAAATCCATGGTATTGAGACTAAGAGAGAGTGTAGCATAAAAAAGAGTCAGGATTTTAATTTGACTTTCTTTCTATTAATGAGTAGATCATAGATGGATTTTGGTATCTAATAAAACCTTAGGGTAGACAATGTAAAACTCATGTCTATTGTTGTGTTTGCATTAAGTGTTCTTGTTCTTTAATTTCAGAACCATTACAGAAAAATGGATTGGCTATATGCTGGCATAAATTGAAGAAAACTATTGAATTACCCATCCAACCTCCTCCAAGACCTTGTCCAAGGAATGAATCACCTCCTTATCACCTACCACTTTCTTTCAAGGACATCAAAAGAGTACTTACCTTGGATCTAGAGGGGTTACTTCTCAAGACAGTTGAAATGAAACATGGAGATTCTATGCCATCTTGGGCTCAATACATGCGACTTGTGGAGGACAAAGATGAAGTTTATCATGTGGTGCGACCAGACGCACAAAGGTTTTTGGATTTTTGTGCTGAATACTTTGAGCTATGGATATGGAGTTGCTATAACTTAACAAGGGTGCAACGCATCACACAAAAATGTTTTCCTGAGCAGTATACAAAGTTCAAGGTGTTTATGAGTAACAAAAATTGCCAAAATCCAAATATCATGTTAGGATTTACAAGGGTTTATCACAAAAATCTGAGTGATATTTGGAAGATATTTGAGGATTTGGATGCAAACAATACCTTAATTTTTGATGACACTCCATATAGGGTGATGTGGAACATGCCAGGGACATATCTTATATTTCCAAAGATGTGGAGGCAAACTTCCGAGCAACTTCAAAACTTCTTGCAGAGAACCATAATTCCATGGTTGGTAGGATGGTTGTATGCAAGAGATAAGAGAGTCTATACATACAACACAATTGTAAATCAGTATAGTGATTCTGAGACAAATTATGTCCTTGGTGTGCACTTGTCAACACGAAAGCATTGAATAAATATGGCTATAAGATTCTTTTTTTATTCTAGTGTGTATCTTTCAACATTTGTATAATTTGATATAGTCCTTTTTTTTTTTTTTAAAGGTGTGTCAATTTTATGAACACTTGAATGGAGTGCACCCTACTCTAAGGGGACTTCAATGTACTATTGGAGTGCATCCTATTGTAAGGGGACTCTGATGTATTGCTAGAGTGCACCCAAATTTTTGGGGACTCATTTTCTATTTGATTGGGGCCTATGTTGGGTCATATAGTAAAAGAAATTCATTTTTTGTCAATTCATATCGAGGTTGCATTTATTTGGAACTATGAAAGAATTGATGTTTGATATCAAAATAAAACTTGTAAGTGTGGATCAGAGAATTCATGGACTTTAAATATGTGAGAGGGATCTTTTTCTTGGGCACAAATGTTTGCTTCAAGAATTTTTTCATTACATACTTTATGTGAAAGAGTTTTAGAACCTAAAAGACTTTGAAAACAAAACTATGGAATCTAAGTGCATGTATTCTTGAATGGCTTGAAAGTTGATGTATACATGCATGTCGCCTTGATGAAGATTTAGATCTGACAAAATGGAAAGATATAATTCTTGGACGTTACCTTTGTCAATTTGGTAATAACATATTTAACTTTCTTTTAATATGGGTGGAAAATATATTATTATGTGCATTTGAAACCTAATTGCTTGACCTTCAAACCAAGATTCCTATGTTATTTTTTCATATACTTTTTTGTACTAAATTAAGATTGTGGATACAAGGTCCACCACTTGTTCAAGCTAGATCTAAGAAAGTATATATACTGAGTCTTCAAACTAGTAAACCAAGGGAAGAGAGAAGCAGGGTCCATCACTTGTCCAAGCTCATCTCTAGACAACATAGAGAGATGTTATGTCTACTAATTGTCCAATATAGTCATGGAGAAATGATAGAAGGTTGATCCACTTGTCCAACCTATCATCTCTAGTAAAATGGGAGGTTTGGCCTTAAGATTCACCATGTAACCAACATATACTTCATTGTATTATGAAGAGTAGAAAAGAAAAGCTCCACCACTTGTCTAAGGTAGTTCCAAAATCAACATGGAGAGAAGCAAGCTTCACCATTTGTCCAAGATAGGTTCCATTAAAACATGGAAAACCTCATATATGTTGTACATGGAAGCTTTTTTCCAAGGTCCACCACTTGTCCAAGCTAGGATCCATTAAAACATGGATAGAAACAAGGCTCCACAACTCGTCCAACCTTTATAGCTGCGAAGTGTACCGGTTGTCTAAACTAGGCATGGGAAAATAATAGAAGGTCCACCACTTATCCAATATATTATCTCTAATAGCATGGGAGGTTTGGTCTCAAGATTTAGGAATTGGCTGACCTGTATTTCATTGTATTATGATGAATTTGGTTTTAAAGTCAACTACTTATCCAAGCTATAAGTTTATATCTTGAATGGTATTCCTTCCCATCACTTAGAAAACCAATGATATGTTGTACATGGGGGGCTTTGTTACAAGGTCCACCACTTGTCCAAGCTAGTTTCATTGAAACATGGATGAAGACAAGCTCCACCATTTGTTAAAGCTAGACTCCATTGAAATCTAGAAAATCCATTCTATGTTGTACATGGGGGTTTTGTTTTAAGGTCCAACACTTGTCCAAGCTAAGATCCATTGAAACATGGAGTAGAGAAACACTCCACCACTTGTCCAAGCTAGGCAACATTGATAGTAGTTGGTTTATTTTGAAGATCCACCACGTGTCTAAGCTAACTCTATTGAAACATAGAGAGAAGCAAAGGTCCACCAACTGTTCAAGCTAGGCTCCATTGAAACATGGACAGAAGCAAGCTCCACCATTTCTCCAAGATAGACTCCATTGAAACATGGAGAGAATCAAAGGTCCACCATTTCTCCAAGCCAAGATCTAGTTGTCCAACCTATAAGGTTATATCTTAAATGGTAATCTTTTTAATCACTTGGAATACCCATGATATGTTTTACATGGGGGTTTTGTTCCAAGATCACCACTTGTCCAAGCTAACTCTATTGAAACATAGAGAGAAGCAAGCTCCATCATTTCTCCAAGATAGGCTAGCATGGATAAGTGCACCTTGAAACCAACCTTCCTATTAGGCAATAGAGCATATGCTACATATTTTATGTATGCCCCATGCCTCAAATTAAGAAGTTATAGATTAGAAGTGGACCTTGCTTAAATGTCACATGCAATAAATTAAGGAAAAATAGCCAAGTGGATTGTATTCCCCAATGGATCCTTGCTTTCACAAGTTGTGAACCTTGAGTCACTTTTACATTAACTTGGACAAGTGGTGGACCTAGAAACCAAGCTCTCCATGTTGAGATAAGTTGTAGGTAGGACACTAGAACATAGACAACGATAATGGATGCAATATACTCCTCTCCTAATAATCCAATTGATTGAAACCATGGTATTTTAGTTGTTTTCATTGTGTATTGTATGTGCATAAAGTGGAATGAGACCTTAAGAAAACTCAAATTTTTGACAAAATCTCTATATTTTATACATGATATATTGAAAGTTGTCCAACCTGGGAATTGGGATTTTCCCACTTTACCTAATATGGTCTTACTTCTCTTCACCTCTAATATCCACATCCACTTCTCTTCACCTCTAATCAACCCAATCACACACACTACCGATTGCAAAACGCACACAGTACTAATCCTATCATGCAACACCTAATTGCAAGCACACACACATAGATCTATCGAGCACCACACTCCAATCAAACCTACATGTACACACAAGCAAGAGAGAGCAATCACACAAGATTAGAGAGGGATTAACCACTAATTAGTTATTACATCATAGGCAGTCATAAGAAGCATGAGAGAGGCATAGTAGAACAAAATTAAGTATTGATTAGTGTTAATCAAGTCACATGAGCAAGGAGAAGTTCAAGGAATCCATAGCCACACACCTCAAGAGCTCTCACCAAAGAGTTCTCTCAACAAATGAGCTTGAGAATCCTAATTTCTTTTACACACTGCCTTAAATACCTAGGGTAAAAATATGCAATTTTCAAGCGTCCAAGGCCTTTAGGGCTCCACTATTTATTGAATCTGCTACCTAGACACACTAATTGACTTGTTCTTTACAGCTTGGAACTCACATGAAGCCCGTAACACATGGCTTGAAATAGATCGGGACTTTACATACATGACCATCTTGGAAAAAATGTGGAAAATGTGTAACTCCGATCTTCATTGCTTCTTTGTATTCATTCTTGATGTGCATTCGTACGTCTTTGGTCTTTAACAGTTCCTGTAGCTGATATTGACTCAGTTAACATTCCCCCCTTTCAATTTTAGTACCCATCCTTGGGCACTATTGAAAAGTGTCTGTTGAGGCTGTGGAAGTTTTTGATTGGTTGTTGACGGGCCGGTTGTCTTCATTTGTTGTTGAATTTGTTGATGAGGTTCAATTTGCTGCAGTATCTTGGTCCGAATATGTCTAATGTGAGAGATGATGTTGGATTTGTCCAGTGTAATAGCATAATGAGGAGGCTTCTATTTATTTGTGAAAAGTATTTACAAGGGAAGTAGAATGATGAGGTTCTAAATTAGGGTCTAATACCTGGATGAACAAAGAAAAAAAAGTATTTATTTGTGAAAAGTATTTAAAGGGAAGTAGAATGACAAGGTTCTAAATTAGGGTCTAATAACTGGATGACCAAAGAAAAAAAAAACCAGTGGGAAAAAAGTTCCTTTGGGATACACGCATTATTGGCGTACTTATTAGCAATGGAAATGTTAATAAATTACTCAAGGGAATATTTGCTGATAGATATGGAATTAAAAAGACACCAAATATGAAAGGGTAGCATGATGGAACATTGGTTTGCTTGTTGTAGTCCACTCAAGGTGCATAGGTGCCAATGATGGGACATCCTATTTATGCATACACAGAAATGCATGGAAAACAATATGTTGTGCAAGAAGGATTTTGAGGGGTTCATCAGAAAGATGGTGTAGCTATAAAAGCACATGACATGGCTTTGCAAGCTAGCAACCCTTAAAGAATGGATTTCGTTGATGAGAATATGTGCTCTTATCCTACTGTGCATTGTGCGTGAGTGTTGGACGCTTTGACACTCCACCAATTGTAAGTTAATAGACCTTGACTCTTATGCTCATCTCATCCAGCATGAGCGACATGACTTAGATATGCTCAACTCTTCCAGCTTGAGTGTAAGCTTAATAACTACGACTCTTAGCATAGATCTTAATATGACTTTAAGCTTTGGTACTAATGCTTTGCTCATTTTATGGATCAGCAGCCCGACTCTGACTATGTCAAAGAGTGTTTTTTGCACCTTGGCAACTTGAGTTTTACATTCTTGTGCTTACTAGAAATATTTCTTCAGGTAAAAGTAATATTGAATGCTCAAAAAGAGGATTAGTGAATTATCAAGTTGGCATTGAAGGTTTCTTTTGAAATACCTGTTTATCATGTTTGAATCAAAAGCTTTGTTGGTTGGTTTGTCCTTCTTTGACTGTGAAGACTCCATTATCTATTTGATTCTCCAATTGGGCTTGTTGATAGGAGTCTTTGATGTTCTTGTAGGCCTCTGTTGGCTGTCGGCATTTGGGTTTTGACTAGGAGCATTGGAAGACTTAGAAATCCAAATCTCTTGATGACCTTTGTATCTCCATTGTTGACTCTTTGCCTTTCTCTAGATCTTGTTGCGTTCTTGAGATCTTCATGCAGGTCTGATGTAGTTGCAGTTGTTGTCTTGCAATTGATTGGTAGCCAAATATTTGTATAACCTGTATAGAACCCTTGTCCAAGAGGACAATTCTTTGAGATCCATATTTGTTCTGTATTCTCTTGAGAGTTGTGGTTGACTTTAGCATCTTTCGATGTTTTATGTTGTATACGTGCTTCTTAGGTATCATAGGATATTGTCGAGATTGATACCTTCTGGGCCTTCTTTCTTGGGAGGGACCTAATGCTACTTCATATGCTCTAACCTGCGGTTTTGGTACACATATTTGTCTGTTCCCTCTATAGTACTCTCGTTCCTTTAACCTCCATTGTGATGCTATCCATCCCATGTGTTTGTTTTTTTGTGTTGATTTCTTGTCTTTAATTTAAACCGGATCATTGACTTTGACTAAATTGCTTGGAACAAACACTTGCTTTACTTTCCTTTACTTTCTTGAGTACTTTGACTGATATACCTTTAATTTGTTGGGTTGCTCTTTAGAGGTTTTAGTTGGGTCAGCAATTGACTTGAAATTTTGAAAGCCTGAATTGCTTGAAAAAGTTGATCCATGCGGGTTCTTTGATGTAGAGGCATACAATGTCAAACATTCTTTGCTAATCAATGGAGGGTCCACTTTAGCTTTACCTTTGTCTGCAAGATTTGTCTTCAATTATTGTGACTTTTGCAACTCTGAATCTAGCATTAACGGTACTCGTAAATGTTGTTGGCTACCTCTTGGAAAAGAGAGTATTAGCATTTTATCTTTTTTGTAGGCCTTGTGTTGGTCTAACCACTGATGTCCAATGATGACATCTGCAAGCATTTCCTTTGAAGCCTTCACCTAAAACTTTACCTGTTATTCATGATTTTGGATGCTAAGGGTAGCAACCATTTCTTTGTGACTTGTAGCCTTACCCATGATTTCTCTCTTATCTGGCTTTCCCTGAGTAATTTCTAGAATGATCTGAATGTTGTCTGCAACCATATTGCACTTTGCTTCTTTATCTAATAGAACATTGCATCTGACACTTGCTCCTTCTGTATTGCTAAGAACTATAGCTATTCTCATTGCTGGTTCTATTGAAGATCTTTGTCCTGCTTTTGCCATGGTCTCATCTTGATCTAACTGTGTCTCTATGGAGGGTGACTTGAGACTCTGCTTCCCAATCTGACTTTCTATGGCTCATTCGACTGGCAATAAGTGATTGATTTTTAGTTCCTACTGCTTCCTGATTTTTTGCAACCTCATTCTTCTTAACTTCTGGCTTTGGTGCCATTCTTTGCTCAGTAGCTATCGTGGTTGCTCTTTGGTTTTTTTGATCTGCAATTGCTATTTTTTTATTTTCTTTAAGCTCTTCTGAAGTTCTGTTTGATTGAGATGAATCATCTTCAATAATATTTGCTTTGATATGCGTCTCCATTTTGTTGTGCTTGAGGACCTTGTGGTGTCGTCCGTGGGTGACCATTGTTGGTCTTCATTCTTTGTTTTCTCTAAAGACTGCATCTTGATTGAACTCTGTATCTCTAACATCTTTTGGGCCAATGGAATTTCCATTATGATGTCGTCTGGCATATTTTTTGTTGTGATCATGTGGAATTGAGCTATACTGATTTGTGAACTTACTTCAATGGTGGTGGAGGTGATTCCCCAACATTCTGTTAGTTTTTCTTCAGATATATCAATGAATTCAAGAGCATCTTCTAGCTGTGGTTGGTCACATCTTTTCCAAGTGCAAAAAGACATGAGGCTCTTGTCTAACTGAAAATCTAGCTTTACTTCTCTTGACAACGTATCTTTTTTCTCACCAACAACGTTGCACTTGATCATCTTAAGATTCGTGTCTGAATTGACTATTTTTGCTATGGCAGTGTCCTTGAATTGAATATTTTCTTCAACTTCTTTGCTTTGATCACCTGCTTCAATTGATGTTGACTCCATTGGCTGTAATACTATAATTTTTGTTTGCAATTGATGAGCATTATCTACCTGCATCTGAGTAACCCTTGATCTTAACATATCCACTATACTTTCTGGTAGAATCCGTCTTTTTGGAGGAGATTTTGGTGGTGACCTTTGTGTAGCTTTCTGGACATTAGCATTCATTGATTTTGACTTTTCTATCATCTATTTTGGCAGCTTGAGGCTTTGCATAATCTTCAGATAGTCTTTGATTTTAGTCAGGCCATCTGTATGGGTTTTTCCAAGGTTGTAATCTTGATGATATTCCTTACCATGTGCATCTTGATATGCATATGTGAGCTTGGTCACATGTAATTGTTGGAACACTATTGAATTTGTTGGCTTTTGACTTTGAGTTGTGGAGATCAGTTGAAACTTTTGTCCCTGATGATCTTCATAGAAGCATTTATATGTAGACTCTAATGGAATGTGGGTCAATTGGAAACTTCCAACAGCCATATGATCTTTCAATGGTTTCTGCTTTGAAGAGGTTTGTTGGTTAGAGGCTCTAGGGATTCTAATTGGTGTAACATTTCCTGGTAATAGAGCTCACTTGATGGATTTACAGCTCCCCCTTTCCTAGGATAATCACTATAGCCTGCTTCATTGTAAGAGTTCAGAATTGTTTGGCTCTGATTTAGTCTCACCTTTTGGGATTGTGAAGGTACATTTTGGATAACAATGTTGATGTTTGGCATTTGTAAACCTTCTGCATAGTTTCCTATGTATCTCCTTGAAACTTGACAAATTATTCCCCAGGTCAAGCTGTGGATAGCATTATCTTTGCCTTGATATTTTCTATCCGATGGGTCTCCTATGATATGAGCTTTTGTGGTTTTAAGACCCAAGGCATCATAGATGCTAGACTCTCGTCTATATCTACAATTTTTTTGGTCAAACTATGTGCTCGTTTGGTGACAACATCGAAGCTTGATTTTCAATGAAGGAGAGTTTGGCTCTGAACATATTTTTGGGTTCACACGGGTAATATTATTCATCTCTAGAGAGGATGGGCTATAATAGATTCTTTCATCTAAAATGAACCATTTTTTTTTATCTATCACTGGACGCACTTCTATGAGCTGGTATGTGGGCCGTTCAAACACTGTTTGATCCTTTTTGTATAGTTTTTGGTCTACATAGTGTGCATATGAATTATGTGTACCATACAAAGCTAATAACATTTTGTTTGATGTTTCTCTTAGACTGGACGCACTTCTATGAGCTGGTATGTGGGCCGTTCAAATACTATTTGATCCTTTTTGTATAGTTTTTGGTCTACATAGTGTGCATATGAATTATGTGTACCATACAAAGCTAATAACATTCTATTTGATGTGTCTCTTAGACTCGTGAATGATTTCATACTTGTGGTAGTGGATGCAGAATCATTTCCAAACCTAATAGTCTTTTCAACATTCGGTGATATCTCGGCATCTTGACTAAATTCATGCAGGAAATTGTTATTCAAAGAATCAGTTTTAAGCTTTTCAGGTGCATGTGCATCATTATGTTGATTTTGAACTTGCAGTGTTTTATTGGTGCTTCTAATGGTAATGCAGAATCATCCAATTGCATTAAAAGTGACGAGTTAAATGCACTTACATCGAGATTCGCATTTCCAATTTTCTTTGTACCTTGTTTGACAGTTGATATGTCTCTATTGTCTCGATTTCTTGGACAGTCTTCAAAAGAAGTGTCCACATTTTCATCCACAATCTGAGCAATACGCCATGATAGGTGGTCTTTCATTTGGTTCTGTCATGTCAAGCTCTTGCTGAGAAGTTTCTGCTTCTATGCTTGCCAAGTTGTTAGCATTTTCTTTTAAAATAGTGAGCATCAAGCTGTAGACTCCTGCATCTTGACCTTTGTACCATCTTTGACTTGGTTCTCCAATTAGATTGGCTTCTATTGGGCTGATCTTTCGGATTTTCCATTTCTGGTTCTCGACTATAAATCTGACCACTGTAATCCATGTACAATGCCCCTGATTGCATATGCACCAACTGTATGTTTTGCTGGTTTGTGTAGATTTTTGGATAACCACTTTGGTCGATTTTTTGCACTTCATCTTTGAGCTTGCAACACCTGGCTCCACTGAAGTCTGTGAGAACATCAGGAAGTTCTCTGGATCTGGCTTTACTTTGATCAATAGGATCGTGACTCTTGTGTTGCTTTTGCTGCTCATCAAGTATCTATGGCATTCCGAATCTGCATAAAAGACTTTGTATCCATTGTAGCCATATTAGCTACAAAATCGACTCTGTTGCAGTTGTATCTGTGTTGCCACTACTACTAGCTTGCTCTACTGTACTTGAACTCTCTTCTGCATTTGAGTCCATGTTGGCTTGTTCTGTAAAAATTGTCTCGTAAAAACTGTCTCCTAGCAGATTTTGGTATAGATTAGCAGAATTTTTGTTTCTCGGTTTTGATTAAACTACTTTACCCAAAGCACTTTAGCAGTTGGCTGCTCTTGAGACTCACAAGAGTTAATTAATTCTAGCAACCTTTTGAAATGGTGAAAACGTGGGCCTTGAATAACTTAATCTGCAATCCACCATGATTGGTCTCTTTTCGGCTTGATTTTGACAACTTTAAAAACTTTATGCCGCTCACGGCTTCGAGTTGGTCGTTTTGCTCATTTTTCCCAGCTCATCTTCTATTGTTTTTTACTTTTTCGTTGTTCGCTCGGTTTTTGCTGGCTTTTGTGCAGTTTGTTCGGCGTGTGATTTTATCGATGTTGCTTTTTTCTTTTCTGCCTCTTTCTGGCACTTTCGACAACTTCCTTTATATTTTTCTTAAATTTCTGTGAAATTTTAATTTTTTTAGTATTTTTATAAAATTGTATGATTGTTTTCTTTTTTTTATTTTTAAATAGGTTTTGATTTTTTTTATTTTCTTTATTTTTTGTGAATTTTTTGAAGATTTTATGAATTTTGTGATTTTTTGGGGATTTTTTTGATCAATTTTTTATTTTCTTATGAGTTTTTTACTATTTTCTTTCTGTGAATTTTTGAATTTTTTATTTTCTAAGAGATTTTTTATTTTTTTGTAATTTTTTTTATAAAAGAATTTTCTATGACTTTTGGTGAATTATTTGTGTATTTTTATTTTTTAATGATTTCTTAAGAGTTTTTATTTTTTTTGTGATTCTTTGATGTGTTTTTCCATATATATATTTTTTAAACTATTAATCCCTTTCTTGATTTTTCTATGAGTTTTTTGTTAGCTATTTTTTTTTCTATTTTAAAGTGATTTTGTTTTTTTTCTATATATATATATATATATTTGGACATTTTTTAAACTTTTTTTTTGTGATTTTTTATTCTTCTTTGTGGGATTTTTAGATTCTTAAAAGATTTTTGGTGTGTTTTTTGTTTATTATTTTTTGATTTATATTATTTATTTATTATTATTATATTTTTTCTTTTATTGTTTAAATTGAAATTAACAAAAAACAAAAACCTTACCTCACTTACCTAGCTGCAGCGAGTTGACTTGCACACGTGTGGGTGGCGTGTCTGGTGGGTCTTAACAACGTTGAAATACTGCTTGGTCTATGGTTCCCGAGGTTGACAGAGGGCGTGGCAGTGTGCAGTCCGAGTCAGCTGAGCGGGGTCTGGCGTGCTGTATAGAGGAAGAGGGAGAAAGGGAGATGATGGCGCATGTGGGTGGACAACATGTAGGAGGGGGGAGAGAGAGGCGACAGGAGGCAGTGGGCCTGTCAGCGTGAGTGCGCGAGAGCATGGGTAGCGGCATCCAGAACAAGACAAAGGGGACAGAAAGAGAGTTTGCGTTCGTGTAGGCACTCACACTAACACACACACACCGTCTCCCCTCCTCTGTCGTGTAGTGGGAAAAAGACAAGGAAGAGAGAGAGGGAGGTCACGCTAGGAGAGAGAGGGAGTTAGAGAGAGAGTGAGGGGGAGGAGAGAGAACGTAAATCATCGCTTGGGGAGGGGGTGGGAAAGAGAGAGAGGGATGATAATCGGAGTTTTGGCAAGGGGAGGAGAGAGAGTAAGAGAAGACAGAGTGTGGGGGTGTGGGGTGGGTTCATCCGGAGTGAGAAAAAAGAGAAGAGAATTTTAATGTCGGTGAAAATTCTCCCAACAGACCGTAAAGCTTTAGTAGACGAAGAATTTTTATGCGCCGCAAGGCATGGCGTCAAGCTGGAAACCCGTCTTTCTATTACTTTTTTATTTTTTTATTTCCCAACGTCCAAAAATGCAAAAAATTAGTCGAAAACGCTAAAATTCACCCTAAAATCTCAAAAATCGTGAGAAATCCAAAAATTTATAGAAACCTTAAAAAATCATCGCTATTCAAAACCGAGCATTTTCAACACGCAAAGACACACCAAAAATAGCAGATTTTATCGAAAATACGATTTACGACAAAATCATCAACCCGGACCTTGGAAATAGCAAAAAGCTCAAAATTTGGGGAATGAAGCCCCAATTATGCTAAAAACAATGCCGAAATCACATATTCAAAACAGCTCGTAAAGATCGCAAAATATAAAATTTTAATGGAATCAAGAAAAAATTGTCAAAAGATTGCAAATATTATCCAAAAACTACCCTAATATTTTTGGAAATTCTCCACACATAGGGGATTAGTACAACCAAAAAAAAATCACAAAAATCACATCAATTCAATTGCCAAAAAAATTGATCAATAAAATCCAAAGCAGGCAATTAAATCGGCAAATTATCAGCAAAATTAGGTCAATACTCGACAAATTGGAGTGTGTAAATCCTAGTTTTAAGCTAAAAAACACAGCAATTAACCATTACACATCAAATATGCAATCAAAAAATGAATCAATCATGCACATTAAACACTTTTTAGGCATACTCACACTAATAAAATTGGTAGTTTTTACCAATCTTTAGGTGCGCACACAAAAGGGTTAATCTTGTCAAAATTTCAATGTGATTTCACAAATCATTAGTTGGGCATGAACACAACACAATCAATCATCACAATGGAGAAATCATTAAACACACATTGTTTTTTAGGTGCACAAACAAGGGTAAAATAGTGCACACACACTTGATTTTAGTGCACACACACTTGCAATTGACCATCCAAGCATGCAATTAGCTCAATTAGGCACCCAATTAGCAGTCTACAATTACCAATTAGCCATTGAACTTGTCAAATTCATACGCCACACAATCTTAAAAATTTTGGCATTACAACGGCATGAAAACGAACAATCCAAAAATTTCATAGCATCATAGCATTAACATTGCATTGTATCAACATTACATTACATCATGGTGGAATCTCTACACAATTCTACGCATCTTTAGATTTTAGGGAGGTTGAGAATACCACCTTGATTAACTTTCCATTAAAGGTCAATTGAACAGTTCAAAGCTCCAATCCTTCATAGAAAATTAGTGTGTAAGCTAGCAAAATTAGTGAAATTAGCAAGGGGTTAGTGTGAAATTAGAGTGTGCAAAAACACAATTGGCAAGATACAGTGATAAATTAGGGAATTATGAAACATTGCTTCATGCATACACATCCAAAATCCACAAAACCATAAACACACAAGTGAAATTATTAGTAAAATTAGTGAGGAAACACATCCGATTATACCACAACTACACTAGTGTAGGCCATCATCCCCGGCAATGGTGCCAAATGTTGGGGGTTCCATCATTGCATAGCTCCAATGACCAACATAATTATCAATCTGGAGGGATGAGCTACCCGGCTAGGACATGGAAACACTCACATGATTAGTGATCTAATCATGGCCACACGAATGGTGACTCTACGAGGTGAGATTCTTAGACTATGGAGGAGCTAAGCCACAATGAAGGGCAATCTCCACATCCACTTCTCTTCACCTCTATTCAACCCAACCACACACACTAATGATTGCATAACTCACACAATACTAATCCTATCATGCAGCACACTAATCGTAAGCGCAAACACATAGATCTATCGAGAACCACACTCCAATCAAACCTACATGCACACGCAAGCAAGAGAGGGCAATCACACAAGGTTAGAGAGGGACTAACCACTAATTAGTTATGATCTAGCTAATCTAAGCATCATAGGCAATCATAATAAGTATGAGAGAGGCATAGTGGAAGAGAGATAAGCATTGATTAATGTTAACCAAGTCACATGAGCAAGGAGAATCTCAAGGACTCCATAGCCACACACCTCAAGATCTCTCACCAAAGAGTGCTTTCAACCAATGAGCTTGAGAACCCTAATTTCTTTTACACATTGCCTTATATACCTAGGGAGAAACTATGCAATGTTCGGGCACCCATGGCCTTTAAGGCTCCACCATCTATTGGATCTTCTACGTAGGCACACTAACTGACATGTTCTTTACAGCTTGGAACTCCCATTGAGCCCATAACACATTAAAATATTACAATGGCGTGAAATAAATTGGGACTTTACAATACATGACCATTTTGAAAAAAATGTTTAACACTAGAATGGTAACCTAACAGGACATAAAAGTGTCCTTTCAGGGTTTTGGGAAAAAATTCCAAAACCATATTAGATCCACTCATTTTGAAAAATCCTTTCATGAGCTTATAGTTCAATAGCTACTACATATGAAAAAAATGAGAAACTTGTAATTTTTCTCATCCCTTGGTCACTACAAGCCTCCAAAGTTGATGGACCATTGTATTTTTCCCAAAACAGCAATTTCTTACGGTTGATTGCATATAAATAAGAGTGGGGATTTTTGTAGGACATGAGATAAAATGCCCCGTTAACTTCAATGGGTTGGTGACCAAAACATATGGTTGCTTTTACCTCACTAATTTTGTTTTGGGCAAAAAAAATAGGTACAAAAAAGTTGCATTTTTGCCATTCTGCGGACCTATCATCAAAGTTTCTATAGTCACTCTCAATACAGATACTATATACATGTTTTCTTAGTTCCCTTTGGGCCTTTGGATTCAAAAGGAGCCATGGATCATGTAAAAAGGATAATGGATCTCTTACAATTGGAACCTTGGGGGCAATGATAAAGTGCTAAATACAGCAAACATGAAAAAATTGGGTTTAGCATTATGACCTCTAGAAACCCATAGAAACTACTCAATATCTACCCAAGTTTGTAGTCTATGATTAGATATGGTTACTACCTACAAAATACACACAATTGGCCTAAGAAACTAGCAATATTGAGAAAGTTATACTTGCTACTCTAAAATGTATCATATTCTTCAGCAATCAAAAAACTCAACCATCATCATATACTATGCTATATAGCATATTAGGTCCCCCAAAACTCAAGGAAGATTAGCTTTATGTTATATATTACACTTACACAATCAAAATTGAATTTGGATATCAAGAAAGCCACCAAAAAAATCATAAAAGTGCTAATTTTGGCCAGAAAACAGGATTATGCAATTCTTGTAAATTGGTCATAACTTTCAATTTTAACACTTAGCTCTCCTTACAAGCATCAAAAAATGTTCAGAACTATGAAGGCCTAACCTCTAGCCATCTAAACCTCACAAACATGAAGTTTAGAGTGGTATAGTTGCCAAAAATTGAAAAAAAGCCAAAAACAGGACCCGTTTTTTCACACAGTTTAGGTTCAAAAATGTTGTGCAAGAGTAAGGTTAATGGTGAGACCGATACTCTAAAAAAAATGCTAAGTTTTTTTCAGCTCATAAGGCAACTTTGTGGATATATAGCACCTAGAAATCCATTCTCATACTCTTCAAATAATTCAAGAAAAATGGTCACTTAACAAGACACAAAAGTGTCCAAAGACATAAAAGTGTCTTGTTACCATTCTAGTGTTAACTCCGATTTTCACTACTTCTTCGTATTCATTCTCGATGTGCATTTGTACATCTTCACTCTTTAGCATCTCCTATTAATTGATGTTGACTCAGTTAACATCTATTATGTGTATAATTTTGTCATTGATATACTTTTGTCAATTGACTTTTGTCCAATTACTTTTGTCAATTTTGTTTTGTATCTTTAATCTGCAAGCAATACTATGCATGATGGAGTTAATGGCTATATTTTCTTGTGGGTGACTACTTTGGGTCTATACCTTGTAGTTTCTTTCAAAGGTGAATATGTGCTTGTCTTGGATTCATTTAGGTTTACTTTATTCTCAAAACGTTCAATATGGTTGATGGGTGGCAGAGCATTCACCCAAATTTTTTTTACTCTCGGGTGTTGTTATAAGCGTCTCTATATAAGATTCTCCAACATCGCTATGAGTGTCGCTTCATAAGAACTGTGATTGTCTGTCTCTATAATCATCACTATAGGCGTTGCTATATGCATCGCTATTTAGCGATGCCTATAGAGATGCCTATAGTGACGTTCCCGTAGCGGCGCTCTTAGCAAAAATGGTAGCGATGCTGGGGAGTAAAAAACCCAATGTATTTCCATCGCTAAAGCGTCACAAGTGCACATAAGCTCTTGTAGTGTCCAGAGGCTTGTTAGCATAAAATACCATTGAAATTGGATGCTAGACCATTACGATTGCAATGGTATAGAATGAATCCAAATTATGTTAAGGAGGTCAAAGAAGAGATCGATAACCTTCTGAAGCCTGGAATTATCATTGAAGTCTCCAATAGTGACTGGTTATTTCCTATTGTGGTAGTGCCCAAGAAAAATAGAAAGCTCAGAGTTTGTGTGGATTATCGAAAGCTGAATGCTCAGACCATCAAGGATTCTTCTCTATTACCTTTTACGGACATGCTTCTTGATGAAATTGCAGGCCACAAGATGTATAGCTTTCTGGATGGCTATAGTGGCTATAATTAGTTACAGATTGCTCCTGAAGATCGGAGTAACTACTTTTATTACTGAATGGGGAGCATTCACGTGTCTGGTCATATCGTTTGGTATTTTCAATGCTCAAGTGACCTTCTAAAGATGTATGATGCAAATATTCAATGAATTTCTCCACCAATTTCTCGCCATATTTATGGACGACTTCACTGTCTATTCAACTAAGGAGAAGCATTTGCTCTTTCTGGAAATTATTTCCCAATGCTATAAGGAAAAGAGGATTTGTCTAAACCCATTTAATTCTGTTTTCTTGGTTTGGAAAGGATAACTACTTGGATACATAGTGTTTAGGAATGGCGTAGAGATGGCCAATGACAAGATCCAGTGTGTCCAACAAGCTAAGGCACCCCGCACAACATTAGAGTTAAGTTCATTCTTGGGATATATCATTTTTTATAGAATATTTGTTTATATGTTTGCTTCAAAGGAATTAAATTTGTATGAGCTCACATAGAAGAACAACAAGTTCATTTGGGTTGTTGAATGTGAAGAGGGTTTTCAAGTTTTAAAGAATGCCATCATCAGTAAGCGAGTACTTCGACAACTGAATTGGAATGTTATTTTTCATGTGCATGTCGATGCTTCAGGACTGGAAATGGGATCAATATTGACGCAACGAGAAGGGAGGACTAATTATCCAGTGTATTTTGTGAGTCAGAGATTCAGTCAGGTTGAACAAGGATATACCACTACGAAGAGAGAAGCCTTATGAATGGTTTTTAGTCCTACTAAATTTCAACACTATTTGTTGGGCAAGCTATTTCATTTTTATGTGGATCATCAAGCATTATCATTCTTGATTAACAAAGTCATTATTCATGGAAGAGTGATAAGATGGATGATGTTTTTGACGGAATTTGAATTCCGTATATTTCATAAGACCGATAAAACCCATTGTGGTGTTGATTTCCTATCTAGAAGTATTGATGGCTACTCCGAAGTATCCTTGAGAGATGAACCAGTGGACGCAAAGTTGTTTCAAGTACCAGCTGAGGAAAACACCGATCCAGAATGGTATGATGTATATCAGTTCCTTTCTAAAGGAGGATTCCCAACCAGAAAATTGGACTCAAAATTAGACGAAGGCTTTGATTATTAAGAGTCTGAAGCTCACCATCATAGGAGGATTTCTCTGTAGACTAGGAGTAGATGGGGTTCTTCGAAGGTGTGTTCCAATGGAAGGGATAATGCAAGTTATTTTTGAGGCACATGATGGGGATTTTGGAGGAGATTTCTCCACTGATATTACTTATACGAAGATTTTGCTGGCTAGATTGTGGTGTCAAACTCTAATATCTGATGCTAGATAATTTTCCAAAACATGTGATATATGCTAGAGGATGGGCAGACCAACAACAGCAAATATGACTCCTCTTACTCCAGTTCAACCATTGGGAGTATTTATGAAATGGGGTCTGAATTTCATGGGTCCATTCAAGAAAATCACTTCAAGGAAGAACTGATATATATTGAAGGGCACTTGTTATGTCAGCAACATAACAAGTTGGGTCCACTGTTGTATTCCTATTTGAAAATATTATCTGCCTATATGGATGTCCCGTGGAGATTTTTTCTGATCAAGGGACACACTTTATTAATGATACTATGGATATTCTGATGAAAATGCTCTTAGTAAAGCATAAAATCAACACCATATTATCCCAGGTGCAATGGGAAAGCAGAGAGGAGTAATAAAACCATCAAGACCATTCTCAACAAGATTGTGCAGAAGGAGCCACACGAGTGGGAGCTCCAAACTGCTCTATGGACCTATAATACAGCTTATGAAGTCACTACTAGACTGACACGGTTCAGAATGGTGTATGGTACTGAAGTTGTAGTGCCTATGGAATTTTTAATTCCCAGTCCCAGGATGGCAGTAGAGTATGGATTAGATTTCAATCACAATCTTAATAATAGACTGGAGAAATTAGAACAGTTGGATGAGTTAAGGCAACATGCTATGCTGGAACAGAAAATTGTTCAGCAAAGAAGAAAACATTGGCATGAAAGACGATTCAATGTTAGGGAGTTCCAGATGGGCGAGTTGGTTCTGCTCTATCAATCCAAACTGGGCCCTAAGAAACCAAATTTGAATATAGCTTGGGCCGGTCCCTATGAGTTCAATTGGGTGTTTTCCAATGGCACAATTAGGTTGAAAGATTTATCTGGATTACTGCTTCTAGGTGTTTATAATGGGGCCAAGATCAAGCGATATTATTCTAATGAGAAAGAGATTTCTAGAGAAGAAGATACTGGTATTTTGGGAACTGATGGCCAGGAAAATTCAGAATCAGCCATTCTAAATATTTTTCATATACAACCAGTACCAAAGCCAGTCAAGCTGTTAGAAAAGTCTCAACACGACAAAGTAGTGCCAATGGAAAAGACAGTAACGTGTCCAATCCAGTCTCAGTTTTTATGGAGAAAAGGGCCAGTAGGACTGCATGTGATCATCATTAAAAGAAACATGGGGAGTATTAGCCAATGCATGTGTGTCAAGTCACTGATTGTGCACAAAACTCTAGGAATGGTAAGTAGTGGAGCTTTTATGGTGCAAACACATATAACAGTAAGGCGAGTGGGCATTCTTCCTCATAAATCTCTTGCATGATTCCTACATGCTGTTACATACTCTCCATTTCCAAGCGCTGAGTCTTCTTCACTACAACCACAAACCCCCTCGTTAAAAGAATTTGTCAATCACTCTCTATCCTTACCAGACACACCTGGCTACACCTTTGACTATCCAAGTAAGTCTTCTTCCTCATAGTGCATGGGTAGAAGAAAATGTCGGAGAAGATGCAAGATACCATAGACAAAACTTCCGTAGTCATCATCGCTCTTAAAGCTTCTCTACCACTTATTCCCCATAGAAAGATATAATGGTAGGTGTTTACTAAGCAAGCCAAAGCGCTGCTGCCACTGTGGGATTTGCATGTAGTGGTGTAAGCTACAAGAATGGATTTTGACACAACTATCATCAACCAGGTTCTTGATTCCTCCAATGACGAGGATGGCAGTGCTGTAGTCAATGGTATGAAAGTGTTAGCAACTCCTGATAGCATTGCTTATGATTTCAAAATGCCCAATGAGCTGAAGCCAACCACAACAACTGCATAAAAGATGATTTCAGCTCTTAGGGAAGATGAAGCAGCCAAGAAAAAATGAAAGGCTAGTGCACACGGGGTTCTAGTAGCATGTCTAGATGTCCCTACAGCTTACAAGTTTTTGGTTGAAGCTATTAGCCTGAAAAATAACCCCACCTATGTGCTAGAAGAGTTGTCTGCTATGTTGCTTGCAAAAAGATTATATTCTACAACTCCAATCAACTTATGTCAGATCTTATCGTATAATGTGCTCCAACAGACTGTATTCAAAGCTTGGTATGTCTGGAAATTCCTTTATTGGGCAACTACTCCAGATGCTCATTATCAGGTACGGATGGCTTGGAGTATGAAACCCATTCCTGAAACTAACAATGTCGATCTCTCTTCAGATGAAGAAGCTCAGGTACTCAGTTGGATTTAACTAGACAAAAGAGGAAGGCTACACAGGTGGTGGGTAGTAGTCAAAAGAAACCGAAGGATACATTGACCAAAAGCAGTGCTTTCTTAAAGCAACTAGAAAGTCAAGTTAATTCTTTGCCTACTACAAAACTTTCAGCAAGTCAGACTTCAAGAACACTTGAAGAACAGACTCCAGCACGGATTACTGGTGGGACCAGCCAGCAAGAAGACCATATTCTAGCAGACACCATTGTTGGAAAAGACTAGCAAGAAAGGACTAGAACTGATTAGCGAGAAGTTCATACTGACAAGGAAAAGGGTCCAGAGCTTGCTAGTCCAGCTAGAAAAATTCCTATTCCTTTCAGTGAACTAGCTTTATCCTTAGCCAAAAAGGATTGAAGTAGTTGCAAAATCACCCTCTCAAAGGACAACTAATTCTTCAAAAACCTGACTTCACAACATTACCATACATGGCTCTTGTTACAATTTTTGAGCCAATTTTCCCTGACCCAGCAACGGTGGTAGATGGAACACAATTTTCAATGCTTTGGGACAAATGATGGATGCCTCAACTTCCACTAAGGAAGTGACTAAGCTAAAAGAAGAACTGGGAAACAGCCATCAATAAGTTTAGAAATTGAAGCAGGATATAGGGGCACAATATTTAAGGCACAGTATTACTAAAAAACTATCATGGAACACAATTTTCAATGCTTTGGGACAAATGATGGATGCATCATTTTCCACCAAGGAAGTGACTAAGCTAAAAGAAGAACTGGGAAATAGGCAGCAACAAGTTCAGAAATTAAAGCAGGGTATAGGGGCACAATATTTAAGGCACAGTATTACTAAAAACTAGTCCGCCGGACAATTCAGACACTGGAAGTGAAGCTGTCAAAGCTTGAAATAGAGAATAGGTAGTTAATTGAAGACAAGACAGAGGCTGTGAGAAATGCTGACAGATTTGAGACTATGCTGAGAATGACGAGGGTCGATTTCAACGCACTACTGACTAGCCACACTACATTTAAAACTTTTCTAACAGAGAGGTACATATATAATAACTTGGCTGATATTCTGAATCGAGAAGGAAATGTTACTATGAATATGGATAATTTGAAGGCACTTATGGAGACCATGCAGAGTGATTTGCAAGATAAGCTTTTTGAATATAATAGTGCTTTAGCAAATCAAGCTATCTTGGACTATATTGATAAGCAGAATGGCCCTTATGAGGATTCTGAGAAAGTAAAAGAGAACAATGAGGAAGTGGAGGACAAACCAACAGACAACCCTAATGATGATAATGAGTTTCCTCCTTCCCCAACTATGGGTTCTGGTGATGGTGGATCAGCTGCCACAGGGGGTAGTCACCCCAACAAAGGATTCTGAGAAAGTACAAGAGAAGGATGAGGAAGTGGAGGATGAACCAACAGACAACCCTGATGATGATAATGAATTTCCTCCTTCCCGACCTACGGTATCTAGTGGTGGTGGATCAGCTGCCATAGGGGGCAGTCACCCCAACAAAGACCAGCCAAACCAGCACAAGGGCCAGCCACACCAGCAGTCAAGATCAGCAGATGAGCAAAAACTAGGCAATGAACAGACGGACAACACTGGAGTCTCTCCAGTACACCAGTCATAGCACAATCCAAATGGGAAAGGAAAATCCAAATCTCTAACTAAGATCTTAAAGGGTGTTGAGCAACGTTCATTACAGCTCATCACACTGAACAAGAGATTAAGATATCAAGAAGCTCCAATTACTAGGATGTATTTGGAAGGATGATGTTCTTCTCTCTGATCTAGAATGCTTTCAAAGGCTATATGTTGGCACCAGAGAAGTGATTCAGCACTGGAAATCAGCTACCTTCCATGATTAAGAATTGTGTCAACTACCTGCGTATCCCAGCAGAATCCAACTATTGAAAAGGGTACCTGAGTGGGCACTGACTTTTGATGATAGAATAGTCAATCCACATTGGCAATGACAATCCACTATAGACCAACATTCTCTAGGCCTTGAATTAGATCTACTACTTGGAAACAAGCCTTCATACAAGTGCATGAAGGAAGTTAGGAATCAACTAAAAAAAGTTTTACTTCAGATGAAAATTGTCAGAGGAGTTTTCGACCATAGGGTGTAGGCTATTATTGAAGATTAGACTTTTACCAGTAAAGGACCTTGGACTCAAATGACAGTAGGGGAGCGGAAAAATGCTCTCCAAAGACGCTTTCAGCTAGTCCGGATGACTAGGAAGATAATGTAGTAGGAGAACTAGGCTGTACTTAATTTCCTAGAATTTGTGCCGGATTCACCAGTTCTCCTGTATGCATTTCCTGTTAAGGAAGCTGAACCTGATTTTTCCCAGCTCTGCACCTAGAACCAGTGGATCGGATCCCGTACTTTAATATCACTTATGAGCCTCAGGATTGGTATGAGTGAGCCACTGTAGAATGGAAAACCTGGAAAACACTGATCAATGATGTTATCCAACTGAATGATGTCATGGAACTGCAAGGAGAAATGCAGCCGATCAAACTCTGTATGGGACAATGGAAGATTCAGCTTTGTGGTCTCACAAAGATCACCAATCAGTTGCTTCAAGTGACTGTGAAGTCCTCTAAGATCCCTGAAAAGGATATCACGGCTACACCAGGAATGGGGCCACAATACAGAGAAATGGCTGAGATTCTTTTTGAAGCGAGGATTAAAACAAATCAGCCTCTTTCATAGGGATGGATCCACACAGCCTCACATTGTCATAAATTGACCAGAACCCATCTGACAAATGGTGGACGCACTCTGTATGATCCTGACATCAAAACTTACAATCCTCTCATGCCTTTTGAATTTGAGATGTCCACTAAAAGGAAAGATCAGATTGAGCAGGAGGCCATTTACAAACTTATCCAGAAGGACAATACTAGCACTGGGACTTCTAAGGCACCAGCACAAAAGAAGGGAAATAGGAAGAAGGTTTAGTGAAAGGATACTGGGTAGTTCCATCTTTGAATCAGACGGTGGATTTTCCTAGTGAGGCACTAGAATTTCTTTGGATGGGCACCCTTGGAATTACAAGTATAGGGGGGTTAAGCACTCAACAAGCATGAAGTATTGTATAAAGCTAGCACTACCAAAAGAGTATTGAAATAAGGAACATCGTCCATACCATGACGAACATCGGCCAAACTAGCAATAAGAAGGGTTTAGGGTTTACGATTTAAGCCAACCAGACGACCAGATGGTTCCCTCAACAATCAATCAAAATCAGGCAGTGGAGTTTTTTTCAAAAAATTTGGAGTTATGACACAATTCAAGAAAGGATGGAAGGATGTAGAAGGCAAGGACAATCCCAACAACAATTCTCCCTTAGAAGGCTGAACATTGGATCAGTCACATCGGCAGTAATTACCGCAGGTAGTTACTATAGTAACTATTGTGGGAGCTATAAATAGGACCGACTACATTGTAATTGGGCTTCTTACTTCTTAGTTTCTTGCCTTAATTGTTTGTCTTTTGGCTCTAGTTCTCTAAACATTCTTGGGTTACGAGCTCTTCACCTCTAGCTTCACTCCGTAATCATTACTTTTGTAATCATGTGAGCTTAAACCCATTACACATTGTACTAGTTGTCCTTGATCTATTAATCTAGATTTGCAAATACTCTTTCCAGTCTTACAGTATGTCTCTCGTTTCAGTATACTATTCCAGTTCAACTAACTATTTTACTTCAGCCAATTCTCTATTCATGTTTCACTAATTGAACTGATGACATAACCAATAGCTTTAAATTCTACCACTGGAATCAGATGTCTGAACAGATCAGCTCCAATTCCACTCTTTCTCTTGATCTTGTAGCTAACATTCTCCCCCTCCTTGCATGTGTCATCCGTGACATAGCTACTTAGGGTGCTAAGTAGTGGTCGTGGGCTTCCTTAATGCCATTGCCCTTTGTGAGTGCTGCTCAAGATCCTGTTGGTATTTGAGGCAAAGTTCTTTATCTTCAGCTGACAAAATTTGCATGGTGACTTTATTTCTTTGCTCAACTGCAGAGTAACTGCAAATCTTGCTCGCAGATTGGTGATGACGGGTCAAAATATTTTAGAGCAATAAGTGAAGAACCATGAATAGAATGCTTCTTTGAATGTGTGCACGTAGTAGGGTGGTAGAAACATCACCCTAGCACAAGTGACCCATGAAGCTATTCTTTAAAGGGTAGGCCTAATAAATTGTAGCATACATCCACCTGAAATCTTCTTGTTTTGCACGATGAAAAGTTTGCAAAATTGTTAAAAGTGTTTTTGCAATTTTTATCAGCATGATGTATGCAAAATTCGAGATGCCGCAAAATGATTGAATAGTTGAGGACAATGTGTCCACCATGTAGGTCTCTGTGAGTTGGCTACTTGAAGGAGGTGGAAACCTTGGGTAGTTTAGCCAAGTAGGATGCTTTTTCTAGAGGAAAAACTGTTGCTACCAAGTTAGGACCCTTGTTACTGGGCACTGCAGAGGATCTTGCTTGATAGAAGTTGGCACATTTGTATACAAGATCAAATACCTAGGATGTCCACTCATCCAGATATCCTTCCATTTAGGATGTACCAGTGTGGGGTTGGCTTGGTAATCTTTAAGTAACCTCTCTTTGATTTGGAGTACTTCAAAATTGATGAGAGGTTAATCATTGCGTTTGAGTGGAGGGTCTAACTTCATCATGAGAAACTTTTAGATCAGGAAGATCATCCTCTCCAATGGCTACTACTTCAAAATCCATAAATTGTAGGATATGATCTTTCATTGTAGTATCTATCTGTCCTTCTTTTGGTATGGTGGCGTGTATCGTGCTTGCTGCTTGAGCTTTGCTCAATTCTACTTTTAGATGATCTATATCCTATTGATATCTCTCTTCTCTCTACATGAACCCGATAGAGAACTCTCTTCTCTGCATATGCTCTAGCTTTATCTCCATCGCAAGATATTTAAATTTTTTGTTCAATGCTTTGTATGTCTCATCTCTGCCCTGTAGTGTGGCTAGTAGAGGGTTGTCCTTAAGATGGTTTAGCAATGTATTTTCCTATTGGAACCTGGCCTCTGATTGTTTCAACTGATTATTTGCAATGTTTAGCTCGATTTGGAGGATGTCCATTGTTGAAGTAGACTCCTGTAGAGCTAAAGTGGCCTTTGTGACTTGCTACTCTTGTTTTTTATTTCTTGTCTTCAGAGTTTCTAGATCTCCTACCGTCTTTGCAATAGATAGTTCAACCAATTTTTTTCTTTAAATTCCATGGCTTCTTTGTATGACTCGACACATATATTGGCCATGTCTAGACTTTCCTTGCAGAGCCGCATGTACCTATATACACTATGTATCTATTTGTGGAGAGCATAGGTTTCTTCTTTCATTTTTTCTATCCCACCATGTGCATAATATGTATATTCATCTAGTATGTCCTCTAGATTCTCCATTCTTCTTGTGTTTCTTGCTTCTGGATGATCCGTTTGTGTGTCTTGAGCCTCAATGATTGGCTCATTTGATTGGTGGGGTTGAGTAATTGGTGTTTCTATGGGGCTAGCTGGTTTAGCCTCCTTTCATTCCTTGTCAGTTTCTTTGAGTGGTTCCGTATTTGGTGCCACATTGCTAGCAATGGGAGTGGCCTCCTCTGCTTGTGGTGGTTGTGTTGTAGTCTTCGTCTTGCAAAATCAATTGAGTAATTAAGTACAAATTTGGAGCGCGACTAGAGAAAACAAATAGTCGTAGGAACTTTTGTGGTAGGGTTGACTGGTTCTTTGGGTGAGCCCTCCTCATGTGGTGTACTCGCTTCTTGCTGTTCCTAGGCTTGTTCTAGTTGTCGTTCTTGTTTATGGCTCTAGGCCAGCCCGAGGATCATTTTTTTTCATTGAACATTGGATGTTTGGTTTGAATTTTGATTCTCCTTGGAGATGGTTTTCATTTTTTCTCAAAATATCCTTTTAGCGAGCCACCTTCTCTCTTTCGAGTCTTACTGCCCTTTGGATTGGTTCTTCTACTATAGCTATAGGGCATGGTTGTTTCGTTGTTTTTGTGTCCTCTACCTTGTCTTTTACTTTTTCTCTTCTCTTTGATGGGATTCTCTTCCGCCGTCACCTCTTATTGTTCTGTGTCACTTTCCGTAGCTTTTACTGCAATAGTTGTTGCTTGGCTAGGGACATCCACTAGTCTCGTCCTTAGTCTAGTTCTGACATGTGCAGCTCATATTCTCACTTCTTCTTCTTCATTCCTATTCAAGAGCCATAGATTTTTCTTTGGGACAGGCGATAGATGTTCTGCCAGGCCGATAGCATGATAAGCTATTCTTGTCAACACCTTTGGAGCTCCTAAGAAGGTGATGTTTTTAGTCTTTTTCACATGAGTAAGAGTGGTGTGAATATAGTGGGAATGGTCATCTTCCATCACGCAGTCCCTTTTTTAGGACTGTGTGAATGTGGACGCTGGTGCGACCAAAGTTGGTCTGCGTTGGGAAGTGTGCTATGCAGTGCAAAGGGTGCTAGCATGTGCATGGCAAAGGGCTAAAGCCACTGTGGGAGACCTCAGCAGGACAGTGTGGCAGCGGAAATGTATGCTTTATGTGGTTTTTTTAGGCCAAAAAGGCCCCAGAATGGTCCAGGTGGAATAGCAGGTAAAGGTGTCCGGAATGCTGAGTCATTGTTCTGGAATGTAGTATTTGAGATTCTCTAGAAGCTCGTCCAGACAGCTCGTCAAACGGAGCCCGGATGTGCGAGATATGGCAAGTTAAAGTGGGATGCGTTTCTAGGTCCCGACGGACAGGGCGGGCACAGGTGGTTGGTCAAGGCGGGTGTGAAATGATACACGGGAAGTGCTCAAGTTGTGGAGCATGCCGGTCTTTTCGGATTGAGAATCGGGCTTCTGGATGGAAAGTTATGGACAATCAAGTTTTGACAGGGGCCAGTTTCGAGGCGGTTAGGCCACATTGGGAAACACGCCATTTGGTGTTTTCTCGAGCTTGCCAGGTGTCTGGTGGGTAGTATGCAACATGTGATGCTAGTCGGAGTCAACGGCACCTGAATCGGAGTCAAGGGCATCGAGGTGCGCCCACTTCAAGTTGACGGACAATCACGGCAAGAGGGGGCGGACTTGATTTGTTTAGATGGGGGTGACTTGCGGTAAAAGGATGGGAAATGTTTTGAATGCAGAAAAGTTCTCCAGGTGTGAAGCTGGCAGAAGGAAACTTGATGAAAGGAGTGTCAGGCAAACCCGAACACGTGGCACTGACGGCATGTGAGTCAAATGTTGAAGCTCCCTTTGTTTTGTAAATGAAAAAGGCAAGGGTTGGCTAGAGTTGAAAAAAGGAAGGTTGAGCCTCAAAACTAAGGGCCAAGTTACAAAAGAAGGTTTTAAAAAAAAACTAGGGGAAGCTACAAAAGGCAATAGCGCCCGGTGCTATTGCTAGAGAAAAGTTTGATTGAGAAAGAAAAAAAGGAAAAGAGGGAAGCTGAGCAGGGTTTTTTTTTGAAGAAAGAGGTTTGCCCTTTTGCCTTGGAAAAAAGGGGAGGAGAAGGAGAGAAAACGAGATACGCTTTGTGTGCTCGAGGACGGAAGCATGGTAGGGAAGGCAAATCGTCGTGAAGCGGCTCGGTAGAGCGAGAGCTCTGTAGAGAAGAAGCTAGCGAGGGCTATCAGGAGAAGTAGCCTTTGCCAGAGAGAAGCGAAAGGTGAATTTTCTCATCGAGGCGTGTACCGATGAATGTGATTTGTCGAGGGAGGTGTGTGCCCCTCTGTATGAAGCGACGATGGCCATGGTGTAGCCTTGAGCACGATTCATGGAATTTGTACATGGTTTTTGGTTTGAAGGAGAAGCTATGATTGCCGATTTTGGCGTCGTCTTTCCTCCCTTCCCCCCTTTCTTCTTTGCTCGTCTCCCAAGTGTGTGGTGATGGTGTGTGTGAACGTGTGCGTCCCCCGGGCCCCCTGTGTGTGTGAGAGAGAAAGAGAGAGAGGTGTTGAGTTGTGGAAGAGCTCGAAGCGGGCAAGAACGGTGTGGTAGCTTTCTGAGGATTGTGCAACGCGTGTGTGCCTTGGCGAAGCGCAAGCGAGGCCCTGCTAGTGTGAATTGTGTTTTTTGAAGGTGTTTTCGAGAGGACACGGGTGCTGCGAATACCATGAGCTATATAGGGGCAGTTGCGTGTGTGTCGGGTGTGTTCCCCATTCCCCCTCTCCATCTTCTGGTGCCCTCACTAAGGAGCACACTGATGCTCCTGTTTGAAGACAAAGCGATGGTTTTGGTGATGCCAAAGGTGCGGCCTTTGAAGAGCAGGTGTTGCTAGAGAAGTAATGGCTTGGACGGGATTTCCTATTTTCACTGCGGTCAAAGATGCAGGAACCTGGCTCCAAGACTATGGGTTGTTCGTGCTAGAAAGCGGTTTGTCGAGGGAAGAAGGTGTGGTATAGGTGTTTCCTCTCCTGGTTCGTGGTAAAGCGAGGCTATGGTTCGATGGCTTGCCTAATGAGGAAAAGGTGGATCATGAAGCACTAGAAGCAGCTTTTCGAAGCAAATTTGTAGTGGATGCGCAGCTGGATGAAGTAAAGAGAAAGCTAGATGGTTTGAAGCAAAGCTTGGAAGCGGATTTTCAAGCGTTCCTATGGGAGTTAGAAGTCCTTTGGGGAAATCTAATCAAGGTAACTGCTGCTGAGAATGTTGGGTTTTTAAAATTGAGCAAGTTTTTGGATTACCTGCATGAAGAAGTGCGAGTCAAAGTGGAGATAGATGGTCCGGTGTCATACGAGGAAGCGGTTGCTCTAGCAAAAGGGCGGACCAAGAAGATATTGAAGAAGCGCGAAGTTAGGCAGGGTTTGCAAGGTGCTGTGATGCCAAGACAGTGTGATGCAGTGGTAGCCGATCCAAGGATTGTGCAAAGAGAAGTGCATGTGCGAGAGGAACCGAGGGTTTTGTGGTTGCAGAGAGATAGGACGGTTCCTATGCTGAAAATGTAGACTAGAGTGACTCCAATTGTAGAGGATGTGCAGGTGGTTCCAAAATGGACATAGGAGGTATTGCCAAGTCAAGGTGCGGTTGTAGAAGCTTCATCGAAGTGTGGTAAGGGACAAACAGTGCGGTTTGTAGACGAGGTTGAAGTGGTGAAGCTAGAGGAGCTTCCCGAGTTTGAGATAGAGGACGAGGTTGAGCCAAGTGAAAGTAGCTCTTTGGATGTTGACACAAGTTGCGAGACCGAGTCGTCTCAGTCAAGGTATGATGAGTTCAATCTCTTGCATGTGAGTAGAGATACGAGGGATCTGTGTGAAGAGCTGGGTGAAATGCAAACTGATATGTTCAATGGAGACCAAGTGGAGGAGCCCGAGCCTACAGGTGATGATATGCAGGTGAAGGTAATGTGCAGTGCCATGTTAATGGCCATGCTGATGAAAGTGGCAGTGGAGTATGCCATGGTAGTGCAATACGTGCAGAGTTTTTCCAAGAGGGATGAAGCAACCTTTCCTATGAGAGAAGATGAGGATAATGCGATAGAGAACGAGTTTCTCTCTTCCTTGATGGAGCATGATGCAGCAGTCGAAGAGATGCTTGAAGGGCATGTAATAGAAGCCGACAGGTAGGTAGTGCTGGTAGACCTTGAAGGGCCGATATATGAGGGGGATCTTGATGATGTTGGAGTTGAGTGCAGGGCAGGTGTAAAGGCGAGTGTGGAGCCAAAGATAGAGGTGCTTCCTATGCAGCAAGTGCACTCTGGGGTAGGTGAAGCGGATTCCCAGATTGTGTCTAAGCTTTCCAAGAAGCTTTGTGTATGGTGGTTGAAGGGGATGCTGATAAATGCAGCTGTGCAGTGGGCTGTCGAGCAGGTATAGGATCTGCTAGATGAGGATCTAGCTTTACATGGATGGGAGGGTGGGTCACGTATATCGCGAGTGTTGATTGAGCAGGATGGTGAGCACGGTGATGCTCTATTTGGTGTTCTTGGAGGTGCTTTGTTACAAGCAGGCAGTATGCCATGGGGTGCATGGAATAATAGAAGTATGCTATTGGCGGTTTGGGTATGCAGTTGTCTATGTGCCCTGGTATGGCATTATGCAAGGGTGTTACAGGTGGATGGAAGAGACCAGTACATGGTGTTTGACCCGGGCGGTTGATCACAGGTAAAGCAGGGGGTTGGGCAACCCGCATGAATAAAGGCAGCGGGTAGCAGATGCTAGGTTGTGTACATATGTTAGGTAGTTTTGTGATATGGAGAGAGTTTGTTTTGGTGTGGCAGTTTTTTAGTGCAATAAGCATGTTTGTGGTTGAACATAAATGTTCAACAAGGGGGTGGGCAATGATGGTGCGACCAAAGTTGGTCTGTGTTGGGAAGTGTGCTATGCAGTGCAAAGGGTGCTAGCATGTGCATGGCAAAGGGATAAAGCCAGTGTGGGAGACCTTAGCAGGACAGTGGCAGCGGAAATGTAGGCTAAATGTGGTTTTTTAAGGCCAAAAAGACCCCAAAATGGTCCAGGTGGACTAGCAGATAAAGGTGCCCGGAATGCTGATTCAGTGTTGTGGAATGTAGTATTTGAGATGCTCTAGAAGCTCGTCCAAACAGCTCGTCAAACGGAGCCCGGATGTGCGAGATATTGGCAAGTTGAAGTGGGATGTGTTTGCAGGTCCTGACGGACAGGGCGGGCACAGGTGGTTGGTCAAGGCGGGTGTGAAATGATACACAGGAAGTGCTCGAGTTGTGGAGCACGCCGGTATTTTCGGATTGAGAAGCGGGCTTTTGGATGGAAAGTTATGGACAATCAAGTTTTGATAGGGGCCAGCTTTGAGGCCGTTAGGACGCATTGGGAAACACACCATTTGACGGACAATCACGGCAGGAGGGGGCGGACTTGATTTGTTTCCAAGGGGGGCGACTTGTAGTAAAAGGATGGAAAATGTTTTGAATGCGAAAAAGTTCTCCAGGTGTGAAGCTGGCAGAAGGAAACTTGATGAAAGGAGTGTTAGGCGAACCCGAACACGTAGCACCGACGGCATGTGAGTCAAATGTTGGAGCTCCCTTTGTTTTGTAAATGAAAAGGGCAAGGGTTGGCTGGAGTTGAAAGAAGAAAGGTTGAGCTTCAAAACTAAGGGCCAAGTTACAAAAGAAAGTTTTAAAAAAAAAACACTAGGGGAAGCTACAAAAGGCAATAGCACAGGGCGCTATTGGTAGAGAAAAGTTTGATTGAGAAAGAAAAAAAGGAAAAGAGGGAAGCTGAGGGCGCTATTGGTAGAGAAAAGTTTGATTGAGAAAGAAAAAAAGGAAAAGAGGGAAGCTGAGCAGGTTTTTTTTCGAAGAAGGAGGTTTGCTCTTTTGCCTTGGAAAAAAGGGGAGGAGAAGGAGAGAAAAAGAGATATGCTTCGTGCGTTCGAGGATGGAAGCATGGTAGGGAAGGCAAATTACCGTGAAGCGGCTTTGAAGAGCGAGAGCTCTGTAGAGAAGAAGCCAACGAGGGCTATCAGGAGAAGTAGCCTCTGCCAGAGAGAAGCGAAAGGTGAATTTTCTCATCGAGGGGTGTACCGACGGATTCCATTTGTCAAGGGAGGTGTGTCCCCCTCTGTATGAAGCGGCGATGGCCATGGTGTAGTCTTGAGTACGATTCATGGAATTTGTACATGGTTTCGGGTTTGAAGGAGAAGCTATGATTGCCGATTTTGGCGTCGTCTTTCTTCCCTTCCCCCCTTTCTTCTTTGCTCGTCTCCCAAGTGTGTGGTGTCGGTGTGTGTGAGCGTGTGCGTCCCCCGGGCCCCCTGTGTGTGTGAGAGAGAAAGAGAGAGAGGTGTTTAGTTTTGGAAGAGATGGAAGTGGGCAAGAACGGTGTGGTAGCTTTTTGAGGATTGTGCAACCCGTGTGTGCGTTGGGCGAAGCGCAAGTGAGGCCCTGCTAGTGTGAATCGTCTTTTTTGAAGGTGTTTTCGAGAGGACAAGGGTGCTGTGAATACCTTGAGCTATATAGGGGCAGTTGCGTGTGTGTTAGGTGTGTTCCCCATTCCCTCTCTCCAACGCCACGGCATGATTTGGAATTTTGTAACAAGGATGTCGTTTAGCAATGAAATGAAAGTGATGATGATAGAGCCAAAGAGCCCGCTCTATTCATCTTTCCTTTATATTTAAGAAGGAGGTTGATGAACGACTAGTGAAAATGCCGGTTGTGGGAAACCCTCCTCTCTTGCAAGCTTTCCACATCTTTGCATCTTTAGGGATTTAGCAACCTGGTCTTTTATGATGTGCACCTCCATTGCAGAGCCATTCAAATCCAAAATGGTTGCCCTACCTTCTTCTATAATGCTGTGTAATATCTCATAAGCCCTCTTGTAGTCTACACCACAATGTTCTAGTCCAAAAACTTACTATTTTTGAAAAATCTCCACAAAAATTATTCTAATTCACTTTTGGAAGCTTTATGACATTGTAAACATCATGGCATCGACAGATTTGGAAAACTGCTAAAAATAATAACTTTTTTCATTATGATTGTTTCATGGTACAATGGTGTTCTTTTAACTCGAGGTCGAAGACCTTAAAATTAGGAAGAGAATGGGGTCTAGGAGGGCCTCTTTATTTGGTAGCTTAAGGAAGTCAAACCTTTAGTATAAAGAAAGTAATCAAATGGCATCTTTTGAATTCAAATAAAAAAAACGGCTAGTTTATTTGAATTCAAAATTTCCCTCCAAAATGGATTTTCAGATCTAGTGGGTAAAACCATATCATGTAGCATATCTATGAAAAGAGCTCAACGCAAAGATTGTAGATCTATGATCTCTACTCAAATTAGAGATCGTATGTGGAGTTATGAAAGGCCAAAAATCATAAAAGTGTCTACCTCCTTTTCGGGGGGGGGGAACATGCATTCTTTGACCACTCTTACACATCTCTAACACACTCACCATTCCTGCACACATGGCGTATACCTATTGGTTAAAAAGTTAATCACCTCCATAAGCTCGTGGAAAACAAAGAGGCATTCTTCCACCCCATCCTCTTCCTAATGTAAGTAAATAATAGGAAAAGGGATTCCAATCTACAAGATGGGGATTAAGCTTGGGACTGAGGGATTTGTGTAGTTAGTAGATACACTCATCTTAGGGGAGCACAGTATCATGTAGCATATCTATGGAAAGAGCTCAATGTAAAGATTGTAGATCTATGATGTCTGCTCAAATTAGAGATCGTATGTGGGAGTTATGAAAGGCCAAAAATCATAAAAGTGTCTACCTCCTTTTCGGGGGGAAACATGCATTCTTTGACCACTCTTTCACATCTCTAACACACCCACCATTCCTGCACACATGGCGTATACCTATTCGTTAAAAATTTAATCACTTCCATAAGCTCATGGAAAATAAAGAGGCATTCTTCCACCCCATCCTCTTCCTAATGTAAGTAAATAATAGGAAAAGGGATTCCAATCTACAAGATGGGGATTAAGCTTGGGAATGAGGGATTTGTGTAGTTAGTAGAAACACTCATCTTAGGGGAGCACATTGATGGATGTGCTCGGTCATAGTCAAGAAAAAAGCGCTAGTGACCTTGAACCAAGGGTGAATTAGAGAACTATCACTAGTTGACCCTAGAAGGTAGAGTTCAAATCTAATCTGATGGCTTCGATTGAAAAGCGCTAGTGACCTTGAACCAAGGGTGAATTAGAGAACTCTCACTAGTTGACCCTGGAAGGTAGAGTTGAAATCTAATATGATGGCTTTGATTGAAAAACTTTGAGTTGATAAAGAAATATATTTTGAGGGTTTAGGGTTCCATATGAGAAAAAGTGAAAGTTATCACCCACTTGAGTTGTCATCAACGAGCAGGAGGAGTTCTTTCTTGGTGTCAGTTTCAAGTGAGAGGTATGTCAAGAATCATGGTGTATCCATTTGGAGATGGTGCAATCGGTAGTCCTTGGCATGGCCCTCAAAAATTTTCATATAAGCGTCTCACCAAAACTTTTGTCCCATGGAGTTAATGTTATGATTCTTTTTTTACCAAGAAACTTATATCTCTCAAAGGTACATGTTTACAAGATATATCACAATTATGATCTCTTCAACCCAACTAGTTCTAGACGAGTGACTTATGTATGTGAGTGCTCGAAGTCCGCCATAGTAACCAGATTGAAAAGATCATTTATGTAAGATACTAGACATCCCTACTGTGAGAGTCACTCAAATTATACAAGCAGTACCTAAGTAAACACTCCTTAGTTTTATCAAAACTCAAATTTAGATCATTAGCTAAAAAGAACAAAAGTAATCTGACTGTCTTTTCATATTTTAAACCCGGATTTTCTATTAAAGATTAGTGTAATACAATTGATTAATTGTTTCAGTAGTGCAACAATACAAGACCAGATGGTGGCATGTTTTTGAGGGTTTGTATAAAACAATAAGAACCTAGTGAATAGATGGTTTCCTTTTCTTAATCAATCTCATTTATGAACTAACAAGTGGTTGAAAAAAATTCCAGATGAGGCCCAATTATTTTTACCAAATAATGATAGATCGGAGCAATAATATTACTTAGATATCAAAGATAAAGATCCTTTATATCTCTTTGTTTATAAGACCAGTACATGGATATCTAGAATAATTCTAGAAGTATTTCATCATGGGGCTCAAAGAGCCTTATTAACAATCATTCCATGTAGAAAACCTCAAAAGCTGAGTACAGGTGAAAATGTTTTGAGAGCAGTTCGTCGGCCATGCCAATAAGGAGAAAAAATTACTACAAAAGTCTAGGGCCAAGTGAGGGATTCAAAGTAGCTGTTTACCATACGTAGTTTATCACCAACGTGAGAGGCTACGCCTTGCTCGATCAGTTCCATAATGAACAAACTTTAGCAATCCACACCCATAGTATGCTTGGCATGAAAAAAGCCCGTAGACTCACTTTCCAAAACTCACGCAATGCAAACAGAGATAAGTGAGGGGCAAAAGCAACCCTCACCTTTAAGTAGAGGCCATTCATCTGACATTGGACAAAGACCCCCGTAGGTTGATCTTCTAGAATCTACATAGTATCCAAGTGCAGGCTGTGCTAAAGCTTCTGTAAGTCTACGATATCGGTGTGAGAGAGGGGAGAGATACAATTAGAAAATGAGAAAATAGAGAAACAAATGGCCTCTTTGAGCTATAGGCACATACAAAATAGACGGTGATTTTCAAGACTTAAATTCAAGAAGAATATTACATTCAAGGGTGTATACCTCATAATTCCAGGGTTATTAACCCTAGCACGATTATTAACCCTTCGAGTAGGCACAAGAGGAGTGTTCCCAATACAACACAAAGTCAATACTACCAAATTGTCTAAGAGTGAATTCCTCTCATAGTGATACCACGGGCAAGATGGTGTGGTCAGGGGTTCATTCTATAAGGAGAATGGAAGGTCTGAGATAGGTAATTTGAGGGATGAGATAAAATCACACCAAGCCCATTATTTTCTTAAGGTTAATTTCCCTAATAGGTAGTAGTTTATGCTTCTAGTTTAGCCAACCATAGTCCAAATATTGTAATGGAAATGGCCTATGAACATTGAGAATAGTGAAACTAAGGAACTGTGTAGAGCATTTTTATGAGACTACTTTGAGAAAATAGAGAGTCAACTTGAATACAAGTAGCAACATAACCATTATAATTAATTAACTTGGCATGAACACTACTTTTCAAGAGAGAGAATTAGAGAACTTGACAGTAGTTGAGGACCGGATTTATGTGGAGTTGGTCCCCCCTCCAAAAGGCTTTTGTATTAGAATTTCTCCCATATAGAGAGACTTGGTATAGTACAATATTTGTGTTTCTTGAGACCTTGATGGTGCAATGAAGAGAGATAGATTCATGTACCACATTTAGGCCCATTACTTAGCTTCATGATAGCATTAACTTGTCCCCAGCCTCAGCTCCAAGACCTCAAACACATTCAAAGGTGGAGAGAGCTAGGAGGGAATGAGGATAGGGAACAGAAAGAAGAAACATTCTTACGAGAAAGAAATAGTTCCTCACTTATCATCATTCTTGTAGCTTAGCATAGCATAATAGCATAGTAATGATGATGTAGAAGATGAAAATCTTAGGCATTGAAGCATGGCTCTTTGTTGGATTTGCATTCCATAGCCAAAAGTGTTGGTGTAGGCTTTGAACTTCTCAGCAAGCTTGGAGAAGGAGATGAAGTTCTTGCACTTAGCACTTCACACGATGAGAGTGTGTGTGAGTGTGTGGGAGAGAGTATACCCCTCAAGCTAGCCCCCACATTTCTTGGGTCAACCCCCTCTTTTAGCCCTTGATAGTAGATCATTGGCTTTCTCAAGGGTATCCAATTACAAGCCTTGGTAACAACTATAAGTAGAGGTAGTCTGTGGACAAGTGTCCTACTTTACCCTTTGAGAGAGAGGGATTATTAAATGCTTAGACAATTATTTTACTTAGCTAAATTATCATTGGACCTCTCTAAGAATCAATCAATAGTCTTTTGGCACGCTATGGGGAGCAACCTACCTAGGGCTTGACATGTGTCCCTTTTTCTTCTTTGAGCAAGGGGTTCCCTTTGGGTGAGGGAGTAGTCACTCAAACCCACCCCCTACTCTCATGGCTCGCCCCCTCCTTTGTAGGCATGGGTTTGACTTTCAATCCCTCAAGCACATTGGTCCCCAACTAGCTTGCGCACCTCAAGCACCTTAGTTATCATGCATGGGTTTATCAAGAGCATGGGCTCTCTCTCTCTCTCTCCCTCTCTCTCTCATACCCTAGATTCAAGGGCTTGCCCTCTCCATGTAGGGATTGGATTTGACTTCAAGCACATGCCTAGCTTGACGTAGAACCTAATTCAGTAGAGATCTCCTTTTGAGCCCTGGTTGAGATGAAACCATCTCCTTTTGGCCCCGTGTTAAGCTTGGTCTAAAAACACATATCTATATTCTAGATCTTGTTTCCCTTCTATCTTCCCATATTAAATGATCACTTTAACATGAGAAAATCATTTGCGTAAAGCTAGATATTAGATTTTATGACATAAGCTCTCCCTTGAGACCATAGTCATCCTCGACTACGAGGTAGAAAAGCTAAAGTCTTGGTCATTAGTCCATTTTTAATAGTGGGTAGAGGATCCCTTTGTACCCTATCACATCATTACGTAATGGATGACTAGTCCATTTGGTGCTTGAGAGACGTAGTTGTCACAAGCATGTCTGCTTTTTAGTCCATATCATAGTTCCAAAGTAGAGTGACAATTTCTACTTGGCGTTTGAGAGACATCGTCAACACAAACCGGATTCTAAGCATGCATACTACTAAGTTTGTGCACAATAAAAGAGAATTAGTCTTATATGACAAAAATATTGATCATTAGAAGAATCCTTTACATTTGCTTACTCTAATGTAGCATTGTAAGCATTGAGAAGGCGCATACTATCCTTAAGATGTATTCCTTGCATCCATCTAATATCTTCAAAAGGATAATTTTTGAACTTAATAAGATATCGTTGGAAGATCTTACCATGGCGTAGTACCTTTTCCTTATGTTGAAGGATAGATTCGGGTTGTACCACCTCTTCGTGATCTTAAATTTTTGGGTGGTCCTCAATAATTGGGTTTGTTGGTGGCTCTCCTTTGTAAGGCTTGAGTAGGCTCACATGAAAAGTATTGTGTATGAGCCAATGGAGGGAAAATTTGATTTGATAGGCCATGTCATTGATTGGCTTCAAGATTTGAAAGGGACCATAGTATCTTTTTTCTAGTTTAGCATATTAATTTTGATGGCCTGTAACTTGTAAGATTTTTGCCGGTCATTTCCCTCAATCGATCATTGGAAAACTTGAGTAAGACCCAATCCTTTTCTTTGAACGTTAAGGCCCTTCTATGCTTATCAGCATCAATTTTTTACCTTGTTTGAGAGATGGATATATCCTCCTTAATCTTTTGGAAATATTCTTGTAGGTCACAACTATACTCATCTGCAATGAAGATATTCCCATATACCTTAAGTAGCAAGGGACTTTTTGGTCTTCCCTCTATGATTCAAAAGGTGCCTTTCTCGTAGTAGTATGGATAGTATTATTGTATGCATACTCTACAAGGGGTAAGTACTTCTCCCATTGTGAGAGTTGATCTACTTATGTAACATATGTATTTAGTAGATAGAGATTTGTAAGATTGTCTATCTCACTTTGGCCATCCGTTTGTAGGTGATAGGCCGAAGAGAAATTCAATCTTGTACCTGGATTTTCAAACAGACGTTTCTAGAAATTACCGGTTATTCTAGGATCTCTATCTGGAGCAATGGATGTTGGTAATCTATGGTGTTTGAAAATATGAGATAAAAAGAGGGTTTCCATTTGGTGTGCCTTGATAGTCTTTTTGACCAAAAAAAAAAGTGCTTTCTTGCTAAACCTATCACACATATTGTCCACATTCTCGTATTCCCATGGATAGACTTGGGTAATCCAAAGATAAAATCCATGGATATGCTCCCCCATGGTGAATTAGGGATTGGAAATGGCTGAAGTGATCCAGGTTGCTTCCCTCTACCATACTTGTTATTTTGGCATACCACACATTTTGAAACATACTCTTGTATGTCTAATTTCATGGTAGGCCAATAGAAGTACGTCTCTACTACTCAAAGAGTAGGTTGAATGCCTCTCTGCCCCACATATGGAGGAGCATGGATTTCACACATGACTTTCTCATGAAGAGAGTGAGTAACACATAGCCTGTTGCCATGGAGAAGATAAACATCCTTCAAGGTGAATGGTTCCTCTTTCTTCCCTAAGGCAAGGGATGACATTATTTCTTTTAAATCATGATCAGTTGCGTACTCATCTATCATGGAAGATAGATTATTGTGAGTTTCTATAGACACCACATTTACCCTCGGTCATCACGATGGTGCATCTACCACTTGATTGTGCTGACCAATAATACGAGCAATATGAAAATAAAATTGCGAGGGAAAATTTTACCACCTCATTTTTTTGTTAGAAAGCTTTTTTTGTGTCATGAAGTACTTGAGACTTTGGTGGTCCGTTTGCAAAATAAACGGAGTCCCTAATAGAGAGTGCTTCCATGTGTCTAGGGCATGTAGAGAAGCTAAATGCTCTTTTTTATACATGCCAAGACTCGTTCAACGCCATTGATCCTTCGGCTCTCATATGCTATGGCATGCCCTTCTTGAAGCAAGACTGCGCCAAGGCACTCACCACAAGCATCACATTGGACCTCAATAATCCATCATAGACAATGTACATGAAGTCGTCAAGGTGGAGTATCATGTATGAGATAGACATGTGGGGTTGTATGAGGTGCACATCAAGGATGAGCCCTATTGCACATGCCTTGATTTAATTTATAGGGAGGCCAAGAAGAAATCTTATTTGGCTTGAAAGCACTTGTACTTTATTTTCTTGAGAGTGCCAGGATGGAGCCAAAATGAAAACATGTTCATACATCAGCATGTGCTAGGCAAAGTAGATGTCCACAATGCTCTTAGCTATGAATGCACATATCAAAACCTAGAGTAAATTCTCATGATTGGATAAATTTGTGACACCCTTTTTTCCATGTATTGACTCTGGTGAAGTTGTTTTAATTTTTTTTGGTATTGGATCACTGGTGAAGATGTTTTGGAATATTTTGGTTTATAAATTATTTTGTCTCTCCACTTGTTAGCATTAAACTTGGTGTAGAATGATTTAGGTGCATACTCTTCCCTATGTGTGTGTGAGTGTGAGTGTGTGTGTGTGTGTGAAAGAGAGAGAGAGAGAGAGAGAGATTGTTCAAAACAAGAATCTTTGTTAGGGATAGGGGGAGTGAGAGACCTTTATTGAACATGGAGTCACAATCTGGGATCGAGCTGTGATAAGTATTTGAAAGAGTGTGTACCTATTTATTGATACAAAAGTGTTTTGGTTCTTCATAGATGTGTGTTCACTAATAAAATAACTTGTGTAAGAGAGAGAAACTTGAGAGAAGAAAAAGAGGGGGGTGAGATTTGTAAATGATGGATGTTTTATCAAGGTGAGACAGGTGTGTGTGTGTGTGTGTGTGTGTGTGTGTGTAAGACAGAGAGAGAGAGAGAGGACCAAGAGAAGGAAAAAAGGAGCAAATTCTCAACTATAAAGGGTTGAGAGGAAAATAATATTTTTGGAAACTTCTCATCGGATTCCAAAAAACCACTCGCCAAATAATTTTCACCAAAAAATATTCCCCCATACAAGTGGGAATGTTGCAAGAGCCTTCAACTTGCATTGTGAACTTATCAACATGGTATGCAATCTACAAAACATTTTGAATGAGACAATTGTTTAGGTCTGACAATGTTTACTTTGAAATTATTTTTCATTTATTCAAGAGACTTCCTATCGTAAGGTTGATGGTCAAGAGATCAACTGCATCCATTAGAACTAGTGGTTTGTGTGGGTGGAAAGTGGTTTTTGGTTGGTTTTCATAAAAGGAGGCACATGATTTGAAATCCATTTGGGTGCTTGCCATCGTTTGCACCAAATTTTTCTCATTTTCATAAGGGAATTAGGAGAGGCTTGCTGACATACTTTATTCTTCAAAGTCAATTTCAAATTTGGTTAAGTTTTCCTTTCCACTCAAGGATCCTTCATGCCCACATAGATAGGGAGTACTAAGATTGACTTGTCTTCTAGGATTTCAAATGTTTTACGGATGTCATTGAGGAACAAGAACTGACAATCTTCCAACACTATTGTATGCAAAGTGAGTATTTGGAGGCCAGGGACTTCCTCCAACACCTGATCTCCCTCTATCATCCACCATCAATCTTCCTCCTTGATATAACAAGAACTGACAATCTTCCACCACTATTTTATGAAAAGTGAGTATTTGGAGGCCATGGACTTCCTCCAACACATGATCTCCCTCTATCATCCACCATCAATATTCCTCCTCGATGGAGCAAGGATCTTGTAAGAGGATTAGTGCCATGTATGCTTCCATATTCTCATTAATCTCTTTGAAAAGATCATTTTACTCCTACACAATGGCTATAAGGGGGTTCTTGCTAGCCTTTTCCTTGGATTTCCCCTTCTCCATGCCCTCAAGCACAAGTAAAACCAGAACCATGTCCAAGCTATGAACTGGGTACCTATGCACCCCATGGACAAATCTATGAGATCATCCTCATCATGTGTCTTTAGTAGTATTTGATGAGAACTTTGAAAAACCTCATTAGGTGAAAGAGAAATTTCAATCAGCTATTATCGAGAAGATTGCAGTTTTGCCAAGAAGGCAACGAGCCTCTTGCTTTGAGAGTTTGTGAGAAAACTCCAAAGACTTATATGAAGGAGTTATGCCATAGATGCCATTGAGTCTAAAGTTTGGTAGGGAGTGCAATCAAATAATCCCCTTTTCCTCTCTGTCTTGCACTCTCACACACAAATAAATCACACAAGAGATGAAAATGCCAAGGCTTTGGTTGTATCTTATCATGGGTAAGATGAAAGGGTTAATAAAAGAGTTAATTTCTTTCAACCTTTGCCAGCCAAACAAGCTACAAATTGATCTTTGGAATTGTAATTTTGTGCTTATTATGATATATATGTTTTTTAGTGATTAGGATTAATTATTTTTACAAATCCTCTTGGTTCATAGCAAAATAGTTGCACTTATATATATCAAAAGAAAACTTATAGTCAAAAAGGGGTAGTATGATGGGATTCAACAAACAATTAATTATTTCATTAAGGCTTTCTCAGCCAAAGAGAAACATATGGTAATTGTAATAGATCTCATGGAGTGAGAATAATCCATATGGTAATTGTAATAGATCTCATGGAGTGAGAGCGAAAGAAACTCACATCATGTAGATTATTCATCTATGGATTTTCTAGTATGTGAAAAATGTGGATGTGAGAGAAGTGAAAAGAAGAGAAATTTTCCTCCCAAGCCCTATTCTTGCCCATAGGCAATAAGGATACTAAGGGGAAATATGTACCTGTAGCAAGGAACATATAGAGTTTGTAGAAATAATGAGCTATAAGAGTGAGAAAGATTTGTGAGAGTATAAAGATACGTCTACTGACCTTGTACATTAGAATAGCTCTCAAAGAAGGTTGATCATAGCTTTGGCAGAGTGCTGTAGATTGAATTCCCTCAAAAATTAGGGCACAAGAGAGATGGAGATAGGGATAAAGATAGAAGTAGAAGTATATATTGATGTAAGGGTGGGTGTAGAATTATAAGTGGACAATAGCTAGGTTAGAGAATAGATTTGGAGATAGAGATAGAGATATAGAATGGGCTAGAGATGAAACACAAACTAAGAATAAACCAATAAAATCACAAAGTAAAACCCACCTTATTTGATAAAATGTTCAAGAATTATTCACCAACTTGATAGAGAGAGAAGGAGAAGGAAGACTTCAAGCCTTAATTGATGCACCAAATTCAAGTCCTTATTTGATTAGAGTTGATCTTCCATGTAATGTATACAAGATTGGTTAGTCTTCATCAAAGAGCAAGTGTAGGGCCTACATTTATGTTTATGGATTAGTACAATTAGATGTTAATCCTCTCACCCTCTAATAATAAATGGTTTTAAGGAAGAAGAGGGCGTCTTTCATAAGTGAAGGGAACCCCCAAGGGTTACACAAGAAAGAGAGGAGTCAGTGTGAACATGAGCTGACAAAGTTTGACATGTCTATCCTTGCATAATGTGGGCAAACTAGGGTCCACCATTTTGAGCATATCTTCTCAACCGTGACTCCAATGTTTTAAAAAATATAGGTGCAAAAACTTTAACTCATGTGCTACAACCCCTACTATGTGTAAAATACATCAAAATAGGCTATCTTTCTAGCTACAAAGTGTTCGCATTAGCCTGGATTTCCAATTGATTCAAATGGACACCTCATGCAATATGAACTCATTACATTTCTCCTTGACAAATTTTTAAAGCATCCTTCCAATAATAGATAAAAATGGATACATATTTGAAAATGATGCAAGCTAGTGTCCCACTCAGATCTGATAGCTATCAAAAGGAAATATAAGAAAAATAAGAAAAATATATAGAGCATATTTATACTGGAAATCGCACTTGCTATAAGATCTAGATAGAGTGTGAGGTGATAATGGGATAGTAGAAAGAAAGTAACAATGCTTTTTTCCCAATGTTAAAGAATTGACATGTTTATCCACATAGTACTCTCTAATGGTAAAGTAAAAGTAGATTCTCCTTAAAATAAATACTAGGATGTGATATGAAGCCCTTACAACATATGATCCAAACAACATACGGTCCAAACCATCTTTTTGAGAACTTACGCATGAATATGTGCTGGTTATCAAGGCTACTATCATACAATAAAACCCACTCACATTCTTCAATTTCTTTTCTCCTGAGCGAATGTCACATATTAAAGTAGTCCTTGTTTTTCAATCTTGCATTTGCTAATTGATCTTTTGCAACCTCAATGTCCCCCGGTCTTCTCTCTAATTGCCTTACACACAATGCAAGGATCTCTTTCCTGCTAAGACCCTCTTGCCAAGGTAGTACATTCCATGTGGGAATAAAATCTTCAATTGGCATCACTCAATTTTGACCATACATTAGCTCTGCGGAAATACACCTAGTTACTGAGCTATGCACTATACAATCAATCCACAAAGCATATAGAATCAATTCTGTCCACTCACCAACTCTTCCTTTGCAAGCCTTGGCAAAATATTTGATGATAAGAGGAATCCCTCTTTCACTCTTTCCATTGCCTTCGGGATTGTAAGATGTACTAAGAGAAATATTTATTCCTAATCTAAAAGAAAGAAGAACACCCTTGCTTCCTGGACATCTAGTTCACCTCTGTCTGCAACGATCTTTTCCACATAACCATAACGGAAAATCTCATCATTAATAATAAATTTTCGTACAACTTTTTTGTTTTTTTCTCTTAATGCTCGTCCTTCAACCTAATTAGCAAGGTCCTCTCATGCAAGAACTAAGTATCTCATTTTCTAGAGTCTATTAGACATTGTGACTAGATCCACAACCCATTTATAGTGCATGGCTAGTGGATACATAGGGTAACCCATCACGATGCTATACATTTGACCAATTTCACACAACTCTATAAACTTCCACTAGTATTTTTCTTTCAACTTAGAGAAGGTTGTCCACACACGCCTGTGTGGGCAACGTGTGTCCAACCTATAGACTCTCATAAAACTCTTGCATGAGATTTGGTTGAGTTTTTTTTTGACATAATAGTTTGTGATGTAGAACTTCTTTCAAGGGTGTGGTAGCCTTGTTTCCCATTTTTCAAGACTGTAACCATACCCCATAACTCTCTCTTTATATGTGGATAGTTTCTTTGGTGAGCACTTAGTACCTTTTGCTCCAAATCTCACCACATACCTATGTTCTTCTTCATCATCTTTTGTTAGTGCCCATCCAGTTCTTGTAGGACCGGTGTCACAATTACTTACCTTATACACTTATAATTTACCTTTCTCACAGTTGGTATTGGTTGGAGAAACACCTTTATCTTTTTCATGTCTTTTACATGTGCATCTCATCACCCCATTTAACCTTTTGATTCTTTCTAAGGAATTCGTAAAAAGGATCAGTGACATGTGAATAATGTGAAATTTAAATAACATAAAAGTCACATGCTCCCAAAAACCTTCTGACCTCCGTGATACTAGTACATGTTTCTTTTATTTCTTGGATGGCGTCTAACTTTGTTGGACAAGGTTTCCTACCATATGGCCTGCAAATGTGCCCCACAATAAGCACTTCATTGACACCAAACATAGAATTTTCCCTCAGAAAGTAAGACTCACTTCCTCCAACCTAGACAAAACTTTATCACTTATGTGATTTTTCACAAACTTGCAGCACCCTCTGAGATCCAAAGCTTCATCTCTATCAACTTCTTAACATCCTTTGATAGGGAAATTATCAATGAAAGGAATTGTGATTTGAGAAATAAAGTCACGTAAGACCTTATTCATCCCATTCATCATATGGGCAACCGAGTTGGTTGCTCCCTGCAACAATAAGTTACACATTCTTATCAAACCTAAAGGTATCCTCATATTTTCAATTCTTTGCTTTCAGTTTCAAGATAAAATTGATCATACCCTAAGTAGATATCCCACATTGAGTGAATTTCCATCAATGCAAATGCCTCTTAAAACTCATCCACAAGTGGACCTATACCTACATTTCTAATTGTCACCCTATTCATTGGTTTCATATATTGGATGAAGCATAGAGCACCATTCTTCTTTGGAACTATTATTCAAGTATGGAGCATAAGAAGACTCCAAAATTCCCATTTTGATATTTTTATTCAATAGCTCTACTAACTTTGGCAAATCAACATTTGGAACTAGAATAGGCCATAGATTCCAATGTACATGAGGTATTGTATAGTGGTGGAAGGGTATGCATAAAGATGTATCTCAATTTGTAGAGTCATGTGTATGTTGTCAAATGTATTCAAATGTCTGACATCATGATGGATTGCACCCTACATATCCACTAGCCATGCACTATAAATGGGCTCGGGGGGTTCACTATGTGTAAAACTACCATATCACGTGCGTTCAAGACATGTTTGTAAAACCCCTTATCTGTGAATTTTGTTAAGAATATAATGTACCCTTTTCTTTTAAAATCTGTAAGCTTTTTTCAATTTGAAAAAATAATGCCCTTTTGTATATATATTTCTGTAAGTTTTAAGAACTTTAAATACCTTTCTGTTGAACTCACGTGATAGGTTACATTTTTATTAGGTGACCTCCCCGGGTGAATGGGTTGTGGATCTAATGCCTTTAGGACTTTGGCAGATGATATACTTAGTTCTTGCATGAGAGGACCTAACTAAACAGGTTGAAGGGCGAGAATTAAATGCTAAAACCACAAAATCTGTATGAAAATTCCTTCTTGATGAGGTGATTTGCCGTTATGGTTGTGTGGGAAAGATCACTACAGGCAGAGGTGAATTGGATGCTGAGGAAGCAAGGGAATTCTTTTCGAGATTAGGAATCAAGCTTTCCCTTACTACAACTTACAACCCTGAAGGCAATGGAAAGAGTGAAAGAGGGCATCCTCCTATCATTAAATCTTTGGCCAAGGCTTGTGAGGGAAGAGTTGGTGTGTGGCCTAGATTGTTACCATATCCTTTATGGACTGATCGTACAACACATAGCTCAGTAACTAGCGATATGCCTGTGGAGCTAACGTATGGTCAAAATCCAATGATGCCGATTGAAGATACAATTCTCACATGGAATGTACTACCTTGGCAAGAGGGGCTTATCAGGGAAGGTCTCCTTGCATTGCACGTAAGGAAACTAGAGAGAATACTTGGAGACATTGAGGCTGCAAAAGAACAACTCAAAAATGCAAGGTTGAAAAACAAGGACTACTTTGATAAGCGACATCGGCTCAGGAGGAAAGCAATTGACAAAGGTGACTAGGTTTTAGTGTATAATAGTAGCCTTGATAACCAGTACACAGTCATGTGCAAGTTCTCAAAAAGATGGTTTGGACCGTATGTGTAAATCATGTGCATGAAAATGCTACTTACAACTTGACATCTAAACTAGATGGCACATAAGTAAATATTCCATTGCAGGAAAAAGAATCAAAATGTTTAAGAGAAGAGAAGACAGTGATCCAAAAGATATTGAGGAGGAGGACTTTGTTCTTAGCCTCTTTGGCCTTCAACTTAACACTAGAATGGTAACAGGACACTTTTGTGTCCTGTTAAGTGTCCATTTTGCTTGAATTATTTGAAGAGTATGAAAATGAATTTCTAAGTGCTATACATCCACAAAGTTGCCTTATGAGCTGAAAAAAACTTAGCATTTTTTTTTGAGTATCGATCTCACCATTAACCTTACTCTTGCACAACATTTTTGAACCTAAACTGTGTGAAAAAACGGGTCCTGCTTTTGGCCTTTTTTCAATTTTGGCAACTATACTACTCTAAACTTCATGTTTGTGAGGTTTAGATGGCTAGAGGTTAGGCCTTCATAGTTCTCAACATGTTTTGATGCTTGTAGGGAGAGCTAAGTGTTAAAATTGAAAGTTATGACCGATTTATAAGAATTGCATAATCTTGTTTTTTGGCCAAAATTAGCACTTTTATGAATTTTTTGGTGGCTTTCTTGATATCCAAATTCAATTTTGATTGTGTAAGTGTAATGTGTAACATAAAGCTAATCTTCCTTGAGTTTTGGGGGACCTAATATGCTATATAGCATAGTATATGATGATGGTTGAGTTTTTTGATGCTGAAGAATACGATACATTTTAGAGTAGCAAGTATAACTTTCTCAATATTGCTAGTTTCTTAGGCCAATTGTGTGTATTTTGTAGGTAGTAACCATATCTAATCATAGACTACAAACTTGGCTAGATATTGAGTAGTTTCTATGGGTTTCTAGAGGTCATAATGCTAAACCCAGTTTTTTTCATGTTTGTTGTATTTAGCACTTTATCATTGCCCCCAAGGTTCCAATTGTAAGAGATCCATTATCCTTTTGACATGCTCCATGGCTCCTTTTGAATCCAAAGGCCCAAAGGAAACTAAGAAAACATGTATATAGTATTTGTATTGAGCGTGACTATAGAAACTTTGATGATAGGTCCGCAGAATGGCAAAAATGCAACTTTTTTGTACCTATTTTTTTTGCCCAAAACAAAATTAGTGAGGTAAAAGCAGCCATATGTTTTGGTCACCAACCCATTGAAGTTAACGGGGCATTTTATCTCATGTCCTACAAAAATCCCCGGTCTTATTTATATGCAATCAACCGTAAGAAATTACTGTTTTGGGCAAAATGCACTGGTCCATCAACTTTGGAGGCTTGTAGTGACCAAGGGATGAGAAAAATTACAAGTTTCTCATGTTTTCCATATGTAGTAGTTATTGAACTATAAGCTCATGAAAGGATTTTTCAAAATGAGTGGATCTACTATGGTTTTGGAAATTTTTCCCAAAACCCTAAAAGGACACTTTTATGTCCTGTTAGGTTACCATTCTAGTGTTAAGACACGACTTGATCAAGTGGTCATTAGCTTTACAATAATGGCAACGCATCTTATTTTTGCCCTTATCACCAGAATTTCCAGATGAAGTGCTTCCAGCAAAAGCATTGGGAACAAAAGTTTTTCCACTTGCAATAGAACCATAAGAAGTGGTTTCATTGTTGTTACCACCCTTTCTTTGAGAAGCAATAAAAGCATGTTCAACTGCACACTGTCTAGTCCTGTTTTTTTGGGAAAGTGATTCTTGCAACAACAATGTGCATAATGCATCAAACTTGACAATTTCAGGATTTCCTTGGGTCATAAGTCTCCAAGTACTAGCAAAAGTCTCGTAAGAATCTTGTAAGGCATCAAGAACACTCTGCACCAAGGAACTGTCTGAAATCACTTCACCTGCAGAAATAAGTTGATCAATTATATCCTTGACACTAGCAAGAAAAGTTTCCATATCATCTTCCTCATGCATAATCTTAGACTCCAGCTCTTTACGCAGCAAAGCAATTTTAGCCTCATTGCGACTTGCATAAAGACCAGCCAAAATATCCCAAGCCTATTTTGCAGATTTTGCTGAACGGATGTGAGGACCAATGGTGCGCTTCACAGACACTGCAATCAATGCATGAGCATGAGCATCCTTTACATCCCATCGAGCTTGTTCTACCGTAGGCAAAACAACTCTAATAGCAGCAAGACCTACAACATCCTCAACATCGCCTACATCCTCAGAACCAGGACGAACATCAATGCCCTGCACAATATTCTAGACGCCCTTTGACACAAGAACGTGTTGCATTATATAATCCCACATAGGGTAATTGTCACCATCCAACCTGTCCTCAGCAGCAAACATCTTGAAGACATCTATGTTGTTGTCAGCCATGGTAAATGCTGCATCTGATGTGAAAACTGCCCAAAAATAGGAGAAATGGAGCGAGAACAACACGTGCTATATAGCACAAACTATAGGAGACTGTAAGGCACACATAATGCAAAAAACGACACTAGCAGAAATTTTGTACAAAATGACAAATTGCCTGTGCAGACCTTCCTGTAGTGGAAAGAGGCCGAACTGAGGCCGAATCAGAAATCTGAGTAGACTAACCTCTACGAGCTTAGACAAACTATTTTTTGACCTGTGAACGCTTGCGAAACCTCACTATAATCGAAGAAAGTGAGCAGGCGTGTGCTGGAGCAGATGGCGACTAAGCCCAGGAGGACGTTGTGAGTGGAATGGAAACACACACAACACCTCTATAATGACCCGACACACACTCTTGGGATGATACAGACACACACACTATGGGGCACCACTCGGCTTACACGACACACCTGGCCGAGACAGGGAACACATCGATGGAGTGACAGGAGAGAGACTATCCATTTGCCCACTCCACACAGAGAGGTACACACACCCCCAAAAAGCTCAGCTCAAAAGAGGAGAATTTATGATGTTTAGAAACAATTGAGCTTGGGCCAACACCAATGGGGCAAATAGCTCACACAATATGGGTAAACTATGTCAAATACAATCACAAATTGGAACAGAATCTTCGCTCAAAGGAGAAACTTACACAACCAAAAAAAAATTTAAAAAATGAGTAATTTGGAAAAATGGACAGCTCCATCACATTCGGAATGTCCTAAAACCCGAGTCTACAATGTCAAGGTGCTCAAATCTGACCTCGGATGAGCAGTTTATGGCAAAAACAGCAAAAACTCAGTTGCGGCTATTCCTCCTCTTCTCTCCATGTTTTTTCTGGTCTTCTCTCAGGTTTTTTAGTTCCACACTTAGCTTTAATACTTGGGAACATTTGGCCTTTTAGTTGACCTCAAACGGACCCCGAACAGGCCAGAAAGTGGCCTCGCAGTGCATAGTTGTCACCCTGTTGCATCCATCCGCACACCTGGCACTCAAATTTTTCCAATAATGCATCCCGCAACCACGTGAAGTGGCCCCAAAAGATGGTCCTCATGATGACCTTTTTCATAATTCATCACAAAAAAACAGCCACGTTGTGTCCGTACTTATCCACGTGCAAGTATTGACCCCATTCGACCTCCTGACACCACTAGATGCCATCTAACGTACCTGCTTACATCATGTCGTCGGCCTGTGGATAGTTTCCTCGAGAATTTTTACTTGCTACCAACTCCTCATTATTATAGAAAAAACACACGGGTACTGGTGATAGTGAAAATCAATGCACTATGTACATGGTGTCCTACCTGTACACATGTGGGCCCCACGTAACCACCTGGCTCTAAAGAATGGGCAATTCTTTATTTTATGCACCATGCATGTGTATATACATATGTGCAATCCCTTGCTCCAAAATACTCCTAACATAGTTTTCCCATCCCCTAGCCTGCTAGATCATTCATGATCAGCACAGCAACAAAAAGAGATATTAGACTCGCCGCGTCACAAGTCTCCTCATCCCTCACTAGCATTACTTTCTCAACAGACAGCTCAGCTTGTTCCACCATCATTAACCTAGCATGATACAATTTAAGACGCAATACATTTAGATGTACCATTCGGAAAACACTCCACTACCTTGAAAGGGCCTTCCCACTTAATTTGAGACTTCTTTTGTAATGTCTTGTCCAGCTTACAATTGTAGCGCAAAACCAAGTCATGCTTCTTGATACCCTTAATTTTAACCTTTTCATTTATCTTTGCCAAATCCTTATCCTGCATCTGCCCATAATGTTCCAATGCACTTATCCTATCCAGCTGAACCTCTTGTAACTGTAAGAGCCTCTCTTTGAATACATCACTAGGCAGCCCAAGCAACTTCTCTAGGATCTTGACCGCAGGAAACTCTACTTCCACAAGCAATAATGATTCCTTTCCATATACCAAATGAAATGGAGTAAACCCTGTGCCTGTATTCACCAAAGTACGGTAAGCCCATAATGCACTAGGCAATTCCAAATCCCAATTCTTTCCTTGGTGCTCTGTCACTTTCGAAAGAATTTGTACCAACTCACCATTGAATCTTTCATTTAATCCATTACACTGCGGATAATAAGGAGTGGTATGTTGGTTCCTAATCTTCATCTTTGCGCATAAAAAGTCTAGCAGTTTAGCTCTAAATCCTGGCCCCTTATCTGAAAGTAGCTCCAATGGCACCCCAAACTTGCAACATATTTCATCATAAAAAAATTTTGTCACATCCTTTGCAGTGGTTTGTTTTACTGCTATAGCTTCTGCCCATCTAGAGAGATAGTCCACTGCAGTCAAAATATAGCTTTTGCCCCTGCTTGTGATAGGTAGCGGGCCTATTGAATCAATTCCCCACTTTTCAAGCACATCAAACGCCATAATGGTTTTTTGTAGATCTGGATTCAACACTCTCTTCCCAAATGATTGACACCTATTGCAAGACCTACACCAATGGTGAACATCCTTGTGCAAACTAGGCCGTACATACCCCTCTTGCAAGATCTTATGCAAGGTGATCTTTAGAGCAAAATGGCCGCCACATGCGCCTTCATGATTCTCTTCCAACACTCTATAAAGCTCCTCCTGCCAAGGTACACATCTCAACACGAGATCAGCCCCTTTCATGTATAAGACATCACCAGTCAATTTGTACCTGGATGCTCTACGCACAAAACCATACTTCTTAGACTTGTGAATGTCCTTTGGAATGATTCCTGTTAGCAAAAACGCCTCTTCTTGAGCCAAACTTTCCCGGCCATGATAAAGAGGTAAATTGGCCCCAACACAAATAGCTCCCCAATCATGCTTTGATCTGCTTCATGTCCCTCCCCATTTAGAGCACGTTCAATGTGTCTGATGCTCCATGCTTCAAACTTTTTTAACAGGCCTTTAATTCTGAAACACATTTCCTTCAATGAGGTGTTGTTGCTCTTCCACACACCCAACACTTGCTTCACAACTAACAAGGCATCACCTTTTATGCTCAACCTTCTAATCCCATGCTTCAAAAAAATGTTTAATCTAGCTTCCAAAGTAGCATATTTAGCCTCATTATTACTATGCGCATCCAATTTGAACCCTCTCTTGCATACTAGCTTCCCCTCTGGATTATAAAGTGCTATACCCCCTGAAGCTGCATCATGGATCTTTCTGTATGAGCCATCAAAGAACAACACATGTGCATTGCTGATATGTGGCACTTCTTCAACTACTCTTCTCGCCACCTCTTCCTTAACAAGGAGGGGATTCTCCTTGTAAGTCAACAAATCAGCTAGGGTAGCCCTTGTACTCTCTTCCACTAGAAAAGAGAACTCAAACTCTTGCAGCTCAATTACCCATTTCTTAACCACATTTGACATGTTAGTGCCATTAATTAATTGTGGAAAAAAGGCATAACTCATCAAGAAAACAAAAGGTCATGGTAGCAAATAATGACGAAATCTTCGACAAGAAAATATTATACTGGCCATCACTAGCTCTACTTCCGAGAATTTTATCTCTTCTACCAACTTCACTCGGCTTGCACAATACACTGGTCTCATAATATGACTACCCTTCCCCTTTTGCAATAGCATGGCTCCAATGGCATCAACCCCTATTGATGGATTTACATAAAACACTTGCTCCAAATCAGGAGCGTGCATGGCTGATAACACCCCTAACACTTCTTTCACCTCTTGAAACACTTCTTCACACTTGTCATCCCATTGCAATGGATCATGCTTTGACACTTGTTGTAATGGATAAAGGAGCTGTGAACACAATGGAATAAACCGCTCCATGTACTTTAGTTTGTGTATAAAGGCTGCCAATTTCTTTGTACTCATAGGTGATGGAAGAAGAATAATAGACTTAACCTTGTCTGGATCAGCCTCAATGCCATTTTATGACACCATATGGCCCAATAACTTCACCCTTGGCTGTGCTAGATGACATTTCTTTGGATTTAGTTGTCCTCCACATTCACCATATCGAGCCAATACCATCTGCAGCTTCTCATGGTGTTCAGTCCTACTCCTGTAGACACAGAAGTCATCCATAAACGCTTTAACACAACTACCAATGAATGGTGCCAATACCCAATTTTGATAGAAAGATGGTCCATTTGACAACCCAAATGTCAATACCGTGTAGCAATAACAACCCCATGGCATAATAAAATTTTTCTTTGTTCGGTCTTTAAGAGCAATCTTCAATTGAAAATAGCCTGAAAAACCATCACACACACTGTACCTCTCATAGCCTACCATTAAATCCAAGATCTGATCGATGAATGGAAGAGGATATGGGTTCTTCTTAGTGGCTTCATTTAAGGGTTTAAAATCTACAAAAATCCTCCACTTTCCATCCTTCTTTGGATTGACTACTACTGGACCCACCCATTCTATGGTTTCCACTGGGACTATGAACCCTGCCTTCAATAACTTGTCCACCTCTTCCCGCAAGGCTTCCATTTTCTCTTGACCCATCCTTCTTTGCTTTTTCCGCACTAGCTTAGCACCTTCTTTCAGCTCTATATTCATCTCTTCTCCCTTGAACCCTCTCATCTCTTCATATGAAGTAATGAACAAATTAGGAAAACTAGCCAGCATGTGCAAGTATGTCTCCTTCTCCATAACTGAGAGGTCTACACTGATCATTTGTGTCATCAAAATTCCTGCTTCTTTGACAATTCAACCTTGGTTTTCATCAGCCCTTCAATCACTTCATAAGGCCCTTCACTTTCATCTTCAATCTCATTTGAAAATGCGACTAAACCAGACTCCTGGATTTCTTTGTCCATCAAAAGAAATGCAACATCAACATCCTCATCACTCCTGGTAGTACTATCACTGTCCTCATCAGTCACTGTAGAATAGTCTTCATCACTAGACTCATCTTCATCTTCATAAATCTCTTCCAATTGTTTCCTTGTGTCCATATTATATAGCTTCTTGGCTCTTGTCTTTCTATAGAGGCTAATTGTACCACGTCTCGAATCTTGAACAACTCCCATTGTACGTAACCATGGTCTGCCCAGTATAATAGGATATGCTCCCAACCCCGCTGGCATCACATGAAAATCAGCCACACCGCCTTTGCATTATATGCCTCCGCTTCTAAGCTCTTGACAACACCGAAACATTTTACTTTTTGATGGTTTGCCAATCTGATCCGGAAGCTTGACACCCCAGTCATTGTAAGACCCATCTTCTCAATGCATGAGTGTGTTATGACACATATTTGGGCTCCGCCATCAACATAACCTTGTACTAGATTTTTTCTTTTGTGCCACACATCTACTATTGGGAAAGTATCTGGTAGCTTATCCATCACCAATACCTTCACTGAACCTCTCTCTGGTTCTTTGTCCATGGTTAACCATCCTCTTCCACTGTCACTTTAGCTTAGGCACCATCTCTATAAGCTTCCCAAAAGTAGCATCAGCTTTCCTGCTCGTCAGATCCTCCTTCAAGTCATAGCTTAATTGCCCATCCCCTAGTGGAAAATCTGAAACATGAAACTTGTGATGAGCCCTCCTTTTCCTCTTGGCCTTGACATCCTCGCCTTCATGGATCTTTTCCTTCTTCTTACTAGGACCTGGGGCAGTTCTTCCTTCCTTATCCTCTGTGGTCTTCTTCCCAATAGGCATCACTAATGCATCCTCTAGCTTTGATGCCTTCTCCAAGGTGACCACACTTATCACTTTTGTCTTTCCCTTTTCCTCTTGGGTTAATCCACTGGTTTCTTCTTCTCCCTTAATTTCAATTCCATAATCATTTGACCTAGTTAGCACCTATCTTGGCAATGGATACACATCTCCCCGCATCCTTGGTGTCTTATCACATTGCGAGCTGATGTGGCCCAACTCTCCACAATTATAACACGTGGGTGTCTGCCTCTAGAACCTACCATTGCTTTGTCCAACACCATTCTTGGGTCTTTCTTCACTTCCTGGCTGATTTGCAAAACTCCCCCAACCTAGATTATTTTCCACATTACCCAGCATGTTTAGGCTGAGATTCTTCATTAAATCTACCACTTGCATCATGTCTTGCCTTAGCCCATCATCTTGCACTACTGTAGTGACCACTGTTGGCATAACTTGAGGAGTAGCAAAAACCACTAGTTCATGATGAACCACTGGCATGCGACCTTGTAAAGAATCTATAGGCTGAAACTCAGACCTCCTGGGCAAAGACTCCACCCCTAGCTGGATCATTTTCCTCAGCTTCCACTCTTTGTTCCTTGCTACCTCTAGTGCATCTTCATATGTTCTAGGCTTCTTTAGCTCCACTCTCCAACGTATATCCTCCCAAAGACTAGCCAAGAATCTATCCTTCTTCATCATGTCAGGTGGGGGTACTTGTGGTGCTAACGCCTTGCACATCCTCTCCCATGTCAATGAAAACTTACGTATATACGCATCTATTTCCTCACCTTCCTTTTGCACCAAACCCTGTACTTCTTGCTACACTTTGTCAGGATCTTCTGTCTTCACAAACTCCACTTCCAATCCATGCCTTAGTTGTCCGAACTCAATCTTATAGGTGGATCATCCACACGCAACTCTCTTCAAATGCTTTGGACCAAACTCGTGCATCACTCTTCAAAAAAATCTAGAGAAGACGTAACGTCTGTGCCGGATCATGAATATGATTGATAATGTAGGCAACCTCCATCTTTTCCAAAAATTCTTCCACATCTTCATCACTTCTTCCATGAAACTCTGGATAAGAGAAAGCCATGGCTACCCAAGTTTCAATAATTTGAGAACCCCTTCTAACACACATACAAGAACCCAAAACTTTTGACTGACTCAATCTCCAGAAACTTCAATGGAGCTCAACTTTAGATAAGGACAAACACATGCACATCAAATGAGTTTTCATAGTTAATCATTGGAATTACAATAGGCAAAGGGAATTCCAGTATCTCTCTTAATCTTCTTGGCCCAAACATAAAGACTATGCATTGCTGGAAAAAAATCTTCCTGGACACATGAATATTTATTTGGATTCTTTGTGTTAAATGGAAAGGAATGAATTGAGGTCCATTCGGATCATCCATTAAAGCCAACCATGCAGCTCCCAAGAAGGCACACCTGACTTATCCTCTGATTTTGCCAGAATTTCAGCAGCATAATAGCATAAATGGCTTAAAAGACAAAAAAACCAACCATCATAACTTGGAAATTTTTTTACAGAGTTTCCCCAGAAGTAGAGCTGTAAGAACCCAAAATATAGACTGTATATGTATGCATAACCTGCCAACAATAGAACCCTAGCATCAAGTAGGGATCACTACTACATAGCCTATGGCGAGGTCACAAAAAGGGTGTTCCAACCACCTGTATCACCGAAAGGATCTCACATTTGAGAATCCCCCAACTCAATAAAACCTCACACTATCGACCCTCTCACAAAAGATTATGCAAATCTCGTATAGTCAAGTCTCCAAAATGACTATCTTCCAGACCAAGTCTCAGAAATGGCTGGGACTGCCAATTAAAATCAAGTATGGCTCCACAAAGATGTACAATGGCAGTATCCACAAGTATTGTACAATACCAGACAATGCTCTCAAACAGGCGCCAAATGATGCATACCCACGGCAACTGCAAGTGATTTTCACTGTCATTGTCTCACTCTACTCTAGCTACCTGTATCTATGTGAATCACCTATATCTTGTAACCTGTAACTTGTAACCTATAACCTGTAACCTGTAGCCTGCAATCTGCAACCTGTAATCCCGAAGCTGAAGTTACTCAAAGAAGATCCTCTGTGGGGACGCCAAAAGAATGTGAGCGGGATGGAAACACACACAACGCCTCTATAATGACCCGACACACACTCTTGAGATGATACAAACAATCACTATGGGCCACCACTAGGCTTACACGACCCACCTGGCCAAGACAGGGAACACACCAATGGAGTGACAGGAGAGAGACTATCCATTTTCCCACTCCACACAGAGAGGTACACACGTACACACACCCAAAAATCTCAGCTCAAAAGAGGATAATTTTTTGTGTTTAGATACAATTGATCTTGGGCCAACACTAATGGGACAAATAGCTCACACAATATGGGTAAATATGTCAGATACAATCACAAATTGGAGCAGAAGCTTCGCTCATAGGATAAACTTACATAGCCAAAACAACAACAAAAAATTGATAAATTTGGTAAAATGGATAGTGCCATCGTGTCCGGAACGGCTGAAAACCCCAGTCTACAATGTCAAAGTGCTCAAATCCTACCTCGGATGAGCACTTTATGGCCAAAATAGGCTCCAAAAACAGCAAAAACTCAATTGCGGTTGTTCCTCCTCTTCTCTCCACATTTTTTATAGTCTTCTTTCAGGTTTTTCAGTTCGCACACTTAGCTTTAATACTTGGGAACCTTTGGCCTTTTAGTTGACCTCAAACAGACCCCGAACAGGCCAAAAAGTGGCCTCGCAGTGCATAGTTGTCACCCTGTTGCATCCATCCGCACACCTGGCACTCAACTTTTTCCAATAATTCATCCAGAAACCACGTGAAGTGGCCCCAAAATATGGTCCTCATGATGACCTTTTGCATAATTCATCACAAAAAAACAGCCACATTGTGTCCGTACTTATCCACGTGCAAGTATTGACTCCATTAGACCTCCTAACACCGCTAGATGCCATCTGACGCACCTGCTTACCTCATGTCGTCGGCCCGCCGATAGATTTCTCGAGAAGTTTTATGCACTACCAACTCCTCATTATTATAGAAAAAACACACGGGTACTAGTGATACTGAAAATCAATGCACTATGTACATGCTGTCCTACCTGTACACATGTGAAACTTGCTCTGATACTAATTGTTGGAATTTAGGGTTGCAGAGAAACGCACACAGCTTGGAGAAGAGGAAGGAAGCTCAAGGCACACAACAGAGAATGTGTTACTTAGTGTGCAATGGAAAGATAGATAGCCCTAGAGTGATGGGCGTATATATAATTCTCGGGGGAAGAAACCTCTTAATGAGGGAAAAAATGGCCCGGTGATCCTAGTGTGTTCACACACATCACTACCACATGTATATGGTAATAGCAAGGACAACTCATTTCAAACTTTGTCAGTTTTTGTTCACACTCGCTCTTCTTTTTCTTGTGTAACCCTTGAGGGTTCCCTTCACCTATAAAAGAGGACCTCTTCATTCTATAAATTCATTCATGAGGAAGTGGAGTAGTAATGCCTAATTGTACTTACCCATAAACATAAGCCTAAGCCTACACTTACTCCTAGAGGAAGACTAGCCAATCTTGTAAGGTATCCTTGGAAGATAAAATCTAATCAAACAAGGACTTGAACTTGGTACATCAATCAACGCTTGAAGTCTTCCATATTCTTCTCTCTCCATCAAAATTCTGAATAACTCTGAAAGGGTTTGTCAAGTAAGATGTGATTTAATTTGATATTTTGCTGGTTTCTTGTTGTTTTCTTTTTCATCTATAACCCAACATATATATCTAATTTCATCTCCTTCTCCAACCAAATCTATCTCGTACATCTCTCCCCACAGTACCCTAATTGCCTACGGGCAAGAATAGGGCTTCGGAGGAAAATTCTCTTTTCTTCACTTCTCTCATATCTACCTTTTGCAAATACTAGAGTTATCCTAAATGAATAATCCACATGATGTATAATGCTATCGCTTCCACTCTGTGTGATCTATTACAATTAATGTATGGATTAGACATAAAATACACTTTCAACAACGTATAGTGTTTCTCTTTGGCCCAGAAAGGCTCAATGAAATACTTCTTTCACTGGATCCTATCATACTACCACTTATAGAGTATAAATTTTCTTTTGATGTAAGTGTAACTATCTTGCTATGAACCAAGAGGATTTGTACACAATTAATCCCAATTACTTGACAAAACATATGTATTATGGTAAGAACAAAATTACAATTCCAAAGAAAAATTTGTAGCCTATTTAGTTTGCAAAGATTGAATTCCATTAACTCATCTATTAACCCTTTCATATTATCCATGATTCAATACGATCGTAGCCTTGATGCTTTCATCTTTGTCTTGTTTTGATATGCTCTTTTGTGTTCTTTCTTTGTGTGTGTGAGTGCAAGAGAGAAAGGGTGGGTCTTCTTTAATTGCACTTCTTTCCAAACCCTAGAGTTCATGGCATTTATGGTAAAACTCCTTTATATAGTTTTGGGAGCTCTCTCACAAACTCTCACAGCCAAAAGCCCAGTGATTTCCTGGCACGACCTCAAACTTCTTGACAATGCCAAAAATAAAATTTCTATCTTCGGAGCATCAAAGATCAAATTTCACTATTTCAAGTGATTTTTGCCCAAGGTAATTTTCCTAGGTTTTTAATTGTAGTTTCAAGTCTATCCACAGAGTTTCACAAAGTTTACCATCCCTTTTTATCCCGTCTTGAAGGTTTTCATCTGTTTTGGTGTTTCAAGTCTTTACATAGCTTCAAAGTTGTTCAAACTTGCTCAAGATCTCTATAATGCTCAATGGAATCTATGTCAATGAAAATTTTGTCAAAATCACCTTTCTAGTAGAGAATTGTTAACTGAGTCAACGTGAGTTAACAAAAGCTGCTAAAGACCGAAGACGTACAAATGCACATCAAGGATGAATGCAAAGAAGTAGTAAAGATTGGACTTACACATTTTACACGTTTTTCCAAAATGGTCACGTATTGTAAATTCTTGATTTATTTCAAGCCATTGTAATATTTCTAATGTGTTACGGCTCAATAAGAGTTCCAAGGTGTAAAGCATAGGTCAGTTAGTATACGTAGGTTTCAGATATAGTAAGTGTGGAGTCTTAAAGGTCTTGGGCGTCGGACATTACACATTTTAGACCTTGGCTAAGGTATAAAATCAAACTTTGTAAAGATTTTATTAAGTTTTTGGATAAGAAATACACACCGTGAGCTAACGGCGCTCACTCCTCTCCTCCTCATGCTTCCTAATCCCTCCCCGGCTGTCACATTGCAACCGCGGGTAAGATCTCTACGCATTGACGTAAGAACATCACAGTATTTCGTAGCTTTTGGCGTCGCCGACCCGTGGCCTAATTTCATCATAAGTAGGAGTTTACACATTCAAATAAAAATCTAAGCATACGCGGGGTATGGGGAATCATTGCTAAGCATTTAGATGCATTCTAGGTCGAAAACGACTAGGTCAAAAATCCACTGTTGTTAATAATCGTGATTTTGGAACTTGACCTAAAGTAGGGTTTGAGACCATAGGCATGTGTGCCTAGGTTTTCGACATCAGTTCATGCAAGCTTTGAGTATCCATCATCCTTGGAGTTGGCTTTCATTGAGAAGGCACTACCCTAAACTACAATTTGGCTTCATTTTCTCCTGTATAAGATAGAAGAGTCTGTACAAAGAGTGGTGTGCTCTCTTCAGATGCTATAGACCCAACATTACCATAAAGTAATTGAAAATATCTTGAATAGAGCTCATGATTCATGTTGATCTCCTTGATAGGTGTAGATTGAAAAGTTGTACTACCACTGCTTTCATTTCTTACTATTTCTCATAAGTCTTGTATCCATGGCTCTTCCACTTCAAGAGTTGGCATCATTACTTGTGACTTAGAGTTATATGTGGTGTTAGTCACTACCCTTCTGTCCATATGTGTTTCTGTCTCTCGTCTAATGTGATAATTAATTTCATTTCATCTACTCTCCATTTATCCCTTTTATTTTGCAAATGAATACTTCTTGCGTAGAGATGTTTTGTTTCTTTGGCTCCTATAGAGCTTGAGTTGTCTCTATGAGCCTTTTGCACATTTAAAGTTTTGGTTTCTCAACTGCTAGGTGCGGATATGTCAACCATCATTGCACTATAGTTTGGTTGGTCTTTAATCTAGCCTCAAATGCTTGCAATATAGACTCTAACAGCTCAAGGAGTTTTTCTACCAGCACTAATCCTCTTGATGATATCTTAGATGATTTTTCCTTTCATTGTCTGCTCCCTATTTTCCTTTTCTTGTTTTAGATGCTCTTTGGATTGCTGCAACTGGGTTTCCAAGCCGGGTTTTTCTTTTAGCCTCTTTGCTTTCATCTTGTCACATTTAGCCTTCCAAGATTTTCTATGAGTCCTCACTCACAAGATCTCAATTCTTGTATATACAAGAAGGAGTTTTTCCTCCTTGAGAGGTGCATTCTTGGTAGTTTCTTGAGCTTGAGCTCTAGTCACCACATCTATAGGAAAAGTGGGTTCTGCCTTGGATCTTCTTGAAGAAGATATCACTTCTATAACATCCATTGTTTCTTTTTCCTTGTTATCATGATTATTGGGATATTTTTGAAAAACCATGAGTGTTTTCACACATTCCAAAATCCAAAAATTTCTTTATGTTCACGCTTGAGTGGAAATCTCCTTGCCGATCACCTCCATACTCGAGCATAATGATCCTACTTGTTGTGTAGTTGGTGATGCAATCAATGACTGATCTTGCTTGATAAAAATGGTTTTTGATCCATACTCTTGATTGGCTATGAACATTAAGGTGTTCTTGCTCATGGAACAATGATTTCTCAATGGTTGTCGTACATACGATGGTTGAGTGTACATAGTTGACTACTACCCTACTATCATTCAAAAGAGGTGGTTGTTGCCTAGCATAGGTTGTAGTCTTGGCTCAATGTTAGACAATGGGGTGGGATGATCCCCTCCAAAAGTGTCACATCTCCTCATTTGTTGTTGTTTTTAATTTGGGTTATGTCTATAGCCTTGGTTTATTCTCTTTACCACTTCTTCGGCCAATTGATCAATGTTGGGGGTCCCGTTGTTGCAATAGCTCCAATGACCAACAAAATTATCAATCCGGAGGGATGAGCTACCCGGCTAGGGCATGGAAACACTCACACGATTAGTGAGGTAATCGCGGAAACACAAATGGTTAACTCTACGAGGTGAGCTTCTAGGCATATGGAGAAGCGAAGCCGCAATGAAGGGCAATCTCCATATCCACTTCTCTTCACCTCTAATCAACCCAATCACACACACTGACGATTGCAAGACGCACACAACACTAATCCTATGATGAAACACACTAATGGCAAGCACACACACATAGATCTATTGAGCACCACACTCCAATCAAACCTACATGCACACACAAGAAAAAGATGGCAATCACACAAGATTAGAGAGGGATTAACCACTAATTAGTTAAGATCTAGTTACTATAAGAATCATAGGCGATCATAAGAAGTAAGAGAGAGGCATAGTGACAGAGAATGAATCATTGATTAGTGTTAATCAAGTCTCATGAGAAAGGAGAAGCTGAAGGACTCCTTAGCCACACACCTCAAGAGCTCTCACCAAAGAGTGCTCTCAACAAATGACTTGAGAACCCTAAATTCTTTTACACACTACCTTATATACCTAGGTTAAAAATATGCAATGTTCGGGCGCCCAAGGCCTTTAGGGCTCACCACTTATTAAATGTGCAACCTAGGCACAATAAGTGACCTATTCTTTACAACTTGGAACTCCCAGTGAGCCCGTAACACATTAAAATATTACAATGGCTTGAAATAATTCGGGAATTTACAATACGTGACCATTCTGGGAAAATTTGGAAAATGTGTAACTCCAATCTTTACTACTTCTTTGCATTCATCCTCGATGTGCGTTCCTACGTCTTCGGTCTTTAGCAGCTTCTATTAACTGACGTTGACTCAGTTAACATCCACCCCTTCCTATTTTAGTGCCCGTCCTCGGGCACTGCTGGAAAGTGTTCGTGGAGGCTATGGAAGGTTTTGATTGGTTGTTGATGGGTTGATTGTCTTCATTTGTCATTGAATTTGTTGATGAGGTTGAATTTTCTACAGCATCGTCATTGGTCCGAATATGTCTGATGTGAGAGATGATGTTGCATTTGTCCATTGTAATAGCATAATGATGAGCCTTCTGTTTATTTATGAAAAATATGTACAAGAGAAGTAGAATGATGAGGTTCTAGATGAGGGTCTATAACCTGGATAACCAAAGGGGAAAAACCCAGTGGGAAAAAGGTGCCTTTGGGATACGTGCATTATTGGAGTACTTATTAGCATGGAAAATATTAATAAAGTATTGAAGGGATTATTTGCTATTAGATATGGAATTAAAAAGGTAGCAAATATGAAAGGGTAGCATGATGGAACATTGGTTTGCCTGTTGTAGTCCACTCAAGGTGCATAGGTGGAAGCAAAAAAGAGTGTCTAATGCATATGTCCAATGATGGGACATCCTATTTACGCATACAAAAATGCATGGGAAACAATATGCTGTGAAAGAAGGATTTTGAGGGGTTCTTTAGAAAGATGGTGTAACTATAAAAGCATGTGACATGTCTTTGCAAGCTGGCACCCCTTTAAGAATGGTTTTCGTTGATGAGGATATGTGCTCTCAACTTACTGTGCACTTTGCGTGAGTGTTGGACTCTACGTCACTCCACCATTTGTAAGTTAATAGACTTTGACTCTTATGCTCATCTCATCCAGCATGAGCAACATGACTTAGATATGCTCAACTCTTCCAGCTTGAGCGTAAGCCTAATAACTACGACTCTTAGCACAGAGTTTAATATGACTTGAAGATTTGAGACTAATGATTTGCTCATTTTATGGCTCAACAACCCGACTTTGACTATGCCAAAGAGTGTTTTTTGCACCCTGGCGACTTGACTTTTTAAATTCTTGATCTTACTACAAACATTTCTTTAGGTAAAAGTAAGCTTGAATCCCTCAAAAAGAGGATTAGTGAAGGACCACGTTGGCATTGAAGGTTTCTTTTGCCATACTTGTTTTATCTTCTTTGAATCTGCATTCACGTTGGTGGGGTTGTCCTTCTTTGACTGTGAAGACTACATTATTCGTTTGATTCTCCAAGTAGGCATGTTGATAGGAGTCTTTGATGTTGTTGTAGGCCTCTGTTGGCTATCGGCATCTTGCTTTTGATTAGGAGCATTGTAAGACTTAGGAATCCAAATATTTTGATAACCTTTGTATCTCCTTTGTTGACTTTGCTTTGCTTGAGGTTTTGTCAAGTTCTTGAGATCTTCATGCAAGTCTAGTGTAGTTGAAGTTGTCTTGTGGTTGACCGGTAGCCAAATCTTTGTATACCTTGTGAAAAATCCTTGTCCAAGGGGAACATTCTTTGAGATCCGTCTTTTTTTTGTATCCGCTTGAGAGTTTTGGTTGATTTTAGCATCATTCAATGTTGTTCTGTTGCATACCTGCTTCTTAGGTATCCTAGGATATTGTCGAGGTTGATACCTTGTGGGCCTTCTTTCTTGGGAGGGACTTGACTTCACTTCATATACCCGTACCTGAGGTTTTGGTACCCATATCTTTCTGTTACCTTGATAGTAATCTTGTTCCTTTAAGTTCCATTGTGAAGCTATCCATCCCATGTGTTTGTGTTTCTGTGTTGATTTCCTATCTTTAACCCAGTCGGATCATTGACTTTGACTAAATTGCTCAGAACAAACACTTGCTTGACTTTCCTTTGCTTTCTTGAGTACTCTGGCTGAAATATCTTTGCTCTTTTGGTTTCAATTGGGTCAGCATTTGACTTGAAGTTTTGAAAGCCTGACTTTCTTGAAGAAGCTGATCCATGAGGGTTCTTTGATGTACATGCATATGTTGTCACACCTTCTTTGCTAATCAGTGGAAGTTCCACTTTAGCTTTACCTTTGTCTGCAAGATTTGTCTTCTTTACCTCTGGTCTCGGTGGCATTCTCTACTCAATAGCTATCCTGGTTTCTCTTTACTCTGTTTGATCTGCACTTGATATTGCCTGATTTGCTTCAAGTTCTTCTGAAGTTCTGATTAATGGAGATGAATCATTTTCAATAAGATCTACTTTGATATAAGTCTCCATTTTAACTGTGCTTGAGGACTTTGTACTATCATCCGCGGGTGACCAGTCTTGGTGTTCATTCTTTCACTACAAGAGGTTGTGTGCTCTTGTGACGCTGTTAGCGACGGAAATACACTGGGTTTTTATAACCCCCGGCGTCGCTAAAACCGTCGCTACGAGCGTCGCTACGAGAGCGTCGCTATATAGAGACGCTCATAGCGACGATCATAGCGACGGTTATAACGACGTTTACACAGAAGACTATAGCGATGCTCATAGCAACGCTACAGAGCCATAAATAGCGACGGTTATAGCGACGCCCGAGAGAATTTTTTTTTGGTGGCAGGGCATTCATGCCCTGCCACCCATCAACCATATTGTACTTGATTCACTTTTTAGAAAAAGTGCAAGGGTAGATAATAGACCCAAAATAGTCACCCACAAGACGCATTGTTTGCAAAATTGACAATTGTACACATCATAAGCAAAATGAATTGATTGGCAAATGTAATAATGACAATTGTACAACATCATAGGCATAATGAATTGATTGGCAAAAGGAACTGCGGTGACAAATGTAATAATATACATGGTTCAAAAAGACGTATAAAATCCGTCTCATGATACATAAGCTATGAGAAACCCTAAACTAATGCTATCTAGCTACGGCTAAACTGACGTCGTCTAGTCAGACGTCTCATCGTGTCCAAGCGGCGTATCTGTCAGATTCTGCAAAAAAAGACAATAAGCCAGCTTTCAGTAAGTATAAACATATAACGACATTTATAAAACAATACAAAAAATAGAAAAGAGTAAACCCTAATACTAACCATGCCGCCGCGAGAACTGAGAATGTCCATCAGGGCGTTTAAGCTCTTCCTGCCTGCGTACTCACGCTCGTACCGTGTGGGATCACGTCCTGTCATCGACCACTGTCAAAACATACAAATATTTCATTATGTTAGAATTAAAAAACTCATAAACCCTAAACTATCGAACATAAAGAGCAATGCGAAAACACTTACAAAATCGGCCTCAAATGATGCCCATCCACCGCTCCCCAAGTGGTGCGAGCTCCCTGCCTCTACTCGCGCTCTGGCTGCATCCTTTTGTTGCTTCCACTTGTCGGTATTCTCGCGCGCTGCTTTCTTTGCATTCTTCCAATCTTCTTTGGCCAGCCAATCTGGCCTGTTCCACCCATTCTTGATTGCTTTTTGCACTTCGAAACGCTTGTGTTTGTAGTATTCGCGCATTCAAATCTTCATCAGGTCTTCATTGAAGCGCCGATCCCGTGTTGGAATGGGAAACTCATCATGAAGTATGCTGATGACTCTGTTTTTTAAATCACTTGGTACTTCACTCCATTTGTTTAGTATGTAGTGTCTAAACAGCTGAGAGCAAAGACCACGCATGCACGAGATCACCTTCTTGCCGTCATCATCCATGATGATGCCGCCGCTGAAGTCGACAGAGTAAGGCAAGCCCTCTGGCCGGTGGCGCGTGAACCTGGGTATCCCGGCAGGGGTCTCTAGCGGCGTGTCAATGGGGGGTACGGACGTCAGGTGTCTCCATCGGTGTCTGGGCCCCGAAGCGAGGAGTGTCGAGTGGGGTGGCTCCTGGCGGAGTAGGTAGAGGTGTGTAGCTTCTAGGAACAGTCAGCCGTGCAAAACCTGGCGTAGATGGCGATGCTGTGGCTGGTGTGGAGGCGGGCTAAGAAGGGAAGGGTAAAGAGCCTCGTCGAACACGAGGCGGTGTGGAGGCATCGGTGGCGGAATCCCCACAACAACCGCCACCACTAGAGCGCCGGTGTCTAGACGAGTGTGAAGCTCGTCTCGTCGACGCCGAAGCTTCGGAGCACGCCGAATGCTCCGAAAGAGAGGGAGATGTGGATGGACTAGGAACGCGCGATGATGCGCCAGAGCGATGACGCTCCACGTACCACTGTCTCTGCTGCGGTGACAAAGAAGAAAGAAACTCCTCATCATCCATACCTGCATTAACCACACAAATATTTAAACTTAATATTGAATGAATAGAGTAGACAATGACGCAAAGACCATTAAATACAATGACGTAATGACGCATATAAATACAATGACGCAATGAATTGAGTGATAGAAGAGGCAAGTCGAAAACTCAGAATTTTCAATCAAAAGATGTGAGCGCGAGTGGAAAAGAGCGTTATACACCATGGAAGGTACTTAGAGAGCCAGAGCTTTTACAACACGGAGCAAAATTGTTCAAATACAATATTTGTGGCTTTAAGAGATCTCTCTCTCATCCTCGCATAACTCAGCATAACTTCCTATATCTATATAGAGCTCTCCGTTTAAACACATATCCTCTGTTTCATTTTGTAGCTCCTCTGCATGCACCCCATATAGAGTAGTAGCATCTTGATGCTCTCCAGAACCGCTGGATAGTGCATCGGTGGTCGTCTTCCCCGTCTCCACTCGATTCGTGCCCTTTGTGGCTCTTGCTTTGCATCCTCATATTGTGAAATCCACTTTTGCATCACTGGATTGTGAAGCATGCAAAATCGGTTGATTTTAGCCTCTAGATCTTCCGTCATCTTCTTCTCAACACCGAGATTGCACATGACAATCCCAGATATGCGCTCATCATCTATGGTTTGCCATAGCGTGTCCTGGGCTTTATCAAATCCGTCTAGCCACTCTCCAATGTACACTAGGGACTCTGATACCAACCAACCTTCTGCCATGCTACCCTCCGGACGTGCCTTTTGACGCACATATCCCTTAAGCGTTTTCATGAAACGTTCTAAGAAGAACATCCATCTCGAATGAACTGTGCCAGCTATTTCCACCTCATCAACTATGTGAACAAGAAGATGCACCTGAATGGTTAGCATGGTAGTAGGAAAATGTTTCTCAAACATGCACACAAGCTCCACAGCATTCAGTTTGGCGAATGGTATGGAGTCTACGTTGATCTCCTTTTGTGAGATCCATTGCACCATCTTTGCAAGTTTGTAGATTGTGTTACGGATGTCGAGAGACAAACATCCCTCAATGGCAACCGGTAAAATAAACTGTAAAGTATGTGCAGCAATGATATTAAAGTCCACATTTTATGCAATGATATTAAAGTCCACTATGAACGTACCTGACACATTTTATGCCAATCGTGTGACTTCAAACCGGTAAGCTTTCCTTCTTTAGTAAAACACGTTCGGAGCGAGTGCATTACGCCAGTGGGGGTCCGCAAAGATCGAATGGTCTCTTTTACTTTGCGTTCTTGGGCTCCTGTGAAAATCCATGGTGCTTTAGGGAGTTTTATCGATCCATCAGACGCTGTTTGCGGCCAATATTGCTCCATACGATCCACATTTCTAAGGTCAACTCTGGCTCCCAAAGTATCTTTCTTGCCGGTCATATGGTCCCATAGTAGATTACCCACATTCTTGAATATGTGCATTGGATCGAGCAAGTGATTGATCATGAGTCGGGGCCAGTATGGTAACTCGTACCATAGAGATAGTCTCTTCATCCCTGGAGGCAATCCGTCATCGCACATCTCCTTCTGCTCTAACCATACTTGTGCAGACATCCTTGGTGGCTCTCTTCCCAAAAAGCCATCGCGTAACACATGATTCTCTGGAAGATACGCTTGATGACCTTCGTAGATTTGCTTCTTCAGTGAGGGTGCCCTACGTGCATTCAGTCTAGGTCCACATGTGACACATGATCTATATCCACTCGTTTGAAGCCCTGCATGTATACACATGATAATAGATCAACTATGGGAAAAAACAAGATTTACAGTGTCTGAGTGAGGAGTGTCAAAAGATCACCTGATCATTCTGTTAGCCCGGGATATTCATACATGGTCCACATTGAAATGCCTCTGATCAAAGCATTCCGTCGTCCTGTGTGTCGGCTCATATCCACCACCTCTATGCCAATCCACAATTGTTGTAGCTCTTCCAATAGTGGACGAAGATACACATCCATATTCCCCACTTTATATCGCCCTGGCACAATCAAGCGTAGCCATAGGTGCCCCTTCTTCGTAGTCAACCACGGGGGAATGTTGTAGTTGACGATGACAGCGGGCCATACACTGTAAGATGTTGATCTTTGACCAAATCGATTTACGCCATCCATAGCCAGACCTAAGCGCAAATTTCGAGCTTCCCTGGCAAAATCCGACCATGTTCCATCTATATGTTTCCAGGCTGCGCAATCTGCAGGAATTCATAGCACACCATCCGAAGATTTATTCTCCTCATGCCATGATGCTAGGGCGGCCATGGACTTACATTCGAAGAAATGCTTGATGCGAGGAAGCAGAGGAAAATGTCGCAAAACCTTTTGTGGAATTTTTGTCCCGTGGAGATCTACTCGATATCTTTTGGAATCACATTTCGGACACTTCTCCATGTCTATGTATTCCCCTCTGAAAAGAATGCAGTCATTAGGACAAGCGTGGATAGAATTGTAATCCATCCCCAAGTTTCGCAAAATCTTTCTTGCTTCATCTCGGGAATCTGGCATCACATTGTCAGCTGGTAGTATGTGCTCCTTCAGCAATCTACATAACATAAAAATACGATACAGTCGTGTAAAAATCTATCAGATCATTATACATTTAGAGTTTTATTAAAGTAAACTAATTGTAATAGATCACCTGAAAAGCGATGTGACGCTAGTGTCACTCCATCCAAACTTTGCCTGCATGTTGAGAAGAACCAGGAGTGCTTTCAATCTAGACATACGTGCTCCATTATACAATGGCGTATCGGCTTCACTTTTCATATCATCATAGATAAGCCTTTCTGAATCCATGATCGTCTCGATCATTTCATCAATCTCGGGCTCAAACATTGCCTCGTTGGGAATGTGCTCTGCATGATCATCCCCCGAGCTGTCAGAGGATACATCTTGTGGCCTCACATATGCTGCTTGACCAAAGCGCCTGCGAACACGTCTATTGGGTTGCAAGATTGCTGCTTGTTGGCCAGCGTCAGAGTCCGACGAGTTATAATTGGCAACAACTCGATCTATAATAGATGGATCGAACTCACCAAATTCGGGAACATGCTGCAAAGAAACACATCTTTTTCGTCACACAGCATGCTTGCATTGATTACAAGGACATAAGACCCTCGTTGAGAGATAGGTGTTTCGGTTGGACGGTCCCACATCCTCGTCACTACTCATAATGAGGATAAAAATCTTATAACCTGGACAACAAATTTAATATTCTATTGGAATTATTCGTCTTATCTCTCTCTCTCTCTCTCTCTCTCTCTCTCTCTCTCTCTCTCTCTCTCTCTCTCTCTCTCTCTCTCTCTCTCTTTACCTCACATTCTCTAGTCATGTCCAATCCCCGCACACCTCGGTCTAGAGGTGCACGGAGATCAGAACCACCGGGTTATAATCTCGTCTTTATTGGTCAATACCTATATTTGTGGGTACAAGAAATCTACACACCCACGTCTACATGATACTGCATGTAGTGGACAAAACCCCTTTGCCTCTTCTCTAGCTGTAGCACTTCACAGCATCTTAACATCTTTTCACAGTAGATCTTTTCACTGTTCGTCTAAATCTAAACCCTAAACCGTAAGTAATTCTTGCGTGGACTCGATCTAACGTAAATAAGCGTAAATCTAAATAAACGTAAATCTAACTAAAAATAAACCTAAATCTAATTTAACGTAAGTCTACATCTAACCTAATCTTTAACGTCTTTTGGGATAGTTTCCTACGACGTTAAAACTCTCTTCTTCTTGTGTGTGTGTGTGTGTGTGTGGGTAAACCTAAATAAACCTAAGTCTAATCTAATATAACATAAATCTAAATCTAACGTAAATTATGTTATATTAAAAACAAATAACTAAACTAACAGGGATTATAAGAACCTTAAAATTGATTTAACACATAATTTTTCACATAACTCGGCAAGAGTTGGCATTCTCATCACTAAAGATGTGAGAGTTAACTTCCGGCGGTGACGCTGCCTCATCTCCATCCACATCTGACGACAGCAATTGGCCCTTTAGACCGTTCTTTCTCTTGTTACTAACTTTGAAGTTGCTGTTGAATGACTAGAGGTTGTCTAGATGGTCATTCTGTCGGGGATGTAGTGACTCTTTCCGCCCTGAAGATCCACCTTCTTTCCTATCTTCTGAAGACATTTCACCAGTACTTTTGGATCGACGGAGCCCACCATGAGTGAAGGCATCAATACCCTATATTCCATTGAGGGCTTTCTTCACCCGCTTCATGCAGGCATCGCAGTCTATGGAGACCTAAATCTAATCTAATATAACATAAATCTAAATCTAGCGTAAATAAACGTAAATCTAATTAAAAATAAACCTAAATCTAATCTAATTTAACTTAAATAAACCTAAATCTAATTTAACGTAAGTCTACATCTAACCTAATCTTTAACGTCTTTTAAGATAGTTTCCTACGACATTATAACTCTCTTCTTCTTGTGTGTGTGCGCATGTGTGGATGTGTGTGCCAATAAAAAGAGATAAATGGTATAACCTTTCTATCACCCATGCCAAGTATGATAGATTGATTATGCCATTTCCCTCTTGAATAATAGGTCTTGAGTTCAACTCCTCGTCGGCTAGATCTTTAGGTCTTTTAATTTTAATTAGTTTCCTACGACGTTAAATTAGTTTCTCTCTCTTTCTCTCTCAATGTGTGTGCGTTTTTTTGGATCGTATGCATGTTTTCTCTCTCTTTTCCTCTCTCAATGTGTGCGTTTTTTGTTTACGCATGTTCTCTCTCTCTTTTCCTCTCTCAATGCGTGCGTTTTTTGTTTATGCATGCTCTCTCTCTCTTTTCCTCTCTCAATGTGTGTGTGCATTCTTTGTTTATGTATGTGTGTGTGCGTTTTTGTTTATGTTTGTACTCTCTCTCTCTCTCTCTCTCTCTCTCTCTCTCTCTCTCTCAAAAACACTATGTGTGTGTATGTGTGTGTGTGTGAGAGAGAGAGAGAGAGGGAGAGAGAAAGAGGGGAAGGGAACATGAGAATGAGGAGAGGGAAGGAGCATACCTGGCTCTCCTTCCTCTCCTCGTGTGTGTGTGTGTGTGTGTGTGTGTGTGGAGAAGAAAAAGAGAGAGAGAGAGAGGGAAAGCGTTACCTGCTCTTTGCTTGAGGGCGTCGAAAAACTCAAATCTGAGATCTGAGTTTTTGGGCGCGCTCGGTTATTTTTTTAGCTCAGCCGGCGTCGCTATGAGCGTCGCAAATTTCTTTGTAAATTTGCGACGCTCATAGCGACGCCGGGAATTTTTTTTTGGAGCGTCGCTGTGTGAGCGTCGCTAATATGAATAGCCTCTTGTAGTGTTTGTTGTCTATGATGACTCCATCATGTTTGCATTTTGTATCTTTAGGACCTTTTGGGCCATTGGAATTCCCATTATGATGTCGTCTCGCATATCCTTTGCTGTGATCATGTGAAATTGAACTATGATGATCTATGAACCTACTTCAATGGCGATGGAGATGATTCCCCAACATTCTACTCGTTTGTTTCCTGATATACCCACAAATTCAGGAGCATCTTCCAACTATGGTTGGCCACATCTTTTCCAAGTGCTAAAGGACATGAGGTTCTTGTCTAACTGAAAATCTAGCTTTACTTCACTTGACAGCTTTTCTTTGTTTTCACCAAAAACGTTGCACTTGATCTTCCGAGGATTTCTTTTGTTATGAAAACATCCTTTGGTTGAGCTTTATCTGCATTTTCTTTGCTTTGACCACCTCCTTTAATCGATGTTGACTCCATTGGCTATGATACAAGACTTTTTGTTTGCAATTGATGAGCATTGTCCTCCTGCATCTGAGTAACCTTTGACCTTAAAAGATCCATTGTACTTTCTGGCAGAATCTGTCTCTTCGAAGGAGATTTTGGTGGTGACCTTTGTGTAGCGTTTTGGACTTTAGCTTTCATTGACTTTGACTTTTCTGTCACCTGTTGTTCTTGCAGCTTGAGGCTTTGCATCATCTTCAGATTGTCTTTGACTTCAGTCGGGCCATTCGTATGGGTTTGTACAAGATCTTGATCTTGCTGATATTCGTTACCCTGTGCATCTTGATATGCATATGTGAGCTTGATCACATATAACTATTTGAACACTATGGGCTTTGTAGGCTTTTGACTTTGATTTGTGGAGATCAATTGAAACTTTTGTCCTTGATGATCTTCATAGAAGCATTTGTCTGTAGACTCTGATGGAATCTGGATCAATTGGAAACTTCCAACAACCATACGATCTTTGGATGGTTTTTGCTTTGAAGAGGTCGGTTGGTTAGAAGCTCTAGGGCTTCTAACTGGTGTAGCATTTCCTGGGATTAGAGCTGAGCTTGATGGATTTACAGCTCCCACCTTCCTAGGGTGATCACTATAGCCTGCTTCATTGTAAGAGTTTAAAATTGTTTCGCTCTGGTATAGTCTCACCTTTTGGGATTGTGAAGGTACACTTTGGGCAACACTATTGACATTTGGCATCTACAAACCTCCTACATAGTTTCCTATGTATCTTTGTGAAACATGAAAAATGATTCCCCAAGTTAAGCTGTAGAAAACATTATCTTTGCCCTGATATTGTCTATCCTATGGGTCTCCTATGATATGAGCTTCTGTGGTTTCAGGACACAATGCATCATAGATGCTAGACTCCCGTCTATATCTACGACTGTTTTGGTCAAAGTATATGTTCCTTTGGTCACAACATCAAAGCTTGATTTCTGATGGAGGAGAGTTTGGCTCTAAACAAATTTTTGAGTTCACTCGGGTAATATCCTTCAGCTCTAGAGAGGATGGGCTATAATAGATTCTTTCCTCTGAAATGAACCATCCTTTCTGATCTATCACTGGACGCACTTCTATGAGCTGGTATGTGGGCTGTTCAAACACAGGTTGATCCTTTTTGTACAGTTTCCCTTTTTGGTCTACATAGTGTGCATATGAATGATGTGTACCATACAAAGCTAACATCATTCTGTTTGACGTGTCCCTTAAACTCGTGAATGATTGCACACTTGTGTCAGTGGATGCAAAATATTTTGCAAATTTAACAGTCTTTTCAACCTTTGGTGATTTCTCGACACCTTTACTAAATTCATGCAAGAATTTGTTGTTCAAAGAGTCAATTATAAAACTTTTTAGGTGCCTGTGCATCTTTATGCTGGTTTTGAACTTGCAATGCATCTTTATGTTCACCAAGTTGTTGGTATCTTCTTTTAAAACACTGAGCATCAAGTTGTAGATTGCTCCATCTTGACCTTTGTACCGTCTTTGGCTCGGTTCTCCAATCAGAGTGGCTTCTATTGGTTCATCTGTTGGATCTTGCAATTCTCGTTCTTGATTATAGATCTGACCACTGTAGTCCATGTACAATGATCCTGATTGCATATGCACTAACTGTATGCATTGCGGACTTGTGTAGATTTCTGGATTTACACTTGGGTTGATTTTTTGCACTTCTATCTGCACTTCATCTTTGAGCTTGCAATACCTGGCTCCACTGAAGTGTGTGAACATTTGGGAGTTCTCTAAATCTGGCTTCACTCAGATCAACATGTATTGGAGGAGCGACTCACACACCCATGAAGTGCATGCAAACACTACCTAGATCAACATAATGTCAATCAAGGACACAGATGACACATAGGCACACGGAGGAAATCTCTTTAGCTTGTCAGGCTGAGACCATCCTACACATACAACACTCTGGAAGGCCAACTAAACCACAATCAAGAACCTCACTTCTCTCAACTAAACCACCTAGCCACATACACACATACGGAAGGTAACTCACCTAATCATGCCAGATTCATACGAAACTTAAGGAACACCATCCCCTCACAAGGATACACCTGTCCCTAAGCTTCTACACTCAAAACCCTCACTCTAAACCCATCTGCGGAAAACGTGTAGGATGACATAGCGGAATTTTGAAAGTGACCGAAACTAACATTTATGAGTACCTATGCGTAGCTTATGTCGCCACGATTCTGTAGACTACTAGCACGTAGAAAACAGACATCGTTTGATACACTTACGGCCACAAATAGCTCATAGATGCATCGGCATGTGCGCTTCTTCTCGCGTGGAATGCTTGGCGTTGTTGCGTAGCTCTCCTCGAGCCTACAACAATGGTGCAGTCGAATCTCCAATGTGCTAAGCGAGCCGGGCGTAGCGAGAGGATAAAGCTCATGCTCACTCTCTTTCTCTCTCACACACAGTAGACGGCAGCGCTAAAATTTTGATTATGATAAAAGTCTCCCTTACAAAATGACCTAGGTACCTTATATACTAAGGCTACCTTAGGTTTAACCAAAAATGGGGTTGAAAGGGTCAAATGGCTTTGTATTTACAATCTGGAAGTGCCATTGCACCCCGTCTTCTGAAACTAGAATAACTACTCTTTACAAATGACGTTTATAGCCATAATCCGCAGCATTTCATAACTCGCAAAAGATAAGACTTTGGTACGAAACTTGAGTTATGTTGTGTTGTTGACCCAGCGGTCAACACTCCCCCCTTCCGCGTTCATGTCGTCCCCGACATGACCTGATTGTCGATGGCGATGTGGTCTTTGCTGTCGTTTTGGCTTCATCTGTTGAACTGCTTGTAACTTTGTCGAACCACAACAAGAACTATGATTTATAGAGCAGACATCTATCATCATAACCATTCATCTTTTGAGATCCTCTGATTAATTTTATGTCGGCTCTTCTTCATTGGGGACTTCTTTGTTTCTGTGCAATCATGTTGTTAGTGTTGTCTGCAGCTTTTCCATTCTTCGACTTGCCATTGAGGAGAAGTATGCTATGATCTAAAATTGGTGCTCCAATTCATTTGTCAATTGATTTGAGTAGCATTTCCTTATTGTTGATGTAGAAGGAATATGTACAAGAGGATGGTGATAGGTGTCTTTAGATTAGGGTCTAAAACCTGGATGACCAAAGGGAAAAAACCCAGTGGGAAAAAAAATGCCTTTGGTATACGCTCTTATTGGAGTTGAGCAGTTGAACGTGAATTACATGTTCATGAAAGGTGAGTGCTTGGGTGAAACACAAAAAGAGTGCCTGATGAAAGTGCCAATTATGGGACACTCTATATGCATATGAGAAATTTGTCAACAAAAGCATGCAATGTGAAAGAAGGAGATGATGGGTGTTTCGAGGAATAAATGTAGCACATGTGACATCAAAAGATGTCTCAATAGCTTCCACCTTTCCAAGAAGGATTGTTGATGTAGAAGTTTCTCCACTCGTATCTCACTGTGCTCAGTACATGAGTGTCTTTTGGACCTTCTCCTTCACTTCACCAGACTTAAGTACTTAGACTTCGACTCTTTTGCTCACCTATACCAGCATGAGCGACACAACGTAAATATGCTCAACTCTTCCAGCTTGAGCAGTACCTAGAATAGCTAAGACGCTTAGACCACAGAGAATATTACTTGAAGCTTTGGGACTAACACCTCACTCATTTTGTGGCTTAGCTACTCGACTCTGACTTGTATGACTTGTCGATTGCATATTGACACTGCTTTGTGACAAGTTCTTCGGCTGTTCTAGTGGCTGCTAAGACATACTTTGTGAAGTTTCATCGTTTTCCTGTACCTTCTTCTCTTTGTAGTGCTCAAGCCTCTCGTCAGTCTTTTCTTCATGTGGATTATGGATTTTTTTATTTTTTCTTAATAATAAACAAAGAAAATCTTAGAAAGACTCAACAAAAGAAAAATCATTCAAATAGAAATCTAAATGCTATGTACACTATACACATGTCCCTAGGGGCTCATATATGGATTTTGTCCCCATACTCCTCTGTAACACTACTATGAGGGTATATACTCTAACTTTCGTCAAAAAATTATCACAATAAAACGCAAAAATTCAATGCATCTCACAAAACATTTCCCTCTAATAGTCATAATGTTAGGTCCGTATTCAGAATGCCTCCCCCCTTCCTATTCGGAGTCATCTTTTATGACAGGGTATCGCAAAGGGTATGTGTTGTGCTTGGGCAATTAACAGTGGTGCCTATGCAGGCCTTGTAATGTAGCCCTATTATGCATACACAATCAATGAATGGAAAAGATTTATGTTGTGCAAGATGTGGGTATAAGCAATTTGCTTATTGGCATTTGTTGGCGAGGCTTCCTATTCTAAGCAATGTAATGGTCTTTGAAGCTCCTGTATCGTTGCTTGATTGAAGCGACTTGCTCTCTTCTAATTGTACTGTAATCGTAGGAAGAATTGTAAGAATTCAAGCGGCGACGCACCGACAACAGTTTTGTTGTTCTTCTTTGGGACCCATTTCTTTGCGATTATTGGCTGTTTTGTGGCTGACGCTCGTTTGGGAACCCATACTTGCTCGTGCTTCGTTTGTGTTTGAAGAGACTTCTTTGGGATCCACCTTTTTGTTGTGTGAGTCGACAGTGGTCTTTGCTTCAGCCCTTGTACGCTTGATTGGGGATGGGATTCAGGCTTTGAAAGTTGATACTGTGGTTGTTTTGGAATCCAAATGAATTCCTGACTTTTTTGTGCTTGAATCAACTTCTTTGGAGCCCAAACTTGAGTTGTGAAAGCTTGCGACTTTGTGATATTCTTACCCGTTTGTGCACACTTTCCTTGTTTTTGTTTTGGTGTTGGATCTTGTGATTTGTCATTAGAGATCTTTGTCTTCTTGATCCATATCTGTTTTTGGCCGATCTGGCTTTTTGGTATCCAGAATTGTCGAACTTTTTGGCTTTGACTTCTTGTCCTGTTCTTTTGACCTATCATGGTTGTTGCTGAAGGGGTTTTTGATACTGATGGTCTGAGTTGATGATAGGGGATGTCGTAAGATTCATCACTATAGCTACTATCCTCAACAAGGTTGACTTCTTGTACTTTCCCTTGATTTTTTGGCTGGTAGTGGAAAGTTACTGTCTGTTTGCTCGTGGGTGGTAGTTTCTTGGAGGACTTTTCTAGCCCATTGATTAGAGCATTGTTAGCTCGTTGCTCTGGTCGTATTCCTCCTAGCTGAGTCTTTGCATCCTTATTAAGAGCCATGTATGAGGATGCTTGTGGTGGCTGTGTCTTCACCGAGGACTTTGGAATCCACTTTTGATGCATTTTATTTGTGTAGCGATGACATTGATTCCCGGGTCGTTGATCTTCTTGAAGCTCGAAGTGTTCTACAGAGTCATAGAACTCGTCGTCTTTATCTTTTCTTGATTCTCCATATTTCTTTGTTTGCTCCTTATTTCGAGAGCTTGTTGATGTCTAGTTCTCTTTGTTTTCTTGGATTACACTCACTGCAAAATAAGGAACGACATCATAGCCATTTTCATCACAAAAATTTGTTGTGGGAGCATCCTCCACGGCGCACACGTCTAGAGTAGCCAAGATGTGTTCCCATCCAAAAGGCTCTAACTCTTCTTCAGGAAATGATTCTGGATATAGTCCATATCCTCTATAACCTACTCTAGGATACATTCCTCAAGTTTCAAGCTACCACAGATCCACAGTTCTTTAGGCTTACCTAACCAAGGTGGAAGTTCTGATCCTGCTACTGTGGCGGAATCAAACTCCTCAACCGGTGTTCTCGTCACATCCCTATAGCTATGGTCACTCAAGTTTATCTTTGTTATGGTTTCCATATGTCTCAGGTATATATGCTCATAACCCCAATCTTGGACCATTTTCAATTGTCGCATAAATGGTCCTCCCAGAATGATGTCATAGTTGTTCTTCTTCCCAAATTCAACAACAGCAAAAGTGTGTTCATATTCAATGCCACAAGAAGTAACAAGTACTTTTTCTAACAGTCCTAGGGGCTTTTCCTTGTGTCCATCTGCAAGCTGCAGGGTCATTCGTGTGGATATCAAGGCAGGTTTTCCCCATTTTTTCCAAACCTCTTTGGTTGCAATGGCCACACCAGCTCCACTGTCAAGGATTTCCATGGTTTTTAAATTATTGAATTCCACAGGAAGGGTGGTGTTTCCATCTTCTCCCTCATAATACTCACCTACCTTGTTTAATGGCACTGGCCTAGTATTTAGTTGACGCATTTCAAGCTCTTTGATTCCTTCCTCGATTTGAGTCATTGGGTTTTTTACACCAAATTTCTCTAGACATTTACCCACATTAGCCCACATAATTGGTCTTATTCTGAGCAACTCGGCTAACATTATTGTATAGGTGGCTGGGGTAGATAGAATATCTACTAGCCCCTTTGAATCGATGGCCTTGTTGGGAGACAGTCTCTGTGATGGGCTGCAACCACATCTGACTTGGTCTCGTACTCTCCCATGTAGGACGGTAGTATTCTTAGCGAATGGGGTTGACTATCCATAGATTGTACAGATCCTTTGTCGCCCCAATACGATCGCACGTCTAAATTCATTTGCGATCTAGTCTCAAATTCCTCTATTGGTGGTAGAAACACTCTTCATTCATCACCAGTCTTGTCTACTCGTCTTCTTAGGTCATCGGCTTCATTGGCCTCTCTGACTTGTTTCCACAATTCGTCAAGACCATCTATCTCTTTACAATCCTCAGGTATAGCTTGGTGAAATCCCTCGTAAGAGTTATCCGTGGTATTCAGTACTATCCTTGGTTCTAATGCTGGGTCTTTGAGGTTTGGTCTGTGCTCATGACTAGAATCTGGCTCTTTTAGTTCCTGGTTTGGTGGGATTACTTGTGTAGGCATGACACGGATCACATCCTCAGGTTTTGCAACTGGTGGTTCTAGTAAAGCTTGGGCTGTTTGAATCATTTTCTGGCACATTTCAAACCTTTGCTTTTCTAGTTCCGCATAGGGATATTTCATCCACCTGTGTTCTTGGGTTTGGTTGTTTTTGAGCCTCACATCATAGGCTTTCAAGAGAGCATCTAATGTCTCATTAACCTTCTATGCCAACACAGATCCTCTTGAACTAGCACTTCTCGGTTTCTCATCCGTGGATGGTTCTTCTAGATGTTTAACCATCTGTGTAAGAGAAGGTGCCTCCTTTTCCTCATGTTGTTTTATCTTCTCCTCATCTTCGGTAAGCTTCTCAGCTAGGGATTTTTGCTCTCGTTCCCTGCGTGCTTTCATCCTAGTCTTTTTAGCTTTCCAACTATTTCGTTTGCTCTTAGTTTTCTGACTAGGCCCGCGTCTGTCTTTGGTCCATCATCTGTCTTTGGACTCGTGACACTTTCTGTGTTCTTTGTCTCTAGATTCGCATCAGCTTTCTTTTGAGCTTGTGCTCTCGTAACTACTTGAACTGGTACAACATTTTCATTTTCTGAGCTACTAGGGAGATGAACAATCCCTAATACATTTGTCGTGATTTTTTCCTGATTTGGTTTGGTTTTTTCGGGCAATCGAGGATCAAGTGAGTGATGCCACACTCAAGACAATGGGCATTTACTTCAGTGATCTCCGTATGAGGACATTGTTTGACCAAGTGGTTGTCACGACTTTTGTGACAATCTGTCTCTGGTTGAGGAGATTCTTTCAGCATTTCCTCTTGGCTATAAGCAAGCTTTGACCTAAATAAGCCGATTTTTGCAATGAATCACAATGTCCTTTCGTCCATTTCATACCTTCTTTCTTTCGACTGAAACCCAGGAGGTGGAGGTTGTACCGGCCTCACCACTCCATGTGTTTCTCTCACATTTTGTTGCTCCGAAGGGTAGTAATCACTTTGGTTTCTATACCACATTGTAGCTGGTACTGGCATTGGTTTATTTGATGCTTCCATCATTGGTATGTATCTCATGTTTACCTGCATTCTAGCACCTGGCAGCGGAGGTTGTTGTCCTAAGGCAAGTTGTGGCCTTAAAACTCCTACTGGTCCTGGAGCATTCCCCGTAATGTATCTAGGTGGAGTAGGTGCTTCTGGAACAGGTTGTCTATACCTCTCCCTAGCATTTTCCATGCTATAATAGCACTCTTCCTCCGTATGGTTCGTCCATTTTCTCTCAATTTCATACCACTTCGGCTCTCCCGAATCAAACCTTACAAGAGGAATCAACCTCTTGACCAAGTCGTCGATAAGCTTTTCTTGATCAATAGGTGCCGTTGGCTTGGCAATGGACTCACTTATCTGTGAAACACTGTGCTGAGAGGATGTGTCATCTCCTTGACTCTTTAAGTCCTTTTCTTTGTATGCCTCATAGTTATCCACTAGATAAAGAGCTTCTTTGATCAACTCGTTTAGCGTCATCCTCCTTATCATATGCAGATCCTTCTGAAGGCCCGCATGTCTCATTCCCTAGATAAAGATCAGCATCAGTCGTGCTTGCGTAGGTAATTCCTCTCTCGGACAGAGCTTAACATATCTCTTGAGCCATAATGATGCTTTGCGTACTGATTTCTATGGATTTGCGAGACCGTGTTGTGAGCAATGCCTTTTGGCAAGAATTCTTCAATAAACTCCTCAAACAACTCATCTAGGGTCTCAAAATCCCATTTTTCCACCAAGTCGAACCATGTATCTGCATCATCTTCTAGAGTCAATCCAAATCCCGCAAACTATGTCGCAAAATCTAAAACTTCCTCTACTCTAATCACTCTTCTAAAAGCCGTTACGTGATCTCTCGGATCTTTATCTCCGGAGTATTTTTTGTTTACCCATTTTTGGACTTGGGATGGTCTAACTCGTCGATTGTCTACAAGTCTAACCAGAGACTCTCCCAATCCTTCTTTCGTTATCGCTCTTGAAGGGAATCCTAGTGGCTCTCTTCTTGGAATTCCTATAGGAATTCTCGTGTTTCGTGGAGGTATTTGTGGTCCTTCATTGACCAAATATCCACCTCTTTCTAGTACAGTCTGTGGATTTGTGCTTTCTACAACTCTGTATTCTCGTCCATACTTGTCGACAATTATAGATCTCCATTGACAGTCAACTCCGTATGTGTAGACATATAAGAGCTTGTAATCCGTTATCTCTTCTAGGTATGGATCTGAGCACCTATAAAGATTGACCTCATTGTCATCAATGTATCTATATAGTCCTTCACTCTCATGACCAATCATCCAAACTCTCTCAACAAGATGGATTTTTATCAATTGCAAGTTTGGAAGATCCATTGTGGGAGGATATTCCTCTATCGTCGGGATCTCCAAGCTTGTGTAAGCTGCGTTTGAATCTAGGGTAGACATGATTTCTGGGCTTAAGAGCTTTTGCTTAGTTCAAGTAGACTTAGTCCACTATGTTCAAGTGCTTTGGTTAGGGAAAAGTCGAAACTATGTCCAAAACCGCAACTGTTTCGTCACAATTCTCGTAAATTATCACTTTCAGACACCCCTAACTTGCGGATGTATTTTGAGGCCTCAAACAACGTTTTTTTCAAATTCAACCTAAATGGTTGCCGTAGAGCCGCTCTCAGTCTACGTTTTGATATAAAAACTTTTCCGATCCGATACCGTTTGTGAAAGTTATGGCCAAAACAGTGAAATGCAGTTTAGAATGGTCAAAATGAGTCCAAATTCAATTTTAAAAGAATGACAGAGCAGAATTTTGAAAGTGCCCGAAACTAAAATTTATTAGTACCTATGCGTAGCTTATGTCGCCACGATTCTATAGACTACTAGCACGCAGAAAACAGACATCGTTTGATACACTTACGACCACAAATAGCTCGTAGATGCGTTGGCGTGTGCGCTTCGTCTCGCGTGGAATGCTTCGTGTTGTCGCGTAGCTCTCCTCGAGCCTACAGCAATGGTCCAGTCGGATCTCCAATGTGTTGAGCGAGCCGGGCGTAGCGAGAGGATAAAGCTCACGCTCACTCTCTTTCTCTCTCACACACAGTAGATGGCAGAGCTAAAGTTTTGATTATGATAAAAGTCTCCCTTACAAAATGACCTAGGTACCTTATATACTAAGGCTACCTTAGGTTTAACCAAAAATGGGGTTCAAAGGGTCAAATGGCTTTGTATTTACAATCTAGAAGTGCCGTTGCACCCCGTCTTCTCAAACTAGAATAACTACTCATTACAAATGACGTTTATAGCCATAATCCGTAGCATTTCATAACTCACAAAAGATAAGACTTTGGTACGAAACTTGAGTGATGTTGTGTTGTTGACCCAGCGGTCAACAACATGATTTAGGCTCCTGTGTTGCTTTTGTTGCTCATCAAATATCTATGGACTTCTGAATCTGCATATAAAAATTTGTCTCCATTGTAGCCATAAAGCTGGAAAATCTGGTCGGTTGCAGTTGTGCATGTGTTGGTACTACTACTAGCTTGTCCTCTTGTACTTGAACTCTCAGCTCGAGATGAGTCCATGTCGGCCTGTTTTGTAAAAACTGTCTATTGGCAGATTTTGACGGTGCTTAGCATAATTTCTTCTGCCCGGCTTGATAAAACTGCTTGTGTCAAAGCACTTTTGTAGTTGACTGCTCTTCAGACTCACACGAGTTGATTAACTCTAGCTCGACTGTGTCAAAATAAATTGCAACCTTTTGAAATGATGAAAAACTTGGGCCTTGAACAGCCTAATGTGTAATCACATGTGAGTTGTGGCTCTGTTCGTTCGATTGGAAGCTAATTTGCATTGTTATACTTACACCTGCTCGATTCTCACATGCAGAATTTTTGAAATTTATTTGACGCTCTATTGCTACGAATTGACCGTTTTGCTTGCTTTTTTGAGTGATCTGATCCGCTTTGCACGGTGTGCGGTATTCGTTCCGGCTTTGCCTTTTTGACTTGTTCTCTTTTGTGCGGTTTGCCTAGCGTGTGATTATTTTTCTTTTTTGGGTTTTCTCGGCTTTTTCTGGCTCTTTTGAGCTTTTGCTAGCTCGTTCTGGCTTTTTTGTCTTTTTTAGGCACTTCCGGTGAGTTCCTTTTTATTTTTTCTAATTATTTGTGATATTTTGAATTTTCTAAAAAATTGTCTTTTTATGATTTTTTACAAAAAAATAGAAAGTTTTGATTTTTTTAAAAATTTTCTAAGAATTTTAGTTTTTTTTTTTGGGACGATTTTGGTTTTTTTCTGTGAAATTTTTAAAAATTTTTCATTATTTTCTGATCACTTTTGATTTATCTGTGAGTTTTTTATTTTTTATGATTTTTCTATGTGTTTTTTTTTTGTATTTGTTTTTTTTGGGTGAATTTTCTAAATTTTTATGGATTTTTTGAGGTCTTTTTAATAAACCTTTTTCTGTGATTTTTCCTGGCAATTTTTCATTTTTATAGAATTTTCTAAGATCTTTTAAATTTTTTTTTCTCTTTTGTGAATTCTTTTATGCTTTTCTTTTTTTATTGTGAATTTTTTACTCTTTTTGGAAAATTTTTATGTTTTTCTAGAAGGTTTCTTTTTTTTAATTCTTTGGTGAATTTTCTATGTTTTTCTATTTTACTGTGATTTTTTTTTTGAAAATGTTTTTGTTGTTTTTTTTTCTTGTTTTGTTTTTTTGGAATTTTTTGTATTTTTTTAAAGCCCTTTTTTAATTTGATTTTTTAAAAAAGCCTTTTTTTATTTTTTATTGAGTTCTTTCATTGGATTTTTTTAATAATAAATAAATAAATAAATAAAATAACTTACACTGACCTACCTACTGCAGGACAGCCTGGCCGTTTGCCTGTCGGGCGTTGGCAGGGCGCCTTGCGGGAAAGGCGGTAGCAGGGCAGCAGGCCAACGTGGCGCGCAGTGCACGTGCGGAGCAGTGGAGGACTGCCGAGTGCCGAGTTTGCGTGGTCAGCGCGGTGCGTGGGCGGTGGGGCAGGTGCAGTTAAGGGGGAAAAGGCTGGAGCCTGGAGTGCAGGCGGAGAGAGTAAGACAAGAGAGAGAGGGAGAGAGAGAGACTCGCGGGAAACCTGCAAGTGTCGCCCTCTATAAACGGCAGGTATGTACGCCTTGAGAAGACCCCTGCTCTTCTCCCCTGCAGTTGATACTTCTTTGTTTTTCCTATGGACACAACAAACTTCCCAAGCTCACGGCCTGGCTCTCGGGCATCTCGGACTGGTGGCCCTACAACTCGGCTCCAACTTTATTTTGCATGCATGCCTCAGAACTCTCTCATTGACCCTCAAGCCCGTGCTCATTTCCGCCCTTCAACTTCTGCAACCTTACGTGCATGGAGTGCTCGTAGCCTTTCCACACCCAGTCCTTCAAGGCCCATGGCCATCCTCATCTGGCTTCAACTCCATATTGCTGATGTGGCACTTTTACATGCCACCGCTTGCCTACTCATGCCATTGACCACAGGCGATGCACCTCCTGATTGACTCCTCTGATCATAAGCAACCAGCACCCGCCCCCTCTCTTCACTTGGCCTTGCTTTCTTTTTATAAAAATGGCTGCTCCCGCTAACCCATGAAGGCAGCCCCTACTTAGCCGCGCAAAGGCAGCCCATGCCCCTCTGCAACTGGAGATCCCCTCGTCATGCAGTCCCTCGCTCCACCAGATAGCATTTTTTCCCATGCAATCTGTAGTGCTTCCTTCAACAGCTTCAATTCTTCTCTTTTTTTTAAAACAAAAATGCCAACTTGGCCTGGCTTCCCACGTTTTAGTATGACTTCAGTTGCGGACGATTAAATTAACTCCACTTCCCATGCCGACTGTGCTCGATTGTCGATGTCAAAACAGCTCCAATTTGGCACCCCTCAATTCCTTTCTCCAAATGCCTTTTGACTCCTGAAGGAGTACGAGCGGAAGTGCGACGTGAGAGAGAGTGCGAGAAGAAGAGCACGACGATATGGTGAACTCGCTCTACTGGAATGTGCAGAGCATAGTGAGTTCTTATTAGGTTTTTACAAAAGAATATGTGTACATACCTGGCGGCCCGCCCACTTACCTGGGCGACCACATTGGGCTTTATACCCCAACAACCTCCCACTTAAAGTCCAATGTGGTACTTTAAGTGTGAGAGAAGCTACTATACAAGCTAATATACAAGAGATGTAGAGAAGTGATGTACTACCCTACACCTAACTGCGTGCGAAAATGCGCAAAGCTCTCTGAGGGAAGTCCTTTTGTAAGTAGATCAGCAGGATTTTCTGTGGTGTGAACTTTGACAAGCTGAAGTTGCTTCTCCTCGAGCATCTCCCTAATGAAATGATACTTCACATCCACATGCTTTGTCTTTGAGTGATAAACTGGATTGCGAGGCAATTGTATAGCACTTTGACTATCACAATATAACACAGGCATCTCTTCTTTGATTCCCAAATCTGTTACTAGTCGATTAAGCCAAATTGATTCTTTGCATGCCTCTGATGCTGCAACATATTCAGCCTCTGTAGTAGACTGAGTAACACAATCTTGTAATCTAGAGCGCCATGATACTGCTCCACCAGCCAATGTAAAGACATACCCTGACGTAGACCTTCGGTTGTCTAAGTCACCTGCATAATCTGAGTCTGTAAAACCCTTTACACTTAGCTCCTGACTCCCATAGCATATACGCATGCTCTTTGTAGCTTTCAGGTATCTCAATATTCCTTTCACTGCCTCCCAATGTTTCTTGCCTGGGTTTGACATGTATCGACTTACTACTCCCACTGCAAATGCAATGTCTGGGCGAGTAGCAATCATTGCATACATCAAACTACCCACTGCAGACGCATATGGAATCTTATCCATTTCAGCCTGTTCTTCCTCAGACACAGGACAATCTTGTTTGCTAAGTTTCACATATGGTGGCAATGGAACACTCAATGCCTTTCCCTTCTCCATATTGAAACGTTGCAAAACCTTGTCAATATACTCTGTTTGAGATAACCAAATCAACTTCTTTGATCTGTCTCTCTCAACGCGCATACCAAGTATATGACTTGCCTCACCCATGTCTTTCATGTCAAACGGTTTTGCCATCTTTGACTTCAAAGCTGAAATTTCTTCCAAGTGCTTGCCAGCAATCAACATGTCATCCACATACAAAATAAGGATCAGCCAACTACCATCCTTAGCCTTCTTTGTATATAGACAGTGATCGAACTCACTACGTTTGTAGCCTTGAGAAAGCATAAACTTGTGGAATTTATGGTACCATGCCCTCGGTGATTGTTTTAAGCCATAAAGACTCTTTAACAATTGGTATACCCAATCTTCCTTGCCTTTCTCAACAAACCCTTCTGGCTACTGCATGTAAATTTCCACATCTAAATCACCATGCAAGAACACTGTCTTGACATCCATTTGGTGCAACACCAAATCTAATATGGCAACCAATGCAAGAAAGCATCTCAATGGAGTCATCTTGACCACTGGAGAGAAGACTTCATCAAAGTCAATGCCTTGTTCTTGCTTAAAGACCTTGGCAACAAGCCTTGCTTTGTACTTTGGCTGACTATCATGAGCAGTGATCTTATACTTGTAAACCCATTTACAAGGTAGAGCCTTTTTGCCCTGTGGTAATTTTACTAGCTTCCATGTGTTGTTTTTATGCAGAGCTGTCATCTCTGACTGCATGGCCAATTGCCAATTCCCGAAGTCCTTCATTTGCACTGCTTCCTTGTAACATGAAGGCTCATTGCAATCAATCAACATGACATAGTTCATAGATGGAATAAACCTATTAGGAGGTCGCGTGACACGTCCAGATCTACGCACAATAGGTGGCTCAGGCTCAGCCACAACCTGTGGTTCCACTCTATCCTGTCCTTGCTCCTCTTGAGCCCTGACATTTTGTCTTGCACGTGCAGGTCCATCTTCTTGGAAGACAACTCTTCTAATCTCCTCAACCCTCTCTGGTTTAGAATGATATTTGGATTCATTAAAATGAACATCATTGCTGCGGACAACCTTTCTAGATTCGGTATCCCAAAGTCTGTACCCCATCTCACCAGAATTACCATAGCCTAGAAAGATGCACTTTCTACACTTTGGCTCAAGTTTATTCCTAAATTCCTTTGGAACGTGAGTATATGCCTCACAACCAAAGACTCTGAGATGCTTGTATGAGGGCATTTTGCCTGACCATACCATCTCTGGCACTGAATCCTTCTGCAAAACCTTGTTAGGAGATCTATTTACAAGATGAACAGCTGTTGATACAGCTTCAGCCCAAAACCCATTTGGCAGCTGTGCATTAGACAACATACTTCTGACCTTCTCTTGTATGGTCCTATTCATCCTCTCAGCAACACCATTTTGAGGAGGATTTTAAGGAGCAGTAAGTTCACGTTTTATACCTTTTGACTCACAAAAGTCCTGAAAGGCCTTTGAAACATACTCTCCACCATTGTTAGTGCGTAAGCATTTAAGCTTCTTGCCACTCTGATTCTCCACAAGTGTCACAAACGTTTTGAAAACACTAAACGCTTCATCCTTGTGCTTGAGAAAGTAAACCCATACTTTCCTCGAGTAATCATCTATAAATGTCATAAAGTAAGAAGCTCCCCCTAGAGATAGGTTAGGCATAGGTCCACACAAATCACTATGAACAAGTGCCAACTGTGTATCTCTTCTACTGCTTCTATGCTTATGTGGCTGCTGTGTTTGCTTACCATACAAACAATGTTCACAGAATTCAAAATCATTAAATGAAAATCCAGGCAAATAACCAGATCGAGACAAGATTTTCATTCCCTTCTTGGACATATGTCCTAACCGGCTATGCCACAAAGAAACGTTCGGCTGCTCGGTTACATTGATTACATTTTTAGAGACATTTGATACATAAATCATGTAAAGTCCTCCAAACTTTACTCCATGTGCTACTGTCATAGAACCCTTGGATATCTTCCACATGTTCTGTCCAAAAGTTGTGACGTAGCCAGCATCATCAAGTAAACCTGTGCTGATCAAGCTCTTTGTAATTGCGGGAACATGTCTCACATTCTTCAGCGTGCTAGAAGAGCCATTCTGAAACTTCAATTGAACATCTCCAACACCTAAGATCTCACATGTCTGTCCATTGCCTAGCCGAACATGATCTTTAGTGGTCACATAAGAAGTAAACCACTCCTTGTTTGGAGACACATGAAGTGATGCCCCTGAGTCTATAATCCAGTCACTCAGTGCATTTCCATCAGATGCTGTAAGACGAGCTGAGTCCATTGTATTCTTCAAGAAGTAGATGTCTCCTGACACTAGATTGTCATCCTCTACAACAGTGTTTGTCACATTTATTTCTTGAATCTTCACTGAGGACTTGTTCTTCTCACCATGGTCTTCAGCTTTCTCTTTGCCTTTTTCTGCTTTCCATTCTCTACAGTCTCTTTTCATGTGACCCTTCTTGCCACAATGGTAGCATTCTATGTCACTCTTGCCTTTAGCACTGCGGGACTTGCTACGAGACTGATTCCTCTTTCCACCTTTGTACTTTTCTTTGGTCCTTCCCCTGAAAACTAAGGTTGTTCCTTTGCCTTTGTCCATTGTCTGTCTATTGGTTTCTTCAGTAAGCAGACTTCCTTCTATACGTGCTATGTTCAAACCATCTGGAGGTGCAGAATTACTCAAAGCTGTGCGAAAAGTGTCCCAACTTTCCGGCAATGTGATCAATAGGAACATAGCTCTAACAGGTTCATCAAACTTGACACCTTGAGCTGACAACTGACTGTAGATTGTGTTGAATTCATTCAGATGATTGGACATAGGTGTCCCTTCTTTCATCTTCAAATCAACAAGCTTCTTAAGCCAGTATACTTGTGAAGCTACACTCTGCTTCTCATAAAGATCACTCAGCTTTAACCATGCTTGATAAGCTGACATCTCGTCTGCTACATTGAAGCAAACGCTTTATGCCAAAGTTAGCATAATGGTAGAAAGTGCCAATTCATCCATTTCGCTCCATTCATCTTCGTCCATATCTTCTGGTTTTATCCCCTTGAGCTTTATAGGTTTTATCTGCTTCTTTTGTACCAACACGTGCCAAATTTGCTTCTTCCACAATGGGAAATTGGTTCCATCCAGCTTCTTGATATTGTAAAGAGCAGTGTCCTGCCATAGCTACGCTTCACAGTGGTTTACTTTCCTGGGAAAAATTCGGCAGAGTTTCCCCTGTAAACTGACCTCTGAACCAATATCAACCTGTCAAATGAACTAAGAAAGCTTCAGATTCTGCATAAATTTCGGCAGAGTCTCCTTTGTAAAATGTCTCTAGTGTACTAAAAAAACAGACCAAAAAACAGCTCAAAAAACACTGTCTCTCTGACACTGTAAGCTACGGGTAAACCTGTCCTGCACCTGTACTGTCTCTCACTGTCCTGTCACTGTCCTGTAAGCATAGACTGTGACAATGCCTCAACGGCAGTAAAGCAAAGATGCAATCCCAACTGTCTAACTCACAATCAATACATCCTAGCTGCCTATCTAAGGGTGCTCGAGGGATCTCTCCAATACCTGTATCACCGAAAGGATCTCAAAATTTGAGAATCCCCCAGCTCAATAAAACCTCACTCGACCCTCAACAAAGGCTGCAGTAAATCTGACAGTACATAGACTTCCCACAAAGTCATACATCCACAAATTTCCCAGTGTATGATGTAACTACTGCGGCGGTTGTTTGCTGCGTGACTCACAGCCAGCAAACCCTCAACAGACATATATCATCTCTGACAATACATCCCATGTGGAAGTACCTGCAATGTCAGGATGAAATCTGGAATATCAAGCAGCAAACACAAGCTACCTGATGAACTAGTGGATGTCGCCTACAGTCTGTGTGTAGATGCGCCCGTGTCGTATGTGACACGCCTCCAAGAACTGTGAGCCGTCCCATTAGAAAATTTCGGAGGTCATTTGGAGGGCCTTGTAAGAAATTGTATTTCTCTCTCTAGAAACTTTTTTTAAAATGCACTTGCACCTTGTGAGTACGTCCAAAAGGACAACCAGACACTCTAAAAAGTAGATTTATATTCCCAATCGTCCTTGAAAACGGTCACTTTTTTATTTAATGCGAGCGTCTTTTTCAGAAGGCAGGTGCGGCGCATTCAATGCAGCTTACGTCATCACTGAAAGTTGAAAAGTCACAAACTGTAAAATAGTGATAGATTTTGAGGATTTTGACACCACCAATGCATCCGGAACGCCAAAATACCTTAAAAACGAATGTCTACTTGTCTCATTCCGACATCCGGAGAGGCAAAAAATGTCAAAAAACCCCCAAAAATGGGCTTTTTACTAAAGGCGCGCGAGGAGGCATTCTAAAATTTTAGAATGTCCCTCTGCGCGCCGTTAGTACAAAGCCCATTTTTAGGGGTTTTTGGACACTTATCTTTTCAACAATCCCCTTTTTAGAGGTTTTTGGATATTTTCCTCTCAAAAAGCTCCCTAAAAAAAAGAAAAAAGGGCCTTTTTACTAACGGCGCGCGAGGAGGCATTCCAAAATTTTGGAATGCCCCCTCGCGCGCCGTTAGTACAAAGCTTTTTTTAGTGATTTTTGGACACTTATCTTTCCAAAAAGCCCCTTTTTAAAGGTTTTTGGACATTTTCCTCTCAAAAAGCTCCCTAAAAAGAGGAAAAAAGGGCCTTTTTACTATCGGCGCGCGAGGAGGCATTCCAAAATTTTGGAATGCCCCCTCGCGAGCTGTTTGTACAAAGCTCTTTTTAGTGATTTTTGGACACTTATCTTTCCAAAAAGCCTCTTTTTAGAGGTTTTTGGACATTTTCCTCTCAAAAAGCTCCCTAAAAAGAGGGAAAAAGGGCCTTTTTACTAACGGCGCGCAAGGAGGCATTCCAAAATTTTGAAATGCCCCCGCGCGCGCCGTTAGTAAAATATTCTTTTAGGGATGTTTGACATTTTTGGCCTCTTTGGATGTCTAAGCGAGGCAATTGGACATTCATTTCTAAGAGATATGTGTGTTCCAGACGCATTGGCAGTATCAAAAGTTTCAAAATCTTCCACCACTTGCTAGTTTTGTGACTTTTTGAGTTCTAGTGATGACGTATCCCGTATCAAATGTACCGCATCTACCTTCTGAAAAAGGTGCTCGCATTAAATAAAAGAGAGTGCTCGTCTTCAAGGACCACTAGATTATTAAATGAGGAGAGGGACACCTTTTATATTTTTGTTAATATCAATCTATTTTTCTACGTAACGTAGGCTCTTCTCTCATTGGAGGAGCTTATTTTCCTCTCTCTACCAAAAGGCCCTCCAAAAGACCTCCAAAATCTCCTAATGTTCGATGTGTAGAAAGCCACAAATCAACACTCTGGGAGTGTCGATATCCTCAGCACCTGCAGTCGTAGGCCGAAAACCCCAAATTTGCAGAGTCGGATCTGCACCCGTCGAGACCACGTAGTCGAAAATGGCCTGCGCAGACCTTTGTCGAAGCCGAACGGTGGCCGAGATGACCTCAGAATGAAATTCTGACAACACCAGGCCCTTCGAGTTCTCCCACAAGATTTGGGGCCGTGTCTTCGCCTGTCGAATTTCACTCCAATCTGAGCTGGTGACTCTAGCCTCCTGCAGTGCTGCCCCGAGCCTCGATTTGAGCTCTGATACCAGTTGAAGGAGTACGAGCGGAAGTGCGACGCGAGAGAGAGTGCGAGAAGAAGAGCACAACGATATGGTGAACTCGCTCTACTGTAATGTGTAGAGCATAGTGAGTTCTTATTAGGTTTTTACAAAAGAATATGTGTACATACCTGGCGGCCCGCCCACTTACCTGGGCGACCACATTGGGCTTTATACCCCAACAACACCAAGGCTCCACACACTGGGAAGAGCATCACCGTTACGAGTGTCGACAACCTTGCACCGCAACTTCGCGACATGGCGTTCAATCAAAGGTTTGCTAGCCTGTCAAGCATCCAAAGAGCTTCAAGCTCATTAGAATGGAGTAGCTCTCTACATACACATCATAGCTCCAACACCATTGGGCAATGATTGACTAATTGATTCCATATGGCATACTCTTCCACCGAGAGCTTCAAATGCAATAAAGCTTGAATGGAAAAGAGAATCAAGAGCTTGATCTGCTAACTATCACATTTGGCATACACTTCACAACAAGATCTTTTGTTCTCTGGTTCTAGCACTTGCTCAAGCATTTCCACATTAGGCTACTGATTTCCACACCGCTGCTATTGGCACTTCCATGGGTCAACACAGATTGGGTGAACCATCATTCTCCACCCCCTTGTTGAGCATTCATGCTCAACCACAGTTATTTAGTAAAAGGAGACTGTATATGATAGAATGATATAAACTAAGTAAATACACTGGATAAGAAAAAGATGATATAGTGGCTATATAGATAGGATAGAGATAGAGAGAAAATCGTATGCTACTACATCACCCTCGAGGGTCAAATGGAAAGCCATAGGCTTCCCTACACATGATGCAAACTCTGCCTAGATTGAAAATAAAACATTGGCCGTGGCCATCCATCTGTAAAGCATGCATATTGAAGCCTGTCTTTGCACTTCTAGGCCAAAATACATATGAATTCAACTTCTCTTCATAGCATAATTCTCCAGTACCGTGCATCCATAATCCTTCCTCCCAACCATATGGCATACTTTCGCTCACTTGAAGCACTGGTACCATAAGAAACTATCATGTCATCTTCTAGAGAACCCTCCATAGCATAGTCCACTTCGAAAAGCCTTACAACTGATACAAAGATACCTATAAAGAAACCTTCAACACCACATGTATCCATAGCATAGCATAAAGTAACAATACCCTGCAATTTTTCTCCAATTGCTATATACCCAAGAAAACATGTTTACCTTGCATACCTGCATCCAAATCTTCTATAATAGTCTCTGAAACCAACTCCTTATACCCAAGAGTATGACCTGCTTGAGCTTCAATCTGTTCTTCAAATACCACATCACCAACACGGTTGGCGACACCTTCTTCTCTGCATGGAGCCTCGCTCTTATAGGTTGCACTTGTATCAGTTTCCATAGAGTCATCTTCCAGAGATAACTCTCCATGGCCACACACAAACTCCGAAACTTCAAAATACACCTCTATATGCTCACCAAGGCAAGGTCTCCCCACCCCCTGCATAGACAAATCAACTTGACCTACCGTTGCTTCTGTTTCTAGCTCTTGCAAGTCATCCTCAAAAACCTACTCTTGAATCAAGTTAGATTCACACTCAAACCATACTTCTTTTGCTAGCAAGGACTCACCACCACAAGACACAAGAGAATGCTGCTCAAATGGCAGGTTCACACAAATCATCTCCGTACTTGCACTATGCTTGTCATCAAATATAATATCTAACTTTACCAAATGATTTTCTCATATCAAATTGATCATTTAATATGGGAGAATAAAGGGGAACAAGATTTAGAATAGAGACATGTGCTTCTAGACCTATCTCAACACGGGACCAAAAGGAGAGATGGTTACATCTCAATAGGGGACTAAAAGGAGATGGTCTATCAAAGAGCCATGTGCAATAAGCGCTTCTAGACTTACCTCAACAGGGGACCAAAAGGTGAGATGTTTACATCTCAATAGGGGTCCAAAAGGAGGTAGTCTATTAAAGAGCAAGGTGCATCTAATGAAGCTTAAAAGACCTTAGCGTTAGCTTCATTGAAGACCTCCAATGGTTAGTGTTAAAAGTTCTTTGACCTTAAACAAGCTAGGCCTGAGCTTGAGGTCGGAACCCAACCTAAATCTGTCTTTGACCTTAAGCATGCTAGGGTTGTGCTTGAGGTGGGAACCCGACCTAAACTTGCCTTTGACCTTCGGAAAGCAAGGGCTGAGCTTGAGGTGGGAACTCCACCTAAGGTGCTTGTCATGCTTGATGACTAAGGTACTTGAGGTACTTGTCATACTTAATGAGGAAGCTGCTTGAGATGCTTCCTATGGATGGGGGGTAAGATACTTGAGTCAAAAAGAGACCCTATAAACTCAATGAGGAAGTTTCTTGAGAAGCTTCCTATGCATGGGGGGTAAGATGCTTGAGTCAAAAAGCGACCCTACACACTTAATGAGGACGTTGCTTGAGAAGCCTCCTATGAATAGAAGTCCCAAAGTTAGGGGAATCTTTGACCTAACCTTCCACTCACCAAAGGGCACCCCTTTTCTAAAAGGGCACATGGGACTCATGTTATACTCTCACTAAGCTTAACCACATGGGGTGCTTGAATGTTATTGGTTGGGCTAAAGAGGGGTCCAATGAGCTTCTACTTCCATCCAACAAATATCTAGATATTTCAAGCTCTCTCTCTGTAAGATGTAAGGAGGACACTTGTCAAAAGACTACCCATGTAATTGATTGCATGCTGCATGTGATTGGCTAGGGGGGAGAGGGGTCCAATGAGATGGAAGCATGTGGAAATGCTACCACTCACCCAAAGCAAGGAGGGGGGGTGCTAGGGGGATATACTCCACACACATTCATTTGGAGGGACATTCTCACTTGGTGAAAGTTGAGGAACACCACCTCCTTCTCCAAGCTTGTGAGAAGTGAGAGCCTACATCAACACTCTTGGCTATGGAATGCAAATCCAACCAAGATCCATGCTTCAATGCTTAAGCTTGCCGTCTTCTCCATCTTCATTACTATGCTATTATGTATGCTAGCAAGAAGAGTAATGATAAGTGAGGAACTATTTCTTTCTCCAATGGAATGTTACTTCTTCCTCTTTCCTATCCTCATTCCCTACTAGCTCTCTCCACATTCGAAGGTGTTTGAGGCCTTGGGACTGAGGCTTGGGATAGTTAATTCTTTCTACAAAGTTTATGTTACGCTTGTGATGCATGAAGCTTTTCATCTTCATTGCATCACCTAGGTCACAAGGAACAAAAAGATTGTATTGTACCAAGTCTCTTTTGATGGGAGAAACTATAATACAAATGCCTATTGAAGGGGGGACTGATTCCATATGAATCATCCGGTCCTCAACTCATTAGGAGAAATATGAACCTTGCATGGGCCTTGTAAGGAATCCTAATTTTTAGGAATTAAGGCTAATGTTGTGTAGGGTTAAGGGGACAAGGGCATTCAAGAAGCTAGTTTTGAGTAGACTTTTCTAGCCTTTTTTTAGACACATGTAGGATGTGGACCTAAGAGGTCACTTTCTCTCTCTATCTTTTGGAAAGTGAAGGGAGTAAAGGGGTGTGGCCACATCAGCAAAAACGTGGGTCACTAAGAGCCAAAATTTGACTTTTTTTCAAAAAAGTTATTTTTACTTATTTTTGACTTAAAATTCCCTCCCAACATATATACACATCAAAAAATCATTTTTTGACATTTTTTTAAACCTACAAACACTAAAAGTCCACTTTTTCAAAAAAAAAATCCCCCCCCAAAAAAAAACCTTTGTTCTCTCCTCCTCCTTCCTCCTCTCTACCTCTCCTCTCCCTCCCTACCCCCTTCTCTCCTCCTCCTCCCCTCTCTCTCCCTCTCCCCCCTCTGCCCCCTTCTCTCCTCCCATGTTCCTCTCCTCTCCCTCCCTACCCCCTTCTCTCCTCCTCCTCCCCTCTCTCTCCCTCTCCCCCTCTGCCCCCTTCTCTCCTCCCATGTTCCTCCCTCTCCCTCCCCCCTCTTTCTTTTCATTCTTTGCTTCCTCACGCAACAACTGCCATGGTGCTCACAGACATCACAAATCGTATCCCTCCACCACCATGTACTCCGCACAACAAAAGTGTACATATTGCTTGTCCGCGGTGTTTGCACCGAAGGCCGCACGTGAGGGTGAGCAGAGGTCATCCCAAGATCGTCATACTGTCGGTGAGACGAATGTGTATGGTTCTTAAATATCTTGGGAGGGGATAAGTAGGCTTGTTAGGCTATTGCAATTGGTTGTGTATGGGTGCAGGTGCTTCTTTGCATTCGTGGATGTACAAATGTCAAGCTCTTCAGCTCAAAACAGTGGCATTACAAGAAACAGTGGGTGCAGGTTAGAGAGGTCAAGTGTCACCACTTTTCCTCTAAAACAGCCTTCTTTGTTACATCTTGCAGGTAGGTGCTTCAAATCCATCCTTATTAGAGGTGGGTAATCTCATCCTAATGCAAGAATGGCTCAAGGAACTAGCATAACATGAAGCTTTTACGGTGGCACAAAGCTCTCCTCAAGCAATGTGTCTCCCACTACACCAAAAATCACTATGCTAACATGGAGAGATCCCTAGTAGGACAATACAACAACTTTTCATTAGCAGCACACCCTTTCCTAACATGAGGGCACCCCCACCAGAGATATTTTTATATGATAGGTCACCCCATGAGCATACCATGTCATGGAATGGATGTAAGAACTATGACTGCACTACCCCTTGGAAGTTGTTCACGAATGTATGTTAATCAAAGTTAATGAGAAGAAGTTTGGACTTTTTTGTTTGTTGATGTGTAAGAGCACTCTTGGTCTACCATATTTTAGATTGTTTGATAAGTTAAATAAGATTTGTAGTCATTTAAAGTGTCATTTTTTTTTTGGTAAGATTGTACATGAGAAGATATGATAAAGTACAAGAGATCTTGACGGAATAAACCTCGATGAGATTCCCACCATGCACTTGTGACACCATACCTCTCCTTGAACCCTTTGACTTCTATCGTTGTGGGGAGTCCAATGGGGGGCTATTTTCAAATTTTTAGCATAACTTTTTTTTGAAGGAAATTTTGGTTATTCTAAAGTTTATACACAGTCTAGGAGTTTATTCTGATTGTTTTTCTTCAGTTTCAAATTTTGACCGAGTACACTCCTTGGAAGCCACTTTTGAAGGTGTTAGGGCGAGATTTTGGGAAAGTTTTGTATGTAGGAAATACAGTCCTTAACACAGTAAAAAACAATGGCTCTTTGAGTATTTTCAGATTCCATGGTTTTAATGCTCGTTGGAACCCGTAGATTAAGAAAAAAGTAAAAAATGTATGTTTTACATCATTTTTAAATAAATTGTCAACTTGCACGTTGATTTCTGGAGAATGCGAGCAAGATATGATTTTTTCTCATCACATGATGGTCGAAGAATGCGATGAGATGAACAAATTCATGTGAGACAAGCCCAGACAGATTCGGAGCCGATTGAAATCTAGAAGCTGTTGAAAACAACCGAAAAGTTCAACGTAACATTTGAATCATGGCCATGCATCAAAAATATGCTCACACGGTGAAGGAGGTGCTTCAAAGCTATGGAAATCAGTATAAAATGCAAGCAATAGCGTTGGAGGCTATTCAAGAAGTTGTAGAGGCTCACATCATTTCAGATGACTTTGCAATGACAAAATGATTAAGAGTTGTATCTACTGTCTCCATAGTGATTTGGCTTTTAGGTTTATCCATGTGTTTTAAGTTAAGTGGTTTTGACCATGAAGAGTTAAATTTAAATCAAATATTAACATTTTTGCCATCCTAAGGGGCAAACAAAGCTAGAAAATGCAAAAAAAAGGGTGGCCACAAGGGCGCGCAGATGGCCCATCCAGCAGTTTTGGATGGCTTATCTGCGCGCCCTTGTGGCCACCCTTTTTTTTTGCATTTTCTAGCTTTGTTTGCCCCTTAGGATAGCAAAAATGTTAATAGCTGATGAAACCAGATGTTTATGTAGCATGAGACTAGATTTTTATATTGTCCAATGTGATTTGGCCTTTTGGTGCAGGGAACTAGTAAGTTGAGTTGAAGGAAGGCATAATGTGCTTGAAAAGTTAAATTTTACATTCATCTCACCTTTTCCAAGGTCTTGGAGTGAAACAATAGCCTAATTATGCAAAAAAAAAGGGTGGCCACAAGGGCACGTAGATGGCCCATCCAAGAGTTTTGGATGGCTCACCTGCGCGCCCTTGTGGCCACCCTTTTTTTTGCATTATATGGCCTTGTCTGCCCCTTATAATAGCAAGAATGTTAATATTTGATGAAACCAGATGTTTATGCAGCATGAGACTAGATTTTTATACTGTCCAATGTGATTTGCCCTTTTGGTGCAGGGAACTAGTAAGTTGAGTTGAAGGAAGGCATAATGTGCTTGAAAAGTTCAATTTTAGGTTCATCTCATCTTTTCCAGGGTTTTGGAGTGCAGAAATAGCCTAATTATGCAAAAAAAGGGTGGCCACAAGGGCCCACATATGGCCCATCCAGCAGTTTTGGATGGCTCACTACGCGCGCTTGTGGCCACCCCTTTTCTTGCATTATATGGCCTTGTCTGCACCCCAGGAAACCAATTTTTTTTAAGATTAAGTGAAAGAAAATCTTTATGCAACATGACAGTACAAATTCCACTTCTTTTCACTCATATGTAATTAAAGCTCCCCCCCCTTTCTTTGTGTTCAAAGGTCCGGAGCATTCACTATGTAAAATTTTCCTATATCACGTGCGTTCACTAGAATGGATTAAAAGTACCCCTTATAGGCCTTATCTACACATGTTTCTGCAACTTTACAAGAATATAAAATCCCTTCTGTTGAACACATGTGCTATGTTACATATAATTTAGTGAACTCCCCATGTCAACGGCCTCACAAATCCTGTGCACTAAACATTAAACACTAGAAATCGACCAAACAAGGAGCCAATTTTTACTTCCTTGTGTCCAGCTAGTGTTCTTGTGAAACATTGCTAATGATATATATTCAACATCCCCAAATGAGGACATCTTGACAAAGTTTATGATCCACTTTAATAAGAATAACCATTAATGATTAAACTGAAATCAAAATATTGCTTGAATTTCTTCAAGGTGGAGTGATTAAGACTTACGACTTGAATCATCGTAAAGGAAAATCAAAATATCCATAAAAGTAAACAATATTTCTCAGATCAGTATGAAACTTCAGTAATCTAAATTAAATACTCTCACTCAATGCGACACCATTTAACAAAAAAACATATTTATATTGCATTTATAGAGGAATCCAGCCTCATGAAAAATAATTACAAATGGAGACAATGTTGTTGGTGTTAGGCTTATCTTACAAGTATTTGTCTTCCTCATCTAGAGATTCATATACACTTGAGTATTTGTGTGTCTATGACACTAGGGAAGATAGTAGTACTATATGGATGGATTCTATGAGAGCTCCTAGAGAGTCCCTATTGGTTCAAGATTCTAAAAAACACCTACTATTCTTATCAAAATCTTTTAACATGGTAGTGAAAGGTTCCTCAAGGAACAAAAATAGAGTGATTTCCATCTCTGCACATGGTTGCTTGCTCATGTCCTCTTAAAACAAGTTGAATCTGTAAGTAAACAAAAGATTATGTGAGCACAAAGTTATAAAGTACAAAATGATATCATTCCAATTATCTAATGATAATTATACGAAGAATAAATTACAAGAAAAATCTTTGACGACTCTCCATAGATAACACAACTTACTTACATTGTGAGACTCAAATCACATGCTATACAACTATAGATGGCGCACCAAAGTCATCAACAAAATAGCACCACCTAGTGTTATGAGGTGTGAAGCCTAAACACTGAAATCCATAAAGAGGTTAATTCTCTCTAGCATGATAAACTTAAAGATGGAGATGATGTTAAGCTCTGAATGTAAGCTACAAGGGTAGTTTTCTTACCATTCTATCTTTATGTTGGAGATGAACCCTTGCAATGCCCACGCGATATTCACACCTCCTATTGTTGTGGTATGCAACTCATGTGAGCTCATAATTTTGCCACCTTCGGGAGTAAAGGTTTCCATGTAGTGTGAGTGAATGAAAGTAGAAGGAGTAGAATTTTGTTTAATGTTGTAATGGAGATGAGAGAAGGGAGAGGAGCTAGCTTGGTGTGAAACTATGTGGTGGGTAAGGGGAAGAGATGGAAGAGGAGCTTGCTTGGTGCTACAATGGAGGTGGGAGAAAGCTAGCAGAGAGATAATGATGGACTATAGGGGGTGCATGTGGTTGTTGCAGCAATGGAGAGCTTGGAAAAAGGTTTGTAGAAAGAGAAAAACACTTTTTAGCTATAGAATAGGTTTGGAAAGACTTTGGAGGGTGAAAATGATGTTTTGATTTGTTTTTTTAAAAAATCAATTTTTTGAATTTTTTAGTGCACGTTTTTAACTTTTGAAGGTCAAAAATACTTTTTTGACCATGAAATAGGTTTGGGGACCTTTTAAGGAGGGAAAACTTGAAATTTGAAATTTTTTGAAAATTTGAAATTTTTAGTGTATTTTTAAATCCGGGCCAAAAAGTGGGGGAAAAGAGGTCAAAGTGGTTCCCCCCCCCCCCCCCTCTTTCCCCTAGCCACCTCCCTTACCTTCTCACTAGGTAAGAGACAATTAAGAGGTGTAAGGCTACCTTGTCTCCCTACTTTTTTGAGGGTATAGAGTGTGTCCACCACCCTCTTCCTATTGGTTGAACTCTAATTAACCTTAATCCCAAAGGGCCCCTAGAGGGTTCATATTTTTCCTAATGCTATTGTCATGTTCTCTAAACTCTCTCTCTTCCAAAAGTATTGTTCATGCCAAGCTACCTAAGTACCATGTTTATGTTGCTACCATCAATTAAGTTCACCCACTATGCTCACAAAGTAGCCTCACAAAAGTACTTCATCTAATTTCCTAATTCTGCTACTCTCAAAGTTCATAGGCCATTTCCATTACATTAGTATCATAGCATTTGGTTTCTCTTTTCTTTCTTAAGAAGAGAGGTCCTTAAGTAGCCTATTAATGGTTGATTTTGTTAATTATATTAGGGTATGTGGGACTGAGATCTATTATCGATTTTGTTGAGCCCACTATGTGGGATATGGTGCACACCTCGAGAGCTTTGGGCTTAATAATGGAGTCTTTTTGGACTTTCCTATGGCTTTACGATTATTGAGCCATAAGAAGTCCGAAAGGAGCTATCCCTCGGCAACTTCCCTGTGTTAGACTCACTCTACTACTCTCTATAATTAACGAATTCGAGCTGTGGGTGTGGATACTTAAGTGCCTATTTTCAAAGGCTAAGAGGAGTAGCAACTAAAGTTTGAATTCCCAAAGTATACACTAAGTAAACACATAAGTTTAATTAACATGGATGATAATAACCAAGAGAGTAGAATGAACATTGATAACTTTGATTTTGCACATGAAGGTGTTAATGATAATGCCCCCATGTTTGTTAATTATCTTGTTACTAGGTTGCAACAAGATATGGGCAACCCCTCTTTGCAAGCCAAAGTTACTCAACAACTTCATGCTTATGGGATTTCCTTTCCTCTCAAAGAGGGGAGAGAGAGAGTTTAGGAGGCCTCTTGGTGAGACCCCCAAAAGAAGACTCTCTCCCATACGAGAGGAGGAATCCAAATAACGAGAAAATAATGACTCCCTAAGTTCCTCAAAAGATGTGGCTCCATGAAGACATCGGTCTAATCGATCGCCAACTCCTCCCAAGAGGAAATGGTTAACCCATAGTTATTCTCCTCGTCACTCCAAAAGGGGAGAGAGGAAACCAAGGAAGAAAAGGGCAAGAAAGAGGTCACCCTCTTCTCCTTCTTCTTCACCTTCCTCCTCTAATGATGAAAGCTATGGCTATTCTCCTAGAGAATACAAGAGGGGAGGACATTGCAAATCTTACCCTACATGGCGAAGTTCACAAAAGCTAAATAAGTTCAAAGAGGGAGGAAAGAGTATCTCTTTTCTCACCTATGATGGCACCTTTGGTGCTACCGACAAAGTATTGGCCTTCATCCAACAATTTGATGCGGCCTTTGGAGACGAGGGCTTCACGGAGTCCTCCAAGCTACACCATGTAGCTATGCACTTTCAAAAATTGGCTCAACAATGGTGCGCTAGCCGTCGTGATAACGGCGAAGCCCCAAAGACATGGAAAACTCTACGAGTTTCCATCATGAAGCAACTCCTTGCAAGTGATGCAAAGGACAAAGTGCTTACCAAATGGTGAAGTTTAAAACTTCTCTCACATGAGTCTATCCACAAATATGTGGATAAGTTTTGGGATTTATATCTCAAGGCTATTGTATTTCAAAAGATAGACTTTGTCAAGCAAAAGCAACAATTTTGTGCGGGATTACCCAAAGAGATGGCTGAGTATGTCAACTCTATACCACCTGGTTCTATCACCTAAGTAATCCACCACACTATGGTTGCTTTGCGCATCAATTTTCAACAAGGGGGAATGTAAAGCCCGTGGAAAACAAAGACAAAAGTCATGCAAAGAGGAAAGACAATACCCAAAACTCTTACCAAGGCTGTTCCAACAACAACAACAACAATTGGTCCAAGGAGAAGAGAGTTTACAAAGGTAAATATAAAATCTCTCCTAAAGAGCTAGAAGATTTTCGTAAGGACCCCAAATGTTTTAAGTCTAGGGAGCAAGGCCATGGTTATCATCCTTGCCCCAAGAGAATTGCCCGCAATGAGACTCCTAGAGCCTCTTTGTTTAAAGCTCCAAAAGCGGATGCTCATTGCCAAGGATTTCTCCTTTCCTATGCTTGGGGAAAGATGCAAGAGCATGATGCCTTTATTTTGTTTGACCTTGGTTCAACTCACAACTTCATATCCATAGAGTTAACCAAAAAGCTAGGCATACAAGCCCACGAGATGGGAGATGCATTGAAAGCCAATGGAGATATCAAGGGACAAGACGTCTCAATTACTTTCTTGATTGAAAAATTAAGGCTTCATGTCCAAAGGTATGTCGACAAAAAGGATTTCTTCATTTTCCCTCTCAAACATGCAAATGTTATCATTGGGGCACCATGGTTTAACCGCATGGCTTCCAACATGAAGTTATTTGAAAGGAAAATCTACTTCACCTATAGGGAAAAGAGCATGTACATAGATGCTAATGAGTTGGGGAACACCATATCCCTACAATAAAGGGATTCAAGAGGAATTAGAGTTGTCTAATTTCCTAAATGGATTCCAAGATGTTTTCATTGATGACATCCCTAGTGAGCTATCTCTAAAATGAGGGATGATGACCATGCACTTGAGCTCCTACCAAGAATCTCACTACCTAACAAGCCTCCTTATCGAGTTTCACAAGCTCAACAAGAGGAGATCATGAGGCAAGTGCATGAATTGGTTAAAAAAAGGGATGGTGAGGTCTAGCTCCTCTCCATTTTGTTCACCATTGCTTTTAGTGCAAAAAAAAGACGACACATATCATATGTGTGTCAACTATAGAGCACTAAATAAGATCACTATCAAAAATAGATTTTCCGTGCCGCGGATAGAAGATCTATTTGATAATTTACAAGTTTTGGCATGAAAAATTATCCAGATGCATTCAAACTCATGATGGACGAAAAACTTCATGCCATTCAAATTATCTTGAGGACTACAAGCGACACCTCCAGGTAATCTTTCAAGTTGTGAGAGAGAATAATCTTTTCATTAATCAAAAGAAAAGAAAAAATTTCCTACAAGAGATTCAATATTTAGGTCACATTATCTCTAAAGATGGCACCCATATGGATCCAACAAAGTTAGAGACAATAAAAGGATGGTCTAATCCAAGGAATCTACAAGAGGTACGAAGCTTCATACGTATGTGTGCATACTACAGATACTTCATAGAAAAAAGTCTCACTAATAGCAGGCCCATTACATGACTTAACAAAAAGAAACGTTAAGTATTCATGGACTACAAAAGTGCAAGAAGCTTTTGTGAAGCTTAAGGAGAATCTTATCTCTCAACATATGCTCACACTATTAGATCTCTCAAATCCATTTGAGGTCCAATGTGATGCTTGTGGTAATTTCCTTGGAGCTATTTTTCTTCAGAAGGGCATGCCATATCATATGAGAGTCAAAGGCTCAACTTTGATAAGTGAATATTGGGCAAATACAAAAAAGAGCTTCTAGCTATTCTATCTGCCCTAAACACGTAGAAGCACTGTCTCTTGGGGACTCCATTCATCCTACGAATGGATCACAAAGCCTCAAGAACTTCATGATGCAAACCAAGCTCTGTGACAAACAAATGAGGTGGGAAAATTTTCTTTTGCAATTTAAATTTCATATTGCTCACATTGTTGGCAAGCACAATCAAGTGGTCAATGCACTTTCACAACGACCAAGGGTAAATGTGGTGTCTATAGCAACTGACAATGATCTATTTTTTATGATAGATGAGCATGCTACTGACCAAGACTTTAAGTATGTAGTTACAGCTTTTGCAATAGGAAAGAAAAAAGAACCATTCACCTTGAAGGATGGTTATCTTCCAAACGGCAATAGGCTATGTGCTAATCACCCATACAATACGAAAGTCATGTATGAATCCCATACTTCTCCTTGTGCGGGGCAAAGAGGGATTCCATAGTCTACTCTTCGAGGAGTAGAAATGTATTTCGGTCTGTCTACCATGAAAAGTAAACATACTAGAGTATGTTTCAAAATGCGTGGTATACCAAAAAGTTGAAAATTATCGAGGGAATCAACTTGGATTGTTTCAGTGGATAGGCTTAACAAGAAAACACACTCTATGCTTGCCAAAAAGACTATTAAGGCACATCAAATGGCAACCCTCTTCACATCTCAAATTTTCAAGCATCATGGATTTCCAACATCCATAGTGTTGGACAAAGATCGTAGAATGACCAGTAATTTCTAGAAGGGTCTCTTTTGGAATCTAAGAAGTAGATTAAATTTCTCTTTTAGCCTATCATCCACAAACAAATGACCAAAATGAAATACCTAATCTAATGATTCTTGAATCTACTAAAAGCCTATGTCATGGATGTAGATCAACATTCTCGACGATAGAAGTACCTACCTCTTATAGAGTATGCGTACAATGACATTGTACATACTTCTATGGGGAAAGCACCTTTCGAGGTTAAAGAGGGAAGATCCAAAAGTCCCTTACTACTTCAAGTACATGGGAAGATCTTTGCTCTGCTGATGAATATAGCCCAGACCTACAAGAATCTTTTTCAAAGATTAAAGGGGTTATATCCATCTCACAGGAAAGGCAAAAAGGGTTGCCGCTAATAAGCACAGAAGAGCCTTAGCCTTTAAGGAAAATGATTGGGTCTTGCTAAAGTTCCTCAAGGCTCATCTGAGGCATACTACGGGCAAGAGTCCTACGGACCACCAAGAATATGATGCTAAACTAGCAAAAAGATACTATGGTCCTTAAAATTCTTAAGCCAGTCACACTGAGATGGCATATCAATTGAAGTTACCCAGCCATTGGCTCATGCACAATGTTTTCCATGAGAACATACATAATACTTACAAAGGAGCGCCATCAAAAGAACAAATAGTTGCAGACCCTTCAAAAATTGAAGATAAAAAAGAAGTCCATCCTATGACTTGAAGACAAGGTATTAAGAAACGGTAAGATTATCTGATGATATCTTATTAAGTTAAAGAATTATCCTTTTTAAGATGCTAAATGGATGCAAGGACCCTAGCTTAAGGATAATATGAATCTTGTTAATGCTTACAATATTGCACTAGAGTAAGCATATGAAAATGCATTTTAAATGGAAAATGTTTTTGTCTTATAAGACTAGTTCTCTTTTTATTGTGCACAAATTTAAATAGTATGCATGCTTAGAATCATGTTTGTGGTGATGAAGTCTCCCAAAGGGTGAAAGCATAGAATGGTGTCTAAATACTTGGTGTCCATGGACACCAAGTATGATGCTATGGATGGCACCATAGCTGGGATTTTAAGTCAATAATTTTTAAAAGAATATAGGTAAGATAAATGACTTCACGAGTCCACTACTCGGATTGAAAGACATGGAGTGGTTAGCACGCGTGGACCTCTCCCTCTCTCTCTCTCTCTCTCTCTCTCTCTCTTAAAAGAATATTAGTAAAAGAATATAGGTAAGATAAATGACTTCACGACTCCACTAATCGGATTGAAAGACATGGAGCGGTTAGTACGCATGCACCTCTCCCTCTCTCTCTCTCTCTCTATCTCTCTCTCTCTCTCTCAGATGGCCTCCAATGCCCATCTCCATCTCTCTCTCTCTCTCTCTCTCTCTCTCTCTCTCTCTCTCTCTCTCTCTCTCTCTCTCTCTCTCTCCTACTCTCCTGTTCAGAATATGGATGATGGAGACTCTTTTCCTCTTGCTTTGGTTCCAGCTCATACCTCCTCACAAGCAGCAATGGAGCTTCTTGAACTCAACAATGCACCACAAATGGATTTCAGTTCACTATTACAATCAGGAAGTTTTGTACGACCTCATTCATTTCAAACTACTGCATACTGTTCTAGATGGTGGACGAAGGATTCCATGATGAGTCACATGGAATAGATATAGTTCATATGCAGGTGAACTCCAAGAGAAAGGCTTGTCTAAATGAGGATGAAATTATTGCAGTGAGGAAGTATGAAGCACAGGCTAATACAAAAAGCGATGTCTTCCAAGAAAGCAAGTACGGCCAAGCATCAACATTGGAGTGGAAGATTGTCATAGGGAGGACGTCCATGTACACACAAAGGAAGACAAGAAGCAACATACTATTCAGAATATTGTTGAGCACATTGTGAGACAGTTGCATAGTTACGGGAAAGAAGATAAGAATGCAATTCTTCAAGGTGTTTTCAATGATGATAGAATCTTGCCATTCTTTGAATATTTGTATCTTCCTGCAAATGGCCTTATTTCTGCACTCAAGGTCTCCTTACAAGAATAAAAGATTCCAAAATCAGCTGACGAGATGTTTTTAAAACGAAGCACATTCAACATGGTGGTGAATGGATTACTGCATGATAATGGGAGCCAAGGTAGAGGTGTTACTCTACATAAAGCGGCAAAGCCATTAAATGTTCATCCAAGGAAATTATATTCAACTTTGGGTAGACTTGACAGCGATCCTATGTAAAGTACGTTGAGGTTCAACTTATGCAAAAGGAAATACTGGGTCCTTATCGGAGGAATTGAAGCAGACAATTATTACATTTTGGATAGAGCACAGTAGGGTGTCTCCAAACAAGAAAGATATTTATCGGAAACGGTTGGGTAGAAAACATTATCAAGAGCATCCCATACACTTACTTGATGAATCTCAGGTAAACATGTCTCATTCTTACAATGAATAACTCTCAAGTGAAGCATCTCACTCACTACAACACTACATGGAGATATCGACGCGCGTATATCGACAAAATTAGCGGGCGTCGATATACACCTGGAAAGGCTTTATTTCCCACGTGTATATCGACGTGTATAGCGACGCAAAAAAATTTGGGGGAAAAAAGCGAAACCCGCGAGCAGCAGAGGCCATTTTTACCTACGCTCTGCTCAAATCTTGGCCTCCACATGCTGCGCAGGTATTATGCCCCCCCCGCAACCCCTCTCTCTCTCTCTCTACATCGTGTGTGTGTGTGTGTGTATAGGAAAGAGAGAGAGAGAGAGAGAGAGAGAGAGAGAGAGAGAGAGAGAGACAGAGAGAGAGAGAGAGAGAGAGAGAGAGAGAGAGAGAGAGAGAGAGAGAGAGAGAGAGAGAGGTGTGTGTGTGTGTAGGAAATAGAGAGAGAGAGAGAGAGAGAGAGGTGTGTGTGTAGGAAAGAGAGAGAGAGAGAGAGAAATGTGTGTGTGTGTAGGTAATCAAAGAGAGAGAGATAGAGAATTAATGTATGCTTAGGAAATTAAAATTAAAGAAAAATAATTAAAGAGAGAAACGAAATGAAATGTTATATTAACGTCTTCGAAAGGCCAAAGTGACCTATGAGACATGAGACAAGAAAGTTACAATGTGATGGATCTGATACAAAGTCAGAGTAAGAAGATGACAAAATAAAATATTATGGAATCCTAAACTGCTGGGTATGGACTAAACGGCTAAACCAGCTAGCTGGGATAGGTAGATCATAGGATCTCATCAATCTCCTCCATGGTCAGTAGTCTGACCGGGCGTTATGCATGTCGAGCCAAAGTGACCTAGCTAGATCCTCTGATGCAGCCTTTGTCGATGTTGTGTAGTCCTCCGCAGTCGTGGATGTCTAGATCTCCCTAGCTCAGTCGCTCGTTCGATCAGTAGAGAGATAGGGAAGGCGAGAGAGAGAGAGAGAGAGAGAGAGAGAGAGAGAGAGAGAGAGATAGGAAATAGCTAGAGAGATAGAGAAAGAGAGTTATATATATATATATATATATATATATATATATATATAGAGAGAGAGAGAGAGAGAGAGAGAGAGAGAGAGAGATAAGAAATAGAGTGATGGAGGAGAGAGAGAGAGAGAGATAAGAAATAGAGTGATGGAGAAAGAGAGTTATATATATATATATATATATAGAGAGAGAGAGAGAGAGAGAGAGAGAGAGAGAGAGAGAGAGAGATAGAGAGAGAGAGAGAGGGAGGGAAGTGAAGAGCGAGACAGAGAGAGAGAAAGGAAAATAAGGAAATAGAGAGAGAAAGAGAGTTAGCGAGAGCGAGATCGAGAGAGAGAGAGAGAGAAAGAGAGATAGCGAGAGTGATATCGAGAGAGAAAGAGAGATCGAGATCGCTTTTTTGAGCAAGAACCATGCAAGGCTTCTGAATCTTTCTCAAGTTGCTCATCCATCTGCACATTATCTTCTGGCTTGGACATGGAGGCCCCGTCCGGTTCACAATCAGGTAGAAAACTTTCATTGGGCTGAGAACTTCCATGGCTTGTGCATGTGGTGAAAAAAACACCAGGATGGGCATAATATCCTTAGAAAAACCTATGCAAAAAATTGCAAACAGACGGAACATTACAAAAATGGTCATGCTTTAATATATGATTCATCAAGTGCGGCATTGGAAAGCTTTTTCTGACAGGCTACCTCGGAATGGAGACGGGTGGGTTCGTAGACAGAGAAGAAACTATGGAACTAAAAGAGGCAAAGGGGTTTTGCCTGCTACATGCATTGCCATGTACATCTGGGAGTGCACGTATGTGTCTACCCATATAGGATTTGACCAATAAAGACGAGATTTTGACCCGATGGTCCTGATCTCTGTACACCTCTGGACCGAGGTGTACGGAGATTGGGCAAGACTAGAGAATGCGAGGTAGTTTACATTGTGAGGAGTATATATATATATATATATTAAAACAACATTCATAATCATCGTAGATGGCAACGTCATCAAATAACATGGAGGAAAAGATTGCATGCTCATGCACGCTCTGCAAGTATCAAATCCTGCGCAAGCGTAGGATATGTCATGAGCATGTGCACAAGTACGGAGAGTTTGCTAGAGAAACCTTACAGAATCTGCGACACGACTCCTTTGGAACGGGCATTGATTTCCGCGACATAGCACCTACATCTGAGAGAGAGAGAAAAAAGATTATGCGTGAAGGTCCGACCAATATAGAGCCACGGATGGAAGCAGAAAAGGGCTTACAGACAGAAGACGACGGCATGGAGGAGATGCTGGATGCCTTCTTCCAGACAAGCGAGGAGAACGCGAACGAAGCAGCACTAGAAGCCGTGCGCCTATCTTCTGAAGACATGTTGAGGAAGTTGGCACGTCAACCAATCTATGAAGGCGCCAAAATATCTGTGCTTCGTACTTGTCTGACGTTTTTGAATCTTCAGTCAGTGTACGGGTGGTCAGATGCAAGCTTCACTACTTTGTTTAGGTACGTAATTTACAAAAGAGATTTTCGGATTGCAACGGTGATGTGCTCGGAGATCTTTTTAATTTAATGTGGCTTAAACAGGTTATTGCGGGAGCAACTTCTCCTGGCTGGCAATGAAATGCCCCCCTCCAGGCCAGCCGCAAAGCAACTTCTGACCTCAGTTGGCTTGGACTACAACAAGATTCATGCATGTCCAAATGATTGCATTCTTTTTCGCAATGAATTCGTAGATTGTCTGTCGTGTCCTAAGTGCGGAGCAATGCGCTACAAACAAGATGCATTTGGCTAGACAGTGCCAGCTAAAGTGTTGCGGCATTTCCCTATTATTCCTAGGATAAAAAGCATGTTTCATTGTGGTTCCATTGCAAAGTTGATGCGGTGGCATTCTACGAATAGATCCACTAACGCAACATTTAGGGTGCCCGCTGATTCGAAGGCTTGGAGGCACATTGAAGATACCTGGCCACATTTTAAGAGTGAACCACGCAATTTGCGTTTGGTCATGGCAATGGATGGAGTCAATCCATTTGGCTTGAGAAGCTCCTCATGGAGCACTTGGCCCGTGTGCCTTATCAATTACAACCTCCTACCGTGGCTTGCTATCAAGAAGGGTCATTTGATTTTAAGCTTGACGGGACTTTAGTATGGCAGACGAGATTCCAGATCCCGCCTCCATGAGTGCAGATGCATTCATGGCCTTTGTTACACGGATGATGCCTGCTCAGATGGCAGAGGCTTCTGAGTACTCGGTAGCCAGAGACACGGGTACTACGCCTCCGGGCTTCACACCCGAGGGACCGACGCCTAGGGGGGGGACGCCTACGGGGTTCAGGACGCCTATGGGTACGACGTCTTATTCTCCCATCACGGCCGCTTTGACACCTACGGGTGGGGCAGAGGCGGGTATGTCCTCATCTCCGCAGCACAGGCGCACTCGTCGATCTCGGCGATCGTCAGGTGGAGGTGGTGGTTGCTGTGGAGGAGGGTCCATAGATGCTTCGACCCCTCCTTGCTCACGACCCCCGTCTTACCCAGGCACACCTCTCGACACACCTCTTGGCACACCTCGGACACCTTGGGGGGCACACGATCCTAGTGCCTCCAAGCTCTATACTGTACAGGGAGATGGTTCTGTTGACATGGATAGAGTCGGGACTGAGATGTGACAGCGGATTCGCCAGCTCATGGAGCTGCAGTTTTCGACCAGCATTCTCACGTCTTGGGATCAACAAGAAAAGGAAAAAGTCACTTACATAGTGGAGACCATCCTGAGAGAGTACTAGCCTGCTCCGGATTCTTCCGTTGTTTCGGCGTGGTGGATCAAGGGTGTTGCACGGGACACCATCAAACATCGACGAGATGCATCTCGGAAGGCTTTCAGGACCAGCTCGCCGAAGCCTTCGGGCATCCCACACGAGACGTGGGTGCAGATTAGGGAGGATGAGCGGACAGCGGCCACGTGGTTCAGACAGCAGCGTGAGGCCACGCAGGTACAACAGATGACTAGGGGGACATCTCATCTTAGCAGCGGAGGCTTCGACACCTTTCGCTATGAGTTTGCGAGTTTCTAATCTAATCTTAACTATGGCGTTTTTTAAAACGCGATGAATCATGTATTCTTATTACTTTGATTTTTGTATAAACGCAGAATCTTGCGATGCATCGATCTCCATCACGCGAGGAGGAGTCAGATGGATATCGCAGAGGTATCTATGAAGTACTGAATGATCTTGAAGCTTCAGGAGAGCCTGTAGACTGGGAGGCCTTACAGTTTCGCTGATCGCTTGAGCTGAGACGTTAATATGTGTGAGTTGATTTAATTAAGTCAGTATATGTGAAGTAATATCAATACTAATTTTGTGAGTTGTCCTATGTGCAGGTTGCGACGCCTAGTCATTAGTGGACCAGATTTCATCTATATGCTTTGTGAGACATAGACACGCTTCTGTGTCTCTTTTTTGTACAAACAGTTAGTGTCCAGACAGTTATTGTTTCCTTTATGGTTATGATTATTGTCATTGTCATTGTATAGACAGTTATTGTTTCTCTTTCTGGTTATGCTTATGGTTATTGTTAATTTTGTTTATGGTTATGGTTATCTGCATTATGGTTTTGATCAAAGTGATTATAGCCGGTTATGGTTTTAAGTTATGGTTATGCTTTTAAGTTATGGCTATGCTTTTCAGTTGGTACTGTTGTCTTTCATTGACCTTAAATCTCATGTGAGATCCTACATGGATAGCATGTAGGAGGCGTATACATCATATGGTTTTTTTTGAAAAGTTTATGCAAAAACAAAGGGAACTCTACCGATATTTTGGTGCTGCTCGCTTTCTTGGGCAGAGGGCAGGAAGTCTGGCTGTGGCTGTGTCCATCTTTTAACTGGGCACAGGCCAGGCTACCTGCCCTCTGCCCAAGAAAAAACATTTCTGCTATGGTCTTCACTATATGGGTCGCTATGTGCGTCGCTAATAGCGACCGGTTTCACAGCGACACGTATAACGACCCTCATAGCGACGGAAAGTGTCGATATATGCGTCGATAACACCTTCTTTTGTTGTAGTGACTCTTATGAATAGCTACCCATTGGGTGTTATGGAGTTGTGTACATGCTACTATATGTGATATGTAGCCAAGTAATGTGTCAAGATAGTCCATTGTCTCTACCTAGGCTATTATGTGTGCTATATTGCACAAGTGTAGCCCATTGTCCCTGTCTATGCTATAAGTGTGCCATGTAAAAGGACTCTATTGTAGTAAGATAGCAACATGTGTGCTATACAGTAAAAGTGTGTGTAAGAATAGCACAATGTTCTTGTCTATGATATGATGTGTGGTATGTGAAAGAGCTATATTACATATTGAGAGCACTATGTGTGCCCTATAGTGTAAGTGTGTGTAATAAGAGGCCAATCATGTCCCTATCTATGCTATTATGTCATAGTGTTTCTTGCAGTATGAGTGCTATATAGCATAACTATGTGTAATAATAGCCCGATGGTCCTGTCTATGCTACTATGTGTGCCATGTAGCAGGACTCTATTAGAGTATGACAACATCATGTCTGCTATATAGCAGACATGTGTGTATAATAGCACAATATACCTATCTATGGTATTATGTGTGCTATCAGATTATATAATATTATGAGAGCACTATGTGTGCTACATAGTAGATGTTAGTGTAATAGTAGCACAATATCCATGTCTATGCTATTATGTGTGCTATGCAGAGTGTGATATGTGTAATAATAGCACAATATCCCTGTCTATGCTCTTTTGTGTGTTATGTAGAACAACTGTGTTATAATATGAGAGCACTATGTGTGCTATATAGCAGACGTGTGTGTAATAACAGGTGGACTTAAGTGAGCTGACAGGGAGGATAAAAGAAGACATCAGAATCTTCATCGAGCACAATTTCACTTACAGATGGCAGGCACATCAATACAGAGAATGTTTGAAGGTGTTTCCTTCAGATACCATTATATCTGTAGTAGACTTTGTTAAAAATTACTCGTTCAAGGAGAAAAATGAAGTACAATCCATGCATTGGCATACAGACCAATGCACCATCCTTGTTCACATAACGTACATGCGTGACAACGAAGATGACAGTATTATCAAGCATATGCATTTCTACATCTCCGATGATAGGCAACATGATACGCTACTTGTCCAGCATTGTTTTCTTCTTTGTGATCAGTGGCTTAAAGACCAGGGGCTGAATTTCAAGAAGTAGTGGGTGTGGTTAGATAGTGCAGCCTTGCAATTCAAGGCTGCAAGGCCATTTTACTTTGTTGCTAGATATTACCAACTAACAAGTACAGAGATGACATGGAATGTTTTTGGCTCTGGCCATGGAAAGGGGGAGAATGATGGGCACTGGCGTTGTGATAAAGAGAGCCCTTACACATGAACAACTCAAGAGTAATGGAGTTGTTCTTAGGACAGCTGCAGACGTGGTTGCATTTTTTATGAGAACAATGTCCAATGCTGCATGTAGCTCTTATGCACAACCCACTAAAGCAGGTCCTACTATAAACAATAAATTTTGGCTAGTAAAAGAGATAGAAGTGGACAGGTCTAATCTATGGGGTTGTGAGAGAGTACCAATTTCTCGATCACTCCATTGCATTTCAGGCTTTTGTCGTCATGATCCTACTCAATTAAGGACCAGGCGGCTTTCTTGTTTTTGTGATGCTTGCATGAAGGGCCATTGGAGGACTTGTTCCAGCAAATCATATGCAGGCAAGTGGACACATAAGGCATTGAAAACACTCTTTGAGGTACCAAAAGACTGAGGTACCAGAAGATGAAGCTGCAATGTTTGAGGGATCCGAGGATATGCTGAGTGAGTATCTCATTGAAGGTGATAACTTTGCAGTCAATGCAGAAGCTGTAGAGTTATTTCTTTTGAGATGTACAAAGAGAAAATGGATGACAGATTGCATCTTAAGAGATAAGTGAAAAAACAAATGTGATAAAAACACTTATGTTGTCACAGGGTGTTATTATCAACAGCAAGAGGGGGACCCAAATCACTACACTCTACTTGATGATAGGGGAGTTACTAACCTGTACTCTCACCTTGTTCGGGTAATCAAGTTTGACATGCCTTTGGTAGATGATACCTCAAAGACATATTATTTACCTCCGGAACTACATGAAACCACTTACAATGCCATGCCCTATGAAGCACCATGATACCTATTTAACAGGCTTATATTATGTTCTATATAGCCTTCACCATTTAGTACCTCCTTACACATGTCCATTGTGCTATGTCTCACATAACACACAACCCACATAGCATAGAATCACACACATTTCAGATAATGAGGTTACTATTGTGAACATGTTGCACCTTGAAAAAAGTTAGCCAAGAAATTTGTCGGAAACGATTGGGAGGAAAACATTATCAAGAGCATCCCATTCACTTTCTTGATGAATCTCAGGTAAACATGTCTCATTCTTACAATGAATAACTCTCAAGTTAAACATCTCACTCTTATGAATAGCTACCCATTGGGTGTTATGGAGTTGTGTAGATGCTACTATGTATGATATGTAGCCAAGTAATGTGTCAAGATAGTCCATTGTCTCTACCTAGGCTATTATGTGTGCTATATTGCACAAGTGTAGCCCAATGTCCCTGTCTATGCTATAAGTGTGCCATGTGTAAGGACTCTATTGTGGTAAGATAGCAACATGTGTGCTATACAGTAAAAGTGTGTGTATCACATAGCACAATTTTCCTGTCTATGATATGATGTGTGGTATGTGAAAGAGCTATATTACATATTGAGAGCACTATGTGTGCCATATAGTGTTAGTGTGTGTAATAAGAGGCCAATGTCCCTATCTATGCTATTAGATCATAGTATTTCTTGCAGTATGAGTGCTATATAGCATAACTATGTGTAATAATAGCCCAATGGTTCTGTCTATGCTATTATGTGTGCCATGTAGCAGGACTCTATCAGAGTATGACAACATCATATCACCAAAATAAAATTACATCATTCAATCATTATGTTTAGAGAGCTTTGAACAGGTCAGTTTTTTGTATAGTAATCGCAAGTACATTCAATGCGCAAAATGCTGAATACATGATTCCATAATCACAATCAACCTTCCCTACATACTTCTTATTGACTTCTATAGTGGCTGATGACACGAGAAGACACTATGTCCGAAGGATTTTCAAGCTGGTTCATCTTTGCATAAGCATTAGGGCTGGGTGAGACTGTCCACTTGACTAGCCAAGGGAACAATGTGCTAACCAAGTAAATTGGGGACTGAAAAATCTCTGGTGGCTCAAATAAAGCAAGACAAACCCAAGTCCTGGGAGGGTTGAGCAGACAGTTGTAGAGTGTGTCATCCACCACCAATGTATTATCAGAGTTGAACTTAGGATGGTGCTTCCAAAAGTCTTTCAAACACTTGAAAAATATGGGATTTGCATTATCTCTAGATGGAGGGATCCCAGGAACTTCATTTAGCTTGAGGCTTGCCTCTCTACACCCCTCTTGACCGATAATATCGAGGAAAAATTGTTTGTTCAGCCTAGGAAAACATGCACTCAAAGCAAGTGCTAGATTATCCTGGGTCATGCAGCTCCATAGTGCAACTTGTGCTATTTGCAGTATGGAGTTGCATGACCTCTCTTGCCTCTCATATTCATGTCCATTTTTAGCCTCTTTATCAGCATTCTTTGTACCTGCCTCATTTGTATCTGTAGTAGCTGCTCGACCCATAGGAACCTCTGGAATTTTACCTTTGGTATTCCCAATAGTGGGATCTGTACAAGAATTAGTTGTATCATATGTAACTGTCTCTTTCGTGTCCACATCAGCCATGAAATGTTCTCCCATTGCCTCTTCCAATTGAGCTGCTCTGTCAGTGGGCACCTCTGTGCCTTTCCCTACCTCATTGTTTTGCTCTATACATGCCTCACTTGTATTATGTGTATTTTCCTCTTTCATGTCCGTAGCAGCCACGCCAGCTTCTCCCATTGCCTCTCTCGATTGAACTGCTCTGTCACCTGCCTCAGCTGTGTTGGCAAAAGCCGCGACATCACCGTTACCCACTATTGAGCCTATTCTAGGTACTCTCTTAGTGAGGTCCTCCTCACCCAAGCCTCCCATATCATCAACAGCCGCATCTGTACCCTTTTGTCTCCTCTGCATCAACAATGTCATCAACTGCATCACTTGGATAGACCACCTCAGCTTGGGCTGTGACATCACTTGCACCCACTACCTCACGTTGTTCAACTTCTCTCTCAATGAGGACCTCCTCACCCATGTCTCTGGTATCCTCAACAGTGGCATCTGTACCCATAGCCACAACTGCATCAAGAAGGGCATCTATGACAGCATGAACAATACTTTCTGTTCCACCATCATTAACATTGCCATCAGCAGCAGCATCTGTGCTAGCATCAATCTCCATAGCATCCAAAATGTCATTTGTGCAGGCATCAACTACCGTAGAATCAGCAATGGCATCTGTGCAGGCATCAACTGTGGTAGCATCATCAATGGAATCTGTGCTAGATTCAATAGTGGCATCTGTACCCATAGCCACAACTGCATCAAGAAGGGCATCTATGACAGCATGAACAATACTTTGTGTTCCACCATCATTAACATTGCCATCAGCAGCACAATCTGTGTGAGCATGATCAACTTCCATAGCATCCACAATGTCATTTGTACACGCATCAACTACTGTAGCATCAGCAATGGCATCTGTGCAGGCATCAACTACCATAGCATCATCAATGGCAGCTGTGCCAGATTCAACTGTGGTGGGAGTGAGTAATGTACCCTTTTCAAGTTTAGCACGGTCAACATCTGTATGCACATCATCATGCACAACCTGCACATCAGCTGCATTAGGCACATTTGGAACAAATTCAGCAGTGCTAGTAGGTGTGCAGGGATCAACTGTATCAAAAGACTCTTTTTTTTTTCCTGTAACCCCCCTGGAAGCTGTAGCGCCCCCTCTTGGATTCTTCACAGGATAAGACTAAGCCAGTGAACCTACAGACTCCTCAACTGTATCAAAAGACACTTTTTTTTTTCCCTGTAAGCCCCCTAGAAGCTGTAGCACCCCTTCTTGGATTCTTCACAGGATAAGACTTAGCCAGTGAACCTACAAACCCCTCATCTAGAAACCCTGAAGAGCGAGTGCGTCTCATGCAAGTTCCTCTTTTTTCAGCTTCTTGATTATCTACGACAAAAGAAAGTAGAAACATATTACTAAACATGTACAAAAAATAAATCAAATAGTTTGCAACTACTCGATGCAAAGAATTAAGAGACATGTCACTAAAAAATTCCAACACTTGATTCATCAATGAGCATGGATACAATAGGGGTGCAATGGATTGCACAAGACATCTTCTTATTGCATGAAAGTTACAACAAAAACACACTCATTGCTTTGCATTTGGTTTCTTCCTCTTCCTAAATGAATTAAGAGGTATATCCATTGTGGGACTTCCACCTAAGTTCTTGGGAGTCAATTTCTTGCGCTTTGGTGTTGGCTTCTTCCCCGCTAGAGGGGGTGTTGCTTTCACCGCATCTGCAACTTCCTCATCTGATGCTTCATCTCTAGTGTCCACACTTGGTGATGCTTTGGCACTCAACGGAGAACGCAATAGCCTTCTTGGAGTTAGTTGTTGCCTAGGTGATTTGATTGTAGAAGAATTTTCCATCAAGATGTCTTCAACTACTCCATGTATTGCATCCCCTACAGCAGACTCTGCTTCAAGGGCTGGCTACATCCTTGGGGTAGACTCCACTTCAAGGGCTGGCTGCATCCCTGGGGTAATTAGGCCATTCTTCCTTGTGAGCAATCATGCGATGATTGTTCTACAAAGCAAGCTATTTACAAAGTCTCACTTGGAGTATCCCAAAATACACACATAAGTACTAATTTTGGTACCTACCAGTGGCCTGCATAGAGACTCTCTCTATTTTTGTCCTCAATGATTCTTGTATGCAGGTCTCTGCTGCGATGTCTGTACCTGCAAATGATTTCATTAAATGCAATATTTCAAACTCCAAATGGAAAGTGGGCCTGCAATAGTACTAATAAATAATTGACACAGTGACTACTTGCACTTGATTCTTTCATCTCACTCTTCACCTTCAGACCAATCATATGCTTAGCTCTAGGGGGAACAGACATGTTGCAATCTAGTGCAACACAATAGCCATAGTCCCTACATACATGCACGAAGCATAGCATATGGTACACATGGGTGCAAGGCAGGGAGAATACATCCAAGCTTTTGGCATCGAACGGGAATCCACATCCTACAGAATGGGAGAACCCATTAAGTGCCACCTCGCTAATGCTCTGCTCAAAATCCACAAGAGAAAAAGGCTTCATCAAACACCCCCCCACATTATGTGAAGTCCTCTCCATGCTAACACAAAATTTAAAGTTCTCTGATTCTTGTGCTAAGTTGGTCTCTACTTTTGCAAGTAGTGCCTATGAAACAAAGAAGACAACACATCTAATTTAAGTCTCAATAACCCAACAAAAGCAGATTGCTGAAAAGAATATGCAGCGTAAATCTTATCCCTTATTTTCAATACAAAATATAAGACAAGCACTTACTCTATATGCTATAAACACAAGCTTGATGTGGTATATGATATGCATTGTACCATATAGCACATAGCACAGTCCAAGTATAATGTGCTATAAGTGCTACATAGAGTATGCACTGTAGATCATAGCAAAGAGACTGTTTAAAATACAAGATATAGCCCAAACATTTTCTCTGTATGCTATATAGCACAAGCTTGTTGGGTATATGATATGTAGTGGGCTATATGAGACATAGCACATAGCATATAGCACAAATATTGTGCTATGTGGCATATAGCACAATTAGAGATGGTGCTATATAGCACATAGCAAAAATAGAGATTGTGCTATATAGCACAATTCACTATTCCACACACTCCAGGGCTATATTGTGAGCATATAACACACAAAATGTGCTATTTAGCACATAGCACATAAAAAGATTGTGCTATGTAGCACATATCAAGATTTAACACACACGTCAGGGCTATACTGTGAGCATATAGCATACAGGTTATGCTATATAGCACATATTACACATATCCATTGTGCTATGTATCACATAGCACATAACCATACAGAGCACATACCATAGAATCACACACATTCCAAATAGATGAGGGTACTATTGTGAACATGCTGCACCTAGATTGAACTATAAAGCACATAGCACATAACCACACATGGCACATAGCATATAACCATCTACTCCATGAAGATGATGGCTATGTTGTGACCATATAGCACATATTTTGTGCTATATAGCACATAGCAAAAATAGAATATGCTCATACAGTACATAACCATACAATCCAAAACACTCTAACCACATAATCACATGAAAGTGAACCACATACTCCAAAACAAAGTGAAGCACATGTAGGAGGGTATGCACCTTTGGTTTAGCCACATTGGCTTCTAATTCAGCAACGTTCTCTCTAGTAGTACTCAAGAACTATCCAATCAAATCAATCAGGCGTTATCAAGCTACAGGGTCTTGCACGCAATCAATCTCCATTTGCAATTTTATGGACAAAGTGTTTGAGCTTTGAGCACCCTCAGCCCTATGCAATTCTCTGACTTGATCCTCTACCTGCTTCTTTGCACCCTTTAGTCTTGAATTATAGGCTTGCAATCTTCCATCTGCAATATTCTTCATTTCTGCAAGTGCCCTGCTATCCTCCTCTGCCAATTGTACTAGGTATCCTCCTCCTGTAGGCACGCTTGACAATGGTACAGACGAACCTTCTATTTTCAATGATGATCTGGTGGAGACAGCAGTGGTTTTGGAACCTCTCCCTCTATCACTTATCTGCTCTTCCCACCTCTTGATCTTGTTTTGCAAGATGTGTCTTTCTTCTGAGGTTCTCATTGCCCTCTCTGCAAAGATAGCCCAAGAAATTTGATGTTTGCCAGATTCACTGCAGTTTTCCAATGCAAAGGCCTTTGCAAATTGAGTCCCTACTTCATACATGAAGGGACCCTCCTGTAGACATCCCAGTGTCTCCACACAAGCTTTTGTAAGAACTCCGTCCGAGCATGGTATGCCTTCACTTTCTTCTGGCTACCCGGAATAGGCTTTGGGCATATAAAGATAGCTTCCTAGTCCTCCTCAGATATGTCATTGTTTCCTGTCAAGCTATGCGGATCAACTCCCTCCAATGGCAATCCAGGCTCCATATGAAATTCCTCGGCAAGACGACAAAACTTCGTATGCAAAGGTGGTTCGATGTTCCTAACTAGACTACTGCTTGCTTGAATCGGATGCTTTGAGGAAGGAGCCATGATGCAGTCTCAAGTGATATACCTGCACATCATCCAATGAGCTCATGACACATGGTGTGCCCTCGCTTATCATCCCTGCTAAAAATAAACAAGAACTTCATGGGCCTACTCTTGTAAGCAGGGCATTCAAGGTGATGTGCTATGGGATTTGCCACAAGGATGCATGCAGCTTGTGGACTAGAAAATTACCTCGGGAGTCTATGTCCTCTCATGCAGCCAGCAGCAACATTAGGTTTTGCTCACCTCTTGTTACAAATGAGCAAGGTGTGGTACTCATGCAGCTCCAAATGCAGCTTAATGTAGCTAAATGATCCTAGGTGGGGCGCACGTGCTCAAATAGTAGAGAGTGTACATGTTCAATGGGAGAGACATACCTCCAAGAGAAGAGGGCGGTTACTGCAATCGTCCTTGAAGTAGCCAAGCTTGCACAGTAGAAGATTTAAGCACAATAGACCTTGAGGACGCACGCGCACACGAGAAAGAGAGAGAGGGGGGCAGGGGGGGGGTACGGTGTTTGAAACTGCCAACTACTCATGAAATTGAAGTGGGTGTGTGAAGGCTGAATTTTTAAGTATAACATTTTTTAGAATATAAATTTGGACGTCTTAAATATGGAACCAGTGACCACACCCCCAATGTCATGATATGCTATTTAATTATATCACATATATAGCTTTCCACCTATTCATGCTTTCACCCCAAACACCAAGTAGAACTTGTCACTCTACTTTGGAAGTACGATATGGACTAAAGAGCAAACATCCTTGCGGAAGCTACGTCTCCCAAGCACCAAATGGACTAGTCATCCGTCTTGGAATGATGTCGTAGGATAAAAAGGGATATTCTCATATTAAACTGATCATTTAATGTGGGAGAATAAACGGGAACAAGAGTTAGAATAGAGATATGTGCTTCTAGACCTATCTCAACATGGGACCAAAAGGAGAGATGGTTACATCTCAATAGGGGTCCAAAGAAGATTGTCTATCAAAGAGAAACGTGCAATAAGCGCTTCTACACTCACCTCAGCAGGGGACCAAGAGGAGAGATGTTTTCATCTCAATAGGGGTCCAAAAAGAGGTAGTATATCAAAGAGAAATGTGCATCTAGGGAATCTTAAAAGACTTTAGGGTTAGATTCATTAAAAACCTCCAATGGTTAGTGTTAAAAGTCCTTTGACCTTAAACAAGCTAGGGCAGAGCTTGAGGTGGGAACCTGACCTAAATTTTTCTTTGACCTTAAGCAAGCTAGGGCTGTGCTTGAGGTGGGAACCCAACCTAAACTTTCCTTTGACCTTAAGCAAGCTAGGTCTGAGCTTGAGGTGGGAACTCCACCTAAGGTGCTTGTCATGCTTGATGACTAAGGTACTTGAGGTACTTGTCATACTTACTGAGAAAGTTTCTTGAGAAGCTTTCTATGCATGGGGGGTAAGCTGCTTGAGCAAAAAAGAGACCCTACACACTTAATGAGGAAGTTGCTTGAGAAGCTTCCTATGCATGGGGGGTAAGATGCTTGAGTCAAAAAGAGACCCGACACACTTAATGAGGAAGTTGCTTGAGAACCTTCCCATGCATGGGAGGTAAGATGCTTGAATAAAAAAGACACCCTACACACTTAATGAGGAAGTTGCTTCAGAAGCTTTCTCTGCATAAAAGTCCCAAAGTTAGGGGAATCTTTGACCTAGCTCTTCCACTAACCCAAGGAGCATCCCTTTTCTAAAATTGCACATGGGACACATGTCATACTCTCACTAAGCTTAACCACATGGGGTGCTTGAATGCTATTGGTTGGGCTAAAGAGGGGTCCAATGAGCTTCTACTTCCATCCAACAAATATCTAGATATTTTCAAGCTCTCTCTCTCTAAGGGGTAAGGAGGACACTTGTCAAAAGACTACCCATGTACTTGACTGCATACTGCATGTGATTGGCTAGGGGGGAGAGGGGTCCAATGAGATGGAAGCATGTGGAAAAGCTACCACTCGCCCAAAGCAAGGAGGGGGTATGCTAGGGTGATATACTCCACACACACATTCATTTGGAGGGGCATTCTCACTTGGTGAAAGTTGAGGAACGCCACCTCCTTCTCCAAGCTTGTGAGAAGTGAGAGCCTACATCAACACTCTTGGCTATGGAATGAAAATCCAACCAAGATCCATGCTTCAATGCTTAAGCTTGCCATCTTCTCCATATCCATTACTATGCTATTATGTATGCTAGCAAGAAGTGTAATGATAAGTGAGGAACTATTTCTTTCTCCTATGGAATTTTTCTTCTTCGTCTTCCCTATGCTCATTCCTCGCTATCTCTCTCCACCTTCGAAGGTGTTTGATGCCTTGGGACTGAGTCTTGGGATAGTTAATGATTTCTACAAAGTTTATGCTATGCTTGTGATGCATGAATCTTTCCATCTTCATTGCATCACCTAGGTCACAAGGAACACAAAGATTGTATTATACCAAGTCTCTCTTGATGGGAGAAACTATAATACAAATGCCTATTGGAGGGGGGACCGGCTCCATATGAATCCGGTCCTCAGCTATTGTCATGTTCTCTAACTCTCTCTCTTGCAAAAGTATTGTTAATGCCAAGTTAACTAAGTACCATGTTGATGTTGCTACCATCAATTAAATTCACCCGCTATGCTCGCAAAGTAATCTCACAAAAGTACTTCATCTAATTTCCTAATTCCGCTACTCTCTAAGTTCATAGGCCATTTCCATTACAATGCTTCTCTTTGACGTTCAACAGAGTGGCAGGCATCTCGTATACATCTTCTACCAATTCAACCACATGCAAGACATCATAAGTTTCATACCTGGAAGACATCGACTTGGTCTCCCACATGCTATCTGTTTCCAAAGCATTGATGTAGCTTGAGAAACCTTTGGATTCCTCTTTTGAACTTTCCGATTCTTGCACCACTGCTACCTTCCCCGTTGATGGTTTTGGAACCAACACTTCTTCTTCAAGGCCTTTTATCACCTCGTCCTCTTGAGGAAGCAAACTGGGTGGCACTCTGAACATGCCTCTCTGTATCTTTTGAGACCTGGTTGGCACTTGTTCTACCTCCACTAGCCTGGCATCAGCTTCACGTGCTTTGATCAAATGCATATCAATAAAAGAAGAAGATTTACCTCATGGTGCTCATCAACCTGTTTGGGCCTAGGTCCACTAGCTGACGTGATTATAAACTGCAACAATCCTGCCTCTATCGTTTTCTTCATCTTTTGACTCTTTGCTCTGGCAACTCTGACAGCTTCATCAAAGGTCCTTGGATCTTCATAATCCACTCTCTCACAAACATGGGGATGTAAGCAAAATAGAAACCTTTCCAGCTTAAAATATCCCACATTGGTTGCTTGGGTAGTATCTGCCAAATCCCCCAGTAAGCTTCAAATCTATCAAGAAAGGCCTTGAAATTTGCACTTCCATCATGCTGCAAGCCTTTGATCACCTGGCATTCACAGTACTATCAGCATAAATAACTCAAAATTGTCAATCCAATCATTTGCATCTTCAACTCCTTTGAAGACTGGACCAAAGGCGTGCTTTGTCTTGATTCACAAACACTTGGTTAAGAAGCAATCAGTGGCTCCTCAGTGGGGGCACCACAAGATGGAAAGGGGGAAATGAGAAAACCACTAGCACACAATTTGAATGCCTCTATATAACCCAGTGATTCCACAATACCCCTATCCCCTATTGAACACACACCAAAACACCCGATCTGCAATTGACTATTTCCCTTGCCCGAACCTAGCCAAAACACTGACAGCATGTGCCCAATGGAAAAACAAATCATTGTAGCTTCTCTCTACAACCTCTTCAAACACCATATCTGCCTATATATGCATCTCAATACGGACACAATCCCTTGCCAAACTTTTAGCATGCACAACACTCACAGATATATAATCCGGAATTTGAGCACACGCCTTTATCCACTAGAAACCACAAGTTGGCCTACAAGCTTGCATCCTCATGGCATATTCCACACCCACAGAAATGGATTTCACATAGCCGATACAAATGTAAGCATAGGAGGAAAAAGGAACAAAAAGCATGCCCATAAACAACCGAGACTATGGAGATCATGTCACTCGATAAACTTGAAATGAATGTGTACAATGGTGGCTTTATATCGAAAACATCCTTCAGTGCAGCATCCGGCCAATCCATTACATGCACTGGAGCTCCTCTTTACTACACTCTGACACTCTTCAATTACTCTCGGGAAGCCAAGTGTTGCCCTCTGTAAAAGGCAGGTATGCACGCCTTGAGAAGACCCCTGCTCTTCTCCCTTGCAATCGACACTTCTTGGTTTTCCTATGGACACAAAAAACTTCCCAAGCTCATGGTTTGGCTCTGATCTAATTTGCTACTATCTCCCGGGCATCTCCTCTACAACTGGGAGACCTGCAACTCGGCTCCAACTTTGTTTTTCATGCATGCCTCAGAAATCTCCCCTTGACCCTCAAGCCTGCGAACTTCTGCAACCTTCCGTGCATGGAGTGCTTGTAGCCTTTCCACGCCCAGTCCTTCAAGGCCCATGGCCATCCTCATCCGACTTCAGCTCCATATTGCTGATGTGGTGCTTTTGCATGCCACCTTTTGCCTACTCATGCCATTGACAACAGGCGATGCACATCCCGATTGCCTCCTCTGATCATAAGAAACCAGCACCTGCCCCCTCTCTGCACTCGACCTTGCTTCATTTTTATACAAATGGCCGCTCTCGCTAACCCATGAAGGCCAACCCCTATTTAGCTTCGCAAAGGCAGTCCGTGCCCCTCTGCAACTAGAGATCCCCTCGTCATGCAGTCTGTCGCTCCACCAGATAGCATTTTCTGCCATGCAATTTGCAGCGCTCCCTACAACAGCTTTGATTCTATAAATAATAAAAAAAGCCAACTTGGCCTAGCCTCCCACATTCCAGTATGACTTGGGTTGCCGATGATTAAATTTAACTCCACTTCCCATGCCAAATGTGCTCGATTGTCAATGTCAAAACAGCTCCAACTTGGCACCCCCTCAATTCCTTTCTCCTAATGCCTTCAATTCTGACGCTCCACACACTGGGAAGAGAACCACCATTACGAGTGTCGACAACCTTGCACCGCAACTTCTTGACATGGAGTCCAATAAAAGGTTTGCTAGCCTTCCAAGCACCCAAAGAGCTTCAAGCTCATTAGAATGGAGTAGCTCCCTTCATACACATCATAGCTCCAACACCATTGGGCATTGATTGACTAATTGCTTACATATGGCATACTCTTCCACCGAGAGCTTCAAATGCAAGTCTATAAAGCTTGAATGGTAGAGAGCATCAAGAGCTTTATCTGCTAACTATCACATTTGGCATACACTTCACGACAAGATATTTTGTTCTCTCCTTCTAGCACTTGCTCAAGCATTTCCCCATTAGGCTACTGATTTCCACACCGCTGCTACTGGCACTTCTATGGGTCGACACAAATTGGGTGCACCACCGTGACTGAAAAGCCATCATTATTCATCAAAATATACCAAGGAGTTGGAGGTGTTTTGAGACAAGCTCTCTTAAGGATGATCAAACATATCTTTCCTAGATCAATCCAAGCTAATCAAAACATTTCTTTCCTAATTTATAAACAAGTATACGTTGGTTTCTTGAAAGATGCCTTCCATTTTTAAGCCAATTTCACCTGTCATAATTCCTTACTCGCTCTTTTACGTATGCAATGTTAACTTATAAAAGAACTTAAAATATTAAAGACTTAATTAAATAATGGGAAACCCTTCAGGGACTAATCATCCATCTGCTGGTGTGCTAGTGCCCAAAGACTCTCCTCCGTAGGCCTAGGCTAGGCCCAGGCTCATGGTCATGGGACACCCTAGCCCTCTTGTGAGTTGCATCGTCCCCATTGGAGTGAGGATTTCCTTGGGTCCTCTTCAGAGCCATAGTGATAGCCTCGATTAATTACAAAGATTTTTTGATCTCTAAGTAATTTATTCTCTTATTTGCAAGAGAAATTAGCCAAGACTCCGAGTCTGAGTTCTATTGTGAAGAGGGGGGACCTATTTATAGAGTTTTAGGGCTCATAGGCTGTGTTAGGAAGTTTTTTGCACTACAAGGCAGCCCCTTGTCTCTTCCTAGCACCCTCTGCTGCTTAATTTGGCATGGGCAGGCTCATCACTACTCCACACAGCCTCCAACAACTCCAAATCGATCCTGCTATTTTTCTGACCTATTACACACTTAATTTTAAAAATATCTGTAAGTATTTGAAATATCCAGAGGGTTTTTTGATAAAAGTCTTTTACAACAATGATTACAAAGACCTTACATTTATTTAGTTCATTTAATCAAAAGTATAAACTTCTAGTTGCCATAACTATGTCAATTTTTATCAGAATTTGGTTGAAAGAATTTCTAATCATTGTAAAGTCATGATTACGATTTCAAAATACCAATATTTGCCACGGTTAGACAATTCTAAATTGATTTTTCAATAACCATATCAGTTTGATTAAGCTTTATACAATCTATAAGGTCTTGAAAAGTGAAAACCTTACAATCACCCCAACTTAAGGAATTTTGATGTCCTCATCTCAACCGAAATTGGGAAAGTCTTTGAGAAAAAAGAAAAGGGTTTTACATTTTCCTAACTGGCATCTTTGGAGGATATAATCTTTCCACTTTACCAAGTGTTATTGGTTACTCTAAGAGTTATTTCTAGTTTCAAGGATACAATCTGGTTGGAGTTTTTACCATTCCTTACTAATTACTTGCTACTCAATTTTTCCCAAGAAGCTCTCAGTTTTGAGACCATCTTAAAAACCTTTAGAAACCAATTGTATCATCTCAAAAACCAAGTTAAATCCATTCTATAAAAGATCCATATATCCAATTTGTCAAGATGAATGTGCTCGATCTAACTGACCATTCAGAGCGATGAGCATTCGACAAGTATCACGTATTCCAGCTTTGCCAATCTGGCTCGGCATGTTTTTGCCATCTTGAGAAATCGAAATTTGACACAAGCTTCCACTATTCCACCAAAGGTACCCCCTCTGTGCTCTAACCTGGTTGACCAACAATATGTAAAGGGTTTTAAGAGGTATCATATCAAGAGTTCTTTTGGCTTCTTATTAGTCTCGTACATTAATAATTCAATATCTAGGTCACCTTTTAAGGAAGGCTATCTTGTGCACAAAGAATGTGAGTTGGTTCCTTGATAGCTATCTCATTCTCAAGATTCAACTTCTTGTCTTACTATCAAGAACCTCTTTCACATTTGCTAGATCAACCCTTAATTTCTTGATTGAATGCTAACTTAACTTTAGATTCTTTAAGTAATGTGGAAAAAAAATGTATACCATTAAAATATATAAGTAACTCAAAGTTTTTCATTATCGATTTATGGTGGTTTATCTCTAGGATTGCTAATTGTGGCCAAACAAGTGGATCTTTCATCTTCCTCGTTCATTAAGGTTGGTTCTCCCATGATTGCATAAGATCTGGCTCCTCTTGCTCTTCCTCTACCTCATCCTCCATTTCTACCTCCTCTTAGATTGTCTCCTTGATTTTGAGGGATGTCTCTAGCAATAGTTTGAGGGTTTTTCTCTTCAAGACAATTATTTCTGTACTGGCCCATTTGATTGCATCCATAGCACCTAACATTTGGGAAGGTCTACTCCAAGTTCACTGCTGCAGCTACTCCACGTTGCTGATATCCTTAGTTGAAAGTTCCCCTGGCTCTTTCCCTAAATTTATTAAATCCATTATAATTCCTTGTAGAGTTGGTTCCTTCAGTTGCAAGAGGATTGGCTTTGAGAAGTGCATCTTGAATTGGTGTAGGCCTTATGTCTTCGAGACGTGAACTCAGGGGTTTGTTGAGGCCTTGACAAAAACGGGAAATTTGTTCCTCCATGGTCATCTGGGGAGCATAGAACGTAAAGAAACAAACTTGGTGTAGTACTCCTCCAATGAAAGTCCTAACTGGAGTATACAAAAGAATTCATTCATCTTCATAGTCTGATGTGCAGGAGGGAGATCGCGTTTTTTGATTGCTTGCTTCATTTTCTCCTAAGATGGACTACTCATGGGATTATCTTTGCAGTGTTGCTTCCACAAAAGTTTGGCATCTCCACTGAGACGGAACATACCCAACATTGTTTGGTTTTACTAAGTAGTTCCTATAGCTTTAAAATATTTTTCCATAGCATCTAACCACGCTTTGGCATCTCGCTTTAAATTGGGTCCCTCTCCCTTGAGGGTAGGGAGTTGGACTTGCTTTGGTACTAGTTTTTTCTCTTGGGTAACAGTGTAAAAGCTATTTACGCGAGAATTATCCTGAGATTGAATTAGTGGAATTTAGTACCAGATGAAATCTCTCTTACTTATGCTTTTAACTTATCTTATACTCAAAACTTTTACACACAGGATGAAGACAATTGCCAAACCATTAAAAAAACTGCTTATAGCATACCCGTGAGAACCATAGTATGTACAAGAGTTAATACAATCCATGAAGATCCTACTATGTACAAAGGAGACGACAATCCTATACTAGAATCTTGTGGACTTTGGGTGGATCAGATATAGGAAAAAAATATGTAACATCTTTTGATCCACTAAAACTAGGGCCTACACCTATGGATCTAATTCTACCTAGGTAGATTACTTGAGACACCTGCTCAAATACCCACTTATTCTGTGATACTTGGGAACCATCCACTACAAAAAGCTTCCTCTGGATTCTCTGTCCTAATGAAAAAGTATACTTCAATCACTTGAAGATCTTCGGCCCATTTGAGTCTCTTCATATTTAGTGCTAAACCTTATAACTCTCCCGCACCAATGAAGAAAATTCCACCAGATCCTGACCAGCTGATCCTCCAAGTGGAAGGAGAAAATCTCTTATCTAGCCATTTCATCATGCTTTTTTGCATTGAATAGTGTCGGCATAGGCAAGCCCTTATAAACCTAATGTTGAAATCCATGGATTTGTGGTAGGCCTGATGGAAATCTTCCTGTAAATACGGGGATAATTCTCTGTCTTTCTTTCTCTTCCTCTTCTCAATTAAATACCTCTTTAAATGAATTTTCCAAAGATCACTTATTTCAACCTAACACCTTAAACTTTTCCCTAGCTCCAAGACTTTAATTAACACACGCTCTGATACCACTTGTGAGATCCCCAACCCACCAATACCAAAAATTGGGATGGGATCCTTGACAGGTCTCTAGGACTAATAAAAATCAGAGTCTCTAAACAAGAAAAATCCAAGGAATAGACCCTTAACATTGACAACAGCTTGTGTCTATAGCCCTAGAAGAAGACCTATTCCCTAGAACATATTAAAAGTCTAAAACTATTTTGGCCCTATAACTTTCACAAATTGGGATAAGGTATCCTCAACCAATGCTTTTTCCCCCCTAACAAATGTGAGGGTAGAGCCACTGGTGAACTCCCCTTCCAATTGAAGAAGTTTACTAGATACTTTTAGTGCGTGGGGATGGATAGTTACCTGACTAATCAGGTCCACCCATCCATGATTGACAACCTTAGTCAATCCCCACTTACGACCCCGCACTCACACATGATTCTTTTGTTTTTTTCTAATTACTATCACATTGTTTTAACGTTTAACAAAATGATTTCTTTTAGGTTTCCGTTAGAGTAATTCCCTCAATCAAGTATTAAAAACAACATTGAAAAGTATTCTTTTAGCAAACAAACATCTTTAAACCTAAGACATGGTATTGTCAATCAAAACATTGTCTATAATAACCATGACCAGTACTATTTTTGTCTCAAGACCACCTAAGGGTGAAAAACGACACCCATTCCTTTATCACAATTCGGGGTGGATAAACCCCCACCCAAGGTTCAGGGTGGCCATACACCAAACCAACTGCCATATAACCGGGCGGCTGCCCTTAGATAAAAACGATATCCTAACTTATGTAGAAATATCAAGACATGACACGGAGTAGAAACTCATCGTTCATGGGGGTAACCGACTTATCCGTGGCTGGGAAGCAATCATTATTCATCAAAATATACCAATGAGTTGGAGGTGTCTTGAGACAAGCTGTCTTAAGGATGATCAAACATATCTTTTCTAGATCAATCCAAGCTAATCCAAACATTTCTTTCCTAATTTACAAAAAAGTATATGTTGGTTTCCTGGAAGACGCCTTCCATTTTTCATCCAATTTCACCTTTCCTAATTCCTTAATCGCTCTTTTACATATGCAATGCTAACTTATAAAAGAACTTAAACCGTTTAAAGACTTAATTGAATAATGGCAAACCCACCTGGGACTGATCGGCCATCTGCTGCTTTGTTGGCGCCTGGAGACTCTCCTTCGTAGACCCACTACTAGGCCCAGCCTCATGGTCATGGGACGCCCTAGCCCTCTTGTGAGTTGCATCATCCTCATTGGACTGAGGATTTTCCCGGGTCCTCTTCGAAGACATAGTGATAGATTTGATTACTTATAGAGAGTTTCTGCTCTCTAAATTATGTGAGGTATTCTCTTAATCGCAAGAGAAAACTTCCAGGACTCTGTCTAAGTTCTATTGTGGAGAAGGGGGGCCTATTTATAGAGTTTTAGGGCTCATAGGCTGTGTTTGGCAGTTTCTTGCACTAAAGGGCAGCCCCCAACCTCTTGCTAGCGCCCCTTGCTGCTTAATTTGGCTTGATAAGGCTCATCAGTGCTCCACACAGCCTCCAAATGCTCCAAATCAATCCTGTTATTTTTTTTACCTATTAGATGCTTAATTTTGAAAATATCTCTAAGTATTTGTAAATATCTAAAATATCTAGAGGGTTTTTTTTATAAAAGTCTTTTACAACAATGATTACCAAGAATTTACAATTTATTCAGTTAATTTAATAAACAATATAAACTTCTAGTGGCCAAAATTGTGTGAGATTTTATCAAAATTCAGCTTTGAAAATTTCTAACCATAGTAAAGTGATGATTACCGTTCCAAAAATACCAATATTTGCCAAGGTTGGAAAATTCTACATTGATTTTTTAATAATATTATTAGTTTGATTAAGATTTACACAATCTTTAGGGTTTTAAAAATTGGAAACCTTACAGTTATTACTAATGGTCCCAATCCAACTTTGCGCAAAGATAGGAGTGGACTGATTCAAGTCAACTCTAGGCAGTTGTGGATGGATGATCATGATACATTTGTTAATTTGCAAAATTGTGAGCAGGTTGTGTTTATTATAGATCCATTGTGGGAGGAAAAAGACAAAGGAGATTTGAGTAAACCGCGTTGTCTCTTTGTCGTCCAAGTTGCTCCACGGAGTAAACAAGTCTGCAAAGGATTGGAGGTAGTGTGAAATGGCATAACAATTTTGGATAGCAGGTCCTTTCAAATCATTTACAACTGCTCAACCTCTTCGCCTAGGGTTCAATTCACACCGGCTTGTGAGGTCACACCTTAGACCATTGTCGTAGTTGCACCGGCTGGTCAATCTACACCCAAGAATATGCTTTCTTGTTGCTCTTTGAGATGATTTAGAGGTCGTCGTTCAAGTGGTGGCAATGGCTATTGTGGTAGTGATGCTACTTATGCATCCAAACCTCTGAAAGAGCATCCACCTCTCTCTCAGTAGATAGTACATCAAGGAGTACACCTTGTACACCTTGAGAATCACATGAGTTTGATCCTACCAAGATGTATAAGACGAAGGATGGGGGTCACCAGGTATGGATAGGGCCAAAAAGGCCATGCATTAGAGGCTTTGCCAGCTTTACAGTGTAGTATGGGCACTCTGTGATGGAGCATTGGGAAAATTAGGATACAGAGAGAAAGAATTACACCATTGATGACATTCATTGAGAGTACATGCTAGACAAGGAATGCAATCTGGTGTCCAATGATTGGATCATGAAAGTGGATGTTGTGGCAATGTCACATCGTCGATCTGAAGCACGAGACAGATACAAATCCTACGAGTCAAATTTGACATGGTTGGACCCAAAGGAGTGGGAAGGGATTGCCTAAGAGAAACAAGAGCATCTTGACAGATTTCAACAACAGTGGATGTGGCCAAAGTACACCTAGAGTCTCTAGGATCTTCTCATCTTGGGAGTGGAGGCTAGGAGACTCTTCAGCATGAGTTGGTAAGTGACTTATACTACTTATATAGCCTATGTAAATATGTTTTTTAATTTTTTATCGTATGGTTAAGTGTTTATATTCTAAGTAGCAGTATTGGTTATTCGAGAGACACATAATACTCTAAAAACAAGCATATTTTCCTAGGTTGAGAACAACTTCGATCAAAATTATTTTTGATCGAAACAAACTTTGTACAAAGATTTTTTCTATCCAAGAATACATTGATTAAAAAAAACTATATAAAGCAACAACGTGCCTTGTTGAGGCCATTTTTCATCACAAAAGGTAATCCTTGTGAGAAATTGTTTTTTTTTTAATGATTTTGAAATCATTCAAAATCTAATAAATAGTTTAAAATTACATTTTTTTAAAATAAATTTAAATTTTATTAAATTTCGATCAATTTTTTTCTTAAGGGTTAAATTGTGTAAGATATGTATGCTGTATTGTAGAGCTCAGGCTCTCACCCATACAACTTGTTTATTTTAGAACCAGCAGAAAACAGTCTTTTCTACAGAATGGAGAATTTTTTCCTATAGAGTCATGCCCTTCGGCCTGATAAATGCATCGGAAATATTTCAAAGGCTGATGAGCCATGCCTTCAAGGAATATCTACATAATTTCTTAGAAGTATACGTGGATGACCTCTGTGTGCACTCCACCAAACAAGAAAGTCATTTTGAGCATTTACAATGTGTCTTTGAGAAATATATCTTATATAGGATTTTCCTAAACCCTAGTTAGACGAGGAAAAATACTGGGACATATTGTGTCTAAAAATGGCATAGCCACAAACATGGAAAAAATAGCAGTTATTGCTGAGATGGCTAGACCAACAATAGTGAGAGGGGTTCAGGAATTTATGGGACATTGTGGTTACTATTGTAGATTTATCTACATGTATGTTGTAATTGCTAAGCCCATTTATAGCCTTATCACTCATTTCTAATGGACCAATGAATGTGAAGAGTCATTTCAAAAGCTTAAGAAAGCTTTGACCTTAGCACCAAAATTGAAAGCTCCCCACTGAGACAAGGTATTTCATGTACATGTTGATGCTTCAAGTTTTGCTATAGGCTGTATCTTAGCTCAACTAAGAGAGGGGACCATGGATTTTCCTATCACCCAACAATTAAAATTGGCAGAAAATAACTACACAACCACAGAAAGATAAGGCCTTGGTATGGTGTATTTGTACAAGAAATTCTGACACTACTTGTTGGCCAACAAGTTTGTCCTTTTCATAGACCATCAAGCCTTACTCTATTTGGTAAACAAACCCTGTAATACTGGAAGGATAGTAAGATGGTTCATCATCCTACTTGAATTTGTCTTCATAGTGGTGGTTAAAAAAGGTGCCACAAACCAAACAGTGGATCATCTGTCGAGACTCGCAACATGGGAAGCATCTAAAGAAGTAGATGATGAGTTGCTAGATGCATATCTATTCTTCGTGGAAATGGTTCCCAGATGGTCAGAAGACCATGTGATCCTAATGACAACTGCGCAAGTAGATTCTCAAATACCGATCCCCATTACACTATGATTGATTGAGCAATCCACATTGTTTCAGTTACTGGTTGGACGTTTGTATCAAAACAACAAAGATGGAATCCTTCTCTTGTGCATCAATCATGAGGAACAAGAAGCCTATTTGTTGAGTCAAGCGCATACCACAATAGTAGGACTACACTTTGCACAAGACCAAACTTTAATATGATTAACTTGGTTGGTGGTCTATTGGCCCATTATGAAGAAGGAAGTTGATTAATATGGGAATGAGTGCTCTCAATGTAAAGTAAAAGCTGCCATATCCCATGACACTATTAGTGGGTTGCCACGAAGGACTTTGCAACATAGCTTCTTGGTACTAACATAGTGAATCTAAAGGACTATCTGTGCCTATGCAATAGCAAATAAACCACTTCCTAGTCTGAAAATCAATCTATGTTCAATCTCACTGCTCTAGGTCATCACACCTTTTTAGCATCCAAACAAATTTGGAATGCAACAAAACTTAAGGAGAGGTGTTACAATACGTAAGGGCATATTCCTATCAAGTTATGCAGTCATCTAAGAAGGTACATAAATCACAATCCATCACAAAAAATGTATAGAAAACTGAAATAGAACTACAAGGAAAGGTTCCCTTCAAGCTTAGAAACACTCTTCCAAGGTCAAAACATCAAAGAATAATCATTTACGATCTCAAATCAATGCATTTAGCTCACAAATAAGATTTCACAAACTACAACAGAATTGAGAATGATTACACTCGAGTTAAAGAGCAAGAGTCAAGGAACACAATGTGCTATTCGAAGTCAAATTATGATTACCAAACAAGGACAAAGATTGATTACAATTTGTAGCTGCAAAGAAACTCTCAGTCAACGTCCAATAAATCCCAAGATAATGATAATGTGTATTACAAAACTAAGGGTTTTGACTTAAAACTTGGGGTCCTTTCCCACGGCCATTCGGCCACTGACATGGTTTGTAAGCTCAGAGAGACTAAGAGGGAATCATAGACTATATTACAATTTCAGAATCATCATCATTAGAATTACAAAGCTTCTTTTTAAAAAAATGATTGTTGAGTACAACAAAGTTTGGTGTATATCTGCCTTTTAAGGACATTCCAATATATCCACCAAACATTCTCCCCTTCCTATTCATTGCACATCCTCATGCAATCTGCTTTTGACTATCGCCCTTAATAGTTGATCAACCTCTTTTCTAGCATCCCTGTGAGTGGCCTGAATTTTTATGCTCTGTCCTTGATCTCTATATTTGTTGCCAACTCTCTAAAAGGATTATTGCTAAGAGTGTTTTGATAAGCGATATGTCGAGCTGGTAAATCTTTGGTCATGGGATTAAATATGGAGGAGTTGACCTCAAAGAATCTTGTCATGAATGCCTCCTCAAAAGTTTGCATGTAGTGAGAGTGCAAGAAGATGACTCTTGCTTACAATCCCATGATGACATTTTTGCTGGGAATATATGTTTCCATATTCCAGCATAGCCCTCTTGTGCCCTCCACAAAGACTTGTCAAGGATGCTCTAGTACTTCTATATCATTGAATGCCATTATGCAGGTAATCAGCATCTTTGCAATTTTGATAAGCATCTGGCGTGCAAGATCTGGTATTTATTTCATCATGTTGATGACTCCTCTGAGCATGTGAATCATATATTTTTCTGAAGGGAGGATGTTCTTGCTTGGCTTCAGGTAGTTTAAAACTACTGGTCTTTTGCTTTTCCATGAATAAAATCTTTCCCAGGATCACCATCTAGTGATGGGACAGTAAGCTAGGTCGATCCGGAGATGCTGTGGAGAATTTCTATAATAAGTTTCATCTATTGGACGATGCTCAAACCATTTCCTTCGTCAGATTGGTTGATTGTTGATGATTGTCTGGTAGTGACAAAATCATCCCTGTAATCTCCTTTTTGGTTGGGCTCAAGGGTAGATAGAAATTTTCTTTTCCATAAAAGGGCCTCCTACCTCATTAGTGGTAGTGCGATCATCTCATGCCCGAGATTTTTTCCCAATTCGTTGGGCGTGATCGTGAGAAGGGCCACTAACTAGAATACTTTGAGCTCGTATTGCAGATATTCTTTGTGTGAAGGGTCTTTGATTTTTGAGATCCACCACTGAATTTCATCTTTTGCAGTATCCGAGATGGACGTCATGGCTAGATCTTCTGGAATATCTACATGGTGAGCTTCGAAGGTGAATTTTTACAGTCCTTTTGTTTGTTTGAATTTCACAAGGACTATTTGTACTCGCTTCATTTGTGTTGCCCTTAGAGCATTAAAATTTTCCTTTGCCTTTGCCAATTGCTTTCTTAGATTTTCAATTTCCTCATCTTTAGCTTTTTGCAAAGCTCTATGCCTTGCTGTCATAATTTGCATGTCGTACTTCTCTTGAGCAAGGGCATCCTGTAGATCCTGGACCTCTTTTGTCAGCGAGGTTGTTTTAGCTATTATGCTTGTAGAACTCGGTGTCTCCTACAAGGCTAAAAGCTGGGTCAGAGTCTTGTTGACCATTGCATAAGATTCTTGTAGCTTCTCATTCTTTTCTCTCTCTTTGACTAACTCTTCCTCTAGTCTTTGTTGCTCAACCTGGTTGTGTTGGATTCATTAAATTGCTTGACTTCTCTCTAGTAGTATGCAACATTTTTATGTTATCTTTGTAGTTTGATTGGAGTTGCAGCTGGACTTTTTGCAACTCCTCAATTTCCTTTTGCAGCTTTAGTGTGCTTTCGAATGCTTTTGTGTCCTCTTTCCTTGTGTCTTCCAGCTCTAGTTCATGCAGGTTGTAGAGATATCTTTGGCATTAAAACTGGAGCTTGATTTGGTCTAAATGTGCGTCAATGTCAAAGGACATGATCATTTGTGATCCTTCCTCTTTTGCAGCTTGCGAACGAGGAGACCTTGGTTGTTTTTGGCTTCTTTGGCCCTAGTCAAAAGTATTAGCATCATTATTTGTTTTTTCTTATGTTATTTGTAATTCACGAGCAGTTGAAACTGTAGTGATTTTTGGGAGTGCTGTCTCTTCATTTTGAACTACCTGCTTGTAAAGAATGAGGATGCAAGAGAGCTACACAAGACAAGCACAAAGCACACAGAGATGGAAAGCTTCTTCTTCTTCTTCACAGAAAAGAGAGTACAAAATGACTAAGTGTTAAAGCTGAAAAGTAGCACATATGTACATGCGGTCACTAAGTGTGAACTCGCTAGAAGCGTACTAGGTTGGCACTATAAGTGTAGTCCAGCTGTAGAATCACTGGTAGAGATCCTCCGTGTCGGTCACCTAACGCGCCAGTGAGTAAATGCCGTAAGCGGCCAAGACCCGTAGTGGATGCCAGCTCAAGGTGTAGAGCTCGACATCTCAACACTCCCCCTCGAGCTCTGCATGTCGCAGAGTCCAAGCATAGTCCGGAAATGTCGAAGCTTCTCAGCTCCGAGGGCCTTGGTAAAGATATCCGCTATCTGCTCCTCTGTGCTGACGTAGACCAAGTCGATGTCGCCCGCCAACACTCGCTCTCGAACGTAGTGATAATGGACCTCTATGTGTTTGGTCCTGGCATGGAACACTGGGTTCCTAGCCAACAGCATGCTGCTGAGGTTGTCACAATGGATGAAAATCTGCTGGTGCACCTGCACTCCCAAGTCCTCAAGTAATGTGCGTAGCCAAGCTACCTCGCACGCCGCAACTGCTGCACCTCTGTACTCGGCCTCTGTGCTCGATAAAGCAACCGTAGGCTGCTTTTTGCTGCTCCAAGTAACAGCAGCACTCCCAAAAGAGAACATGAAGCCACTCGTAGATCTCCTATCAACAATGCTACCTGCCCAATCTGCATCTGTATACCCATACAATGCTAATGGTGCATCTGCTGCATAGAACAATGCGTAGTCAAGAGTACCTTGCACATACCTAAGTGTGCGTCGTACTCCATCCAAATGTGGCTTCCTCGGAAGTTGCATGAATTGACTCTCCAAGCCTACTGTGTAGCTCAAGTCTGGCCTCGTGATAGTCAAGTAGATTAGACTACCCACAATCTTCCTGTACATGTTGACATCCTCAACAACATCACCCTTCTCTGCACTCAGCTTTGCATTCACATCCAAGGGAATAGAAATTGGCTTACAATCAGCCATACCATACTTTGACAACATGTCCAAAGCATACTGTCTCTGTGATAGCCATACACCCTCTGGAGTCATGATCACTTCAATGCCAAGAAAGTAGCGCAACTCGCCTAAATCTTTCATTTCAAACTCCTGTTTGAGAAGACCCTTCACATGGTCAATCTCCATAGCATTGTCACCAACAATAATAAGGTCATCTACATATATGGTAATGACCACAATCCCCACATCACTCTCACGTACATAGAGTGAATGATCATCATGAGCTCTCCTAAAACCAATACTGACAAGATACTTGGCAATCCTGTCATACCATGCTCTAGAGCCCTGCTTCAAACCATACAAAGCTTTGAGAAGTCTGCATACATAATCTGGGTAACCTGGATCGACATAACCAAGTGGCTGATCCATATACACTTCCTCTTGAAACTCACCATTCAAGAAGGCATTCTTTACATCCATTTGATGCATAATCCATCCTCTAGATGCAGCCACTGCTATGACAGCTCTCACTGTCGTCATCTTTGCCACTGGAGCAAAGGTCTCCTCATAGTCTATGCCATACGTCTGTGCATAACCCTTTGCGACCAGCCTTGCCTTGTGACGCTCAATGTTACCATCAGCCTTATGCTTGGTTTTATACACCCATTTACAGCCAATAGCTTTCTTGCCACTTGGCAATGGCACCAACTCCCATGTGTCATTTGCTTCCAATGCAGCCATCTCTTCATTCATTGCATCATCCCAATGCACATTTCCAACTGCATCCTCAAAACATGTGGGCTCCACATCCTGTATCACCTTAGCCATGTAGGCTTGGTGATGCGCTAGATACCCATCATAAGTCAATTTCTGAACTGGATTTCTGACTCTATTAGATCTGCGCGGTCCTGGGTCACTCCTTTGCCCTCTAGCATCTTCTTGTACTTTCCTTACACCAGGTGTCCTGATAGCCGGAATTCCAAATTCCTCATCAAGACTTTTTTCAGAACCATCTGAATCCATGTCTACATGTGAAAAACCTGATGATGCATCAACCATAAAGGGAGGTTCATCAACCTTTTCCTTTCCTTTTCGTGATACATTCCCTGTACCTGTTGGTGGAGTAACCTGCGTACGTAGTCTACCATTCCATGGTTTCTCAATAGAGCCACGAGAAGAGGACTCTTGTGGTCCACTCAAAACCTGTGACTGTGGCCTCACATTTTGTACAACCACATCATCTTTTACATCAGCCCCAATAGTGCCATGTGCATTACTGTACCAGCTGCTCATCTCATCAAAGACTACATCTCTGCTCACTCGTAATTCTCGTGTAGTAGGATTGTAGCACCTGTACCCCTTTTGTTCAATGTAATATCCCACAAGAATACATTTCTCTGCTTTAGGATCCAATTTCCTATGCAACTCATCTGGTACATGCACGTAAGCTATGCAGCCAAACACTTTCAAGTGTGCCAAATCAGGCTTTGTACCTGTAAACTTTTCCTCAGGTGTTACATCATGCACCGCAGCTGTAGGTGTCCTGTTCATAATGTACACAGCTGTATTTACAGCTTCAGCCCAGAAATGATGAGGCATGTTCTTCTCATTCATCAATGCACGTGCAACCTCTACAATGTGCCTGTTTTTCCTTTCTGCGACCCCATTCTGCTGTGGAGTATATCTGCATGTAAACTGCCTGTGTATACCATGCATTCGCAAAAAATCTGAAAAATCATTGGAGAAGTACTCTCCCCCTCCATCTGACCTCAATGTCTTGATTTGCATATCTGTCTCCTTCTCAATCATGACTTTGAAGTCTTAAAAGTGACCAAACACTTCACTTTTGTTACGCATGAAGTAGACCCATACTTTCCTTGTATGGTCATCAATGAAAGAGACATAATACCTGCAACCATGTATACTTGCAGTATCGGTTGGACCCCAAACATCTGTGTGCACCACCTCAAGTGGCTTTTTACATACATTGCGCTCATGTGGAAATGAGCCCTTTGACTGTTTTCCAAACTAGCATGCTGCACACACTTTATGCATACCATCCACCTTGAATTTGGGAAAACCTTTTACAATCTGTTTTGATTGCATGCTGCGCAATCTCTGCTCATTGACATGGCCAATGCGTTTGTGCCAAATGTCAACATCAGCCACAACACCTGTGCCCTGTGCAAATAATGCAGCTTTTACCTCAGGCATGTCTACATTCAGCGTAAACATTCTGCCCACACATTTGCCCTCTGTGATCATCTTACAGCCATTCTGGAAATCTTCTACATAACAGCCATTTGGATTGAAGCGAACCTGCAAACCCTGCTCAACCATTTTTCCAATAGAAACAAGATTCTTTGTAATGTTTGGGACATGAAGTACATCTGCTAAGTACTTTGATTTCCCACTCTTCGTATTTAGAGGTATGTCCCCTACATGAGCAATGGGGTGAGCTGTGTCATCTCCTGTATGCACATAGCCTGACACATCTGGTTTGCGCATATCTCTAAACCACTCTCCCCGAGACGTCATGTGATTAGAGGCACCTGAATCCACATACCAAACATCATCTTGGGTGGAATTCTCTGCAGTCATTGTATTCATTACATGTTGCATAACAAACATGCGCTCGTTTTTGCTGTCATCTGCATCTCTGCTAGTAGATGCATAGTTGCCCTGTTCTCTCTTTCTACTTGCTTTTCCCTTTGGACAGTCACGTGACATGTGACCTCTTTCACCACAAGTCCAACATTCTCTACTATCTGGAGTATGTTGCTGCCTGCTTGATCCTGCACCACGACCTCTTTGACTCCCCCTGCCTTGAGACTGGTTTCCCCTGCCACCTGTATTGTTTTGATTTGATTGACCTTCCAGAAATTGGCCCCTGCAACCCCTTGGGCCTCGACCACGACCTCTACCTCTACCTCTGTTGGAGTTAGAATAGAAGGCCTGTTCAGAATTATTTCTGCCATGAGAAGAAGATGTGTCAAGGTTCTTCTCCTCAAGAATAAGCATAGAAATCAAATCTTGGAACACGGGGATGTCGTCTCTTGTATTCATGGAAGACCTAAAATGTACATACTCATCTCCTAGACCATCCAAGCATGCACGGACAATGTCATCGTCTTCCATTGAGACTTTAATAGATCCAAGAGCCTCAATGATACTCTTGATCTTCAAAGCATAATCATTGATGGAGAGGTTGTTCCCCTTAACCTGATTTAGCTCCGACTTTAGTTGAAGCTTCCTGGCCTTGGTGTTCACCTCGAACACTCTGCCTAAGTTTTTCCATGCAATGGCGGGGGTTTCAGCATCCTGTAGATAGCCCATCATGCCATCCGTGATGCTCATAGAAAGCCAATACATCACTTTTCTCTGGCCTTGTTGCCAGTCCCTCAAAGCTTTCCTTTGTTCTGCTGTAGCATTTGCCTCGGGAATCTCTGGTTCCTTTTCATTGTCTCCTTCTACATAGTCCCAATAACCTTTTCCTTTTAGGAAATTTGTTATTCTGAACTTCCATGCAGGGTAGTTATTTTTCTCAAGCTTCTCAGTAACAATATGACTGAAACCGTCAGACATCTTGAAGCACTAAGACAAAATAGCTGCAATCTGCAAAAACCTGCAAATCTGCTGAACCTGCTATCGTGGTTCTTGTAACGCTTTCTACACTCAACGAGTGTCCACAATCAAGCGTACATACAACCACTGTACTTGTACAGTAAATCTCTGTATACTGCACTTTGGAGACCTGTTCAGAAACTTGTGCGAAAAACCCCTAAAATTTTTTTCGCTGCGCGAGATGCCTTCGGCATCTGGTCGTGGATTGCGATCGAAGGGATTGTGATGCTCTTGCTCTCTTAGCCTCTCTTGCCTGCACCAGGCTCTGATACCATGTAAAGAATGAGGATGCAAGAGAGCTACATAAGACAAGCACAAAGCACACAGAGATGGAAAGCTTCTTCTTCTTCTTCACAGAAAAGAGAGTACAAAATGACTAAGTGCTAAAGCTGAAAAGTAGCACATATGTACATGCGGTCACTAAGTGTGAACTCGCTAGAAGCGTACTAGGCTGGCACTATAAGTGTAGTCCAGCTGTAGAATCACTGGCAGAGATCCTCCGTGTCGGTCACCTAACGCGCCAGTGAGTAAATGCCGTAAGCGGCCAAGACCCGTAGTGGATGCCAGCTCAAGGTGTAGAGCTCGACATCTCAACACTGCTTTGGGGACAACTGTTAGCAGCAAGCTAACACGGACACCATTTTTTGGAGTTCTCTTTGTAAAACATTTATTATTTTGATAAATCGGGAATATTGTAACTCCTATTTTCTCGAATAAACTCTGTAATTAATGAGCCGGGGCTACAAGCGTCTAGATTGTATCATCCAGTCATCACCCAACTTTGCTAGAACTACAGATTATTAGTTTTGACCACCCAAAAACCTTGGTTAAGGTATAAAAGCCAATTTTTGTAATTTTTTAATAAGTTTTTGGATAAGAAATACACAGCGTGAGCTAACAACGCTCACTTCTCTCCTTCTCGCGCTTCCTACTCCCTCTCCGGTTGTCACATTGCGATTGCGTTTGTTGCATTGAAACTGCAGGTAAGAGCTCTATGCATTGACGTAAGCCATTCATAGTATTTCATAGCTTTTAGCGTCGCCGACCCGTGGCCTAATTTCATCATAACTAGTAATTTACATGTTCAAATAAAAAACTAAGCATAGGCGGGTATTGGAGCATCATTGCTAAGCATTTAGATGCATTGTGGGTCGAAAACGACTAGGTCAAAAATCCATTGCTGTTAATAATCGCGATTTTGGAACTTGACCTAAAGTGGGGTTTGAGACCATAGGCATGTGTGCCTATGTCTTATAACTTGTCCTAGAAGTTCCATTACATTTGGATGTTGTAACGGATGTGATCTGCTTGCCAATGAGCGATTGGCTTTTGGTGATTTCAGTCACTTTAGTGTAGCTTGAGTTAGATGCGGGTTGGTAGTTGTTTTTTGAGAGATTGACAACCTCTTGTAGCCTCTATGCACTAATTGAGTAATCTTCATCCCATGGTTTGACAAATTAATCGTGGTTCTCGCTAATACTGCAATAAGATAGGATGGTGAGGTTAGACATGCGTCCCACATTTGGCGCCACTGTCGGGGATCGAAGAGACCTAAACTAGGAAAAAACACAAGCGTCTTGTGTAGTTGTCCTTTAACTTCCTCTAGGTCCACCTAGAGTTCAAAACTTTCTTTTTGAAACCGAATAGCTTAAGATTGTCGTCTTTTGGCTATGTAGAGGTAGCTTGGAGATAATCGTACTTGCTGAGTACCTTTAGGATTGTAGGATTGTAGATTTAGGTTAGGATTTGGAGAATGATTGGTAGACAAAACAAGTTTTAAGATCAAGGCTCTGAAAAAAATTTAAAAACACAAGAAAACGAGTGTTTGTGTACACTTTCCACAACCCCATTGCATGAGAATCTAAGAGTAGGGTAAGTAGGATCCGAGGTGGATTTTAGAACATTACTCTCTCTGAAAGAATCAAGTGTGAGTTGTTATTGGAAGTTGCAAAATTTTAGGTCTACGACTAGAAATAGCTCGAAAAGACTTGAATCCACTCAATCCGACTGGAGAGTAAGCCTAAGAGTTGTCTGAACTAGTGGGTAAGCTCAAAGACACTTCGAGGTAAAAAATTTAAGAGTTGGCCAAAAATCAGATTATTTACTTTTTCTTAACATATTAGGCCAACTTAAGTTTTGACTTGATTCATAGGCTTAAAATAACTCATATAAAGACTGTTTTTGAGAAAATTGCAAAAAAGTGTTCATTTTAAGCCTAAAGTTAATAATCGCAATTATTAACTTTCTACTCTAAACTAACCAAGGTTCATACATTGACTCATTGCATGTGCACAAACAACTTTTGTAAAGGCCCAAGAGGTTTGGATCACTAAACTGGCAAAAAACTGGGTAAAAACTAAACTTTGTACTGACTTTTTGAATCTTCAGTATAAATTGGGAAAAAATTTATCCAAACTTGTTGAAATTTGATTCATAGGCTTATGTTGATGTGATAAACATGTGTATATGCTCAGTTGACCAAAAATTTGCAAAAATTTGTCATAAGACTTTTTTGACCAAGTCTTCATACCCCTAGTTTCAGACCATGTTGTAATAAGCCCACCAACCAAATTTGGTAAGATTTGGACCACTGGAGTGAAAATTGTGACTAAATTTGTAAAGTTAGTCTACGGATAGATAATTGATGACCATTTGACCAAAATTTATCCAAACTTGATGAAAATTGTATAGTGACCTTAACTTAAGGTGCTTAACAGATCTGTGTCAAAGTTGGGGTAAAAACTTGCAAAAATCTAACTGGAGTAAATAATCGCAATTATTTACATATGCTTCAAAACTTGATGATTTTGAAAATTTGAGTATACCACAAGGTCAAGCCCATCAAGTAAACCTCACAAATCAATTTTGGTGAAATTTGGATCCCAAAAGTGAGACTTAAGCCAGCTTCTCGAAATCAGAGTCTGCGAATACCAAACAGTTGATAAACTTGATCAGATTTTGTCCAAATTTGTTGAAACTTGTCCAGAGATTTTAACAAGTAGTATACTTGCCAAACCTATCAAAAAGGTGTAAAAATTTGACAAAAGTAAATGATCACGATTATTTATTGCTGCTATCTAGAGATATTATTTTTTACTTTTGAACTTATACAGTGATAGACCAACATAATATAAAGCCACAAGGCAATTTTGGGTTCAATCACATCAAAATTGATACATGTACACATAGTTTGCAGGTTACAGATCAAACCTTTGATTTTTGCTAAAGTCGAATTTGAAAGTCAAATTTTTGACTCTCATAGCTCGATTTGAAGTGATACACAGAGACCAATCACGAGAATAGAAAAAACTCTACTATCTTTATAGAAGAATAGCTAACTTGGTCAAGTTTGTATAGGAATCAGGTTGCAGACGAGGAATCCGTGGCTTGACAAAAAGTTGCAATTGAATTGAGTGGAAATTGATGACAAGTCAATCCAAGTGAGTACTCTATCCATGGCTTCACAAGTCTATATGAACCTAAGATCTGGTCATGTACTAGGAAGTCAGGGCATACTCGGAGAAACCTCTAGTAGAGTATCTACCGAAGAAAGCGTGAATCAAGAAAATCCCTTGCACACAATTCCTGAAGAAGTCTAAGACACTTTTTTAGATTCAACATACAAAATGTCTTCTTACTCGACTCACTCGAAAACCGGAACGACAGTGCGCTATAAGCATATACTATCTTTTTACAAGACTAAACGTCATAGAGCCCAAGTTTACTTGGACCCTAGCGAGGAGTATGCTATTTGCATTGATGACCATGGTATTGAGTTCGAAGAAGAGGTTAGGACTAACCAACAAGAAAAAATGTACATGTATTGAAACGGAACAAAATATTTACAAGTAAAAAACCCTGACGTGATAGACAAATGAGGGTTAGAAGTAAACACAAAATTCCCAGATATATCAGCAAAAGACGGACCACCAACTTTAGAATTCAAGGGATACGATCAAGTAGACCTGAAGCCTTTGAAATGGCTTAGTACTGATAATCCTAGGATCGGGGTCCATTGTTGGGAAGATAGAAACATAAAAGATCTTCTGTGGACTTCTCATGCCAAACCAGGACAATTAACAGTGATGAAGATCATCTATATCTTAAAGATCAAAGATAAGGGATCAGCAGACCTACCAACCTACCTATTTAGGGATTGTTGTAACAACAACTTTGTTATGATGACTCCTGATGAGGTAGAACAAACCGAATACCAAGGGTATTCCATCCAGGATTGGATATTGGGGCAAGGACCAGACACAATTCCAAGAGATGAAACCGTGAGAGATCATTTAAGAATAATGTGAAGAAACCAGAAACCACCTCATTACGTAGAAAACCGGGTGACACTAAGGCCAGTCCAAGACTACATGAGTCACTATTTCCAACAGACTAGTTTGAAGGACTCGAAACAGGAACAACTCCCAGAAGACCCGGAATTGAACCAAATAGACGCGTCAGACCAGTTGATTTTCAAAAATGGGTCAGAAAATACAGTAACTCAGGGGATCCATACGCCCACTTAGAAAGCTTTAAGTAAGTGCTAAGAGCAGAGTGTATATTCGATTTCCAAACTCAATTCGAAGGGTTTGGAATGACATTAGAAGGAAAATCATTGACATGGTTCCAAAACATTCCACCATGGTCAATCATAGACTTGAACACATTAGCTCAAGGATTTGTAGATGCTAGTTCCAAAACGCGGATCGAACATAATATGGTAGCTCAAATCTACAGCTTTAAATAGAAACATGGTGAGTCTGTTAGGGATTGTGCAACTCAAATGAAACAATACATTGCCAGATGCCTAGAGATGGAGATATTTGTAGAAGAACGACTTGTATCTTTGTTTCTGGAGGGACTGCTAAACAAAAAACTTCATGCTATACTCTATAGTAAAAAGCATACAACCCTAGAATCATGTATGTCTGATGCTATTGACCTAGGAGAAAATTGTGAGATTTTCAACGATGTCCCTAAGGATAACCAAAGCGATAAGACAGCGTCCACAAAACCAGCACAAGTGGGAACAGCTGCTGCGGAACCACTCTCATCCATAGAAGATATGCTAAAAAGGATGAACAACATGATGAACAATATGCAAAAATCACCTATGAGGACCAGGACAAGGGATACCTCCACAGGGACAACCAATTAGGCCACAAAAATGGTGTGCAATCAAGGGTAAATGGACCAACCATGAGACCCGCAAGTGCTACTTGAAACCAAATTATGATGGGAATGTTCAATACGTGCCCATGCGGCCACAGGGACAACCCATGTACAGATATCAGCCTAATATGGCCCAAGATCAAAGACCACCAATAGGTATGGAAAGACCTCAACCTGTGTTGGGACCTCGGAAGATTCACTCTATATATAAAATGGGAAGCCACGTGCAAGCGGACAACTTTGATAAAACCCCTATATACGACTCATATTAGGGAATATGACCCCCCTTTCTATGCTCTACGACAATCAATTCAGAAAATTATCTTACCCCTATGTTACATATAAAATTTACGTCTCACATGATCTAACTGAGTAAAACTAGTCAAAGAGCGTGTAGCATGGCAACGTTCTAAGGAACCACTTATGTTGATAACTAGATGACTCTCAATGTGTCTTAGTTTGACTTTCAAACTATGTACCCGTTCAGCTTGCACTCTAGCTACTCATCCAATTTTGCCCCATCTAAATTACTCAGAAAACATGGTCATATAGTTGTGCTAGGTTCTTCGTTTAAATTTGCATCTATACAAACTCTTTATAGCTTTCTTCCCTCAAGAAATGAACTATAATCACAAAACAAGTAATTGATACAAAGCTGTGTTAGTTCTTGCATGGATCTTTGTAGCTATTGACTCAAAAGTTTAAGGGTAGACTCTTTTGGGAAGCAATGATTTCAAAACACAAAAACTTCCTCTCATTTTTTCTTTCTCACTTCCCCTCCTCCCCCCAAACCAATAAATATGGTATGCCCTCCCTTATTTTTAAGCTTAGGAGATAAATTATTGGGGGTCTGCCCCTAACTTATACGCTTATGTAACTTGTAAAAAACCCCCCCTCCCTTGAACTTACGTGGTACGATAAGCTATTCATGGTGAATCCCTTGGGGTTGGGACAAAAACCTCCGTATCCAAGACATGATGCAGTGCCTCTAAAGTACATGCACTCTGAAGGAGTCATAGATGAACAAGCATTAGTGCCTATTACACCCTATGCAGCACCTGGTCCATGTACAATAATGGTAGAAGGAGATTGGTATAGTCCACATCCACCACCAATGGAAGAAACCGTGACTTATGCTTCACTAGAGCTCGCACCAATGTATTATGTAGCTAATCAAGGTGTCAAATACCCCATGGGAAGACCCATGATGAAGCCTAAAATAGGAAACTGTCATAATTGTGGTGCTGATGACCATTGGAAAATCGAATGTCCAGAGCCTGACAAAAATCTCAAACCAATTGAAGCCTATTGCATACAATGTTGCAAAAAGTGAGGACACTTTCGAGAATATTGTCCTAAAAATCCTTTGAACAAGGGAAAAACCGTATTAAACGTAGTCCAAGTGATGCCTAGTAGCTCATCAGAGAGTGAACCGATTGTTACAATCAAGGTAATCACTAGAGCCCAAGCTAAGAAAAAGAAACACAACTCCTCTGATGATTCAAAGAACACGAAAGTTTTTTCTCAAAGAATCAAAAGGATCAGAAGCAAAAGAGATGAGATGAGAAGACAAAAACAATGGGTTGAAAATGAAGAGAAAGCAAAAATGCTAGCCTAGGACAAGTTGAAAGAAACTGGCAGTGAATTCAAGGAAACAACCGTAAAATCTGGAGAATCCATTCTGGTTGATAAAATTTTTGAGCCTATTAATGCCGCCTTGGAAGCCTACCAAGCAAGACCTAAAGCAGGCCAAAACATGGAAAACAAGTGTAAAAACTATCCATCTCCAGGCATGGAAGCAGCTAAGCTGCAAGCTTATCAAAATCTGGTAAGAATCATGCAAGAAATGATGGAAAAACAAAAACCCAATCTTGAAAGTATTGCAAAACCTGAAGAGCTTACGGTAGAAGAAATGAAAGCAAAATTTGATGTGGTGGTAGAACCCCACCTTGAAACAAACAAACCAGAGCTTATAGTGCCTGACAACGAAGATGCCTTAGACAGAATTTCATTCGTAGAGGAAGACTGGCCAAGACACTTATGGGAAAAAGTGAGAGAGATCAATGATGGGAGCCTAACTCTGAAGTCAACTCCCATAGAGGAGTCTGGTTGGATAACCTACCTTCTGATATGAACATGGATTTACAATCCTAGTACAGGGATTGCGGATTGGAAGCTTCAAGAATGTTGAAACCATTGACATTAAAAACATTACCTTCTTACTTGGGAGATAACGAAGATGAATCCATCATGTGCAAGACCACTCAAGTAAAAAGAGCTGAGCAGACCCTAGAAGTAGACAACATGTAACATTTAATGGCCTAGTAACTTGTGTGTAGTGGAAAATAGCATGAACATAGTGAGCATTTCATTAGAATAGATTCCTAAGGAGATTAACAAGAGTGCTTGGGTGGAGAAAGCAACAAAAAGCATAACACCTAGTTAGATAGCATGAAAAATTCTTCAAAGGAGAGAGAAATTAAGCAATTCACAAAATTTGAGGACAGGATTTGCATGGAGCCGGCGGTCCCCCCTCCAAAAGGCTTTGTATTATGGTTTCTCCCATCAAGAGAGACATTTTACAATACAATTTATTGTGTTCCTTCAATACTAGCTAGTGTAATGAAGATGGAATCTTCACTCACTACGCAAAACACTTATCAAACACAACATCAATTCCCTCACGGTCTCAGACCCAAGACCTCACACACCTTCAAAGATAGTGAGAGCTAGCGGGGTATGAGGGTAGATTGAGAGGAAGAAGGAGTATTCTTACGAGAAATATGTACATCTCCTCACATAATCACTCATATTAGCATAGCTTAGCTTAGTAATTAGAATGGTAGAGGAGATGAGCATGCATTGAGGCTTGGCTCTTGGTTGGATTTGCATCACAAAGCCAATAGTTTTTGGTATAGGCCTCCCTTCTCACAAGCTTGGAGTAGGTGATAAGCTTTCCATTAAAGCTTGAGAAGGAGCTTCTTTACTTCACACATGAACTAGTGTGAGTGTGTAGGTGATAATGCCTTTGAAAAATCAGCCCCCTCTCTCTCTTGGTCGACCCCTCTTGCTATTTGCTCTTGCTAGCATCCTATTGGACCTCCCGAGGCTTAGCCAATGGTAATTAAGCATCATAAGTGATAGATTTCTGGCATGTGTCCCCCTTTCCCCTTTTGTGAAAGATTTAGGTAATTATTTAATTCAACTAAACTCTCATTGGACCCCTTTGCCTCCTGGCCAATAGGAATCAGGCAAGCCATTGGGCTGTTGAATGCTCATTGGTCCCCTTAGGAGACTGTCCAATAGTCTTCTAGAGAGCTTAATTCTTATTGGTTATTTTATTAAGTGTTTTTAAATTAATTAAACTATATTTACTCTAGCCTAATTCTCATTGGTCCACCTCCAAGGCCATCCAATAGGAATTGGGTACACCTTGTGGGCATCTGGGCTAGGGAGTTGACATGTGTTTCTCATTCCCTTTGTGTAAAGGGAGCTTGTGTGTGTGTGTGTGTGTGTGTAAGTTTCTCTCTCATCCCCTACTTGCAAGGCTCTCCCCCTCCTATGTAGAGATTGCCAAAGATTGTTGGGACACACACAAAGCATCCAATTCCCCCAATGTTTGACCTTTGGACACAACCTTTGATTTTTGGAACCTTAGCATTTTGGAAATCTTAATGGGTTGAACCTTAGGGTCTTTTTAAGCCCATTGTTGCACATGGATCTTTAATAGATGTCCCCCCTTTGGATCCCTATTTTTTTAAGCCCATTGCTGCACATGGATCTTTTATAGATGGCCCCCCTTTGGATCCCTACTGTGGCCGGTCTGCTAGCTTAACCAATATTCTAGCTTTTTCTCTCCTGGCACTTCCCCATATTAAATGATCAATTTAACATGAGAAAATCATTTAGGAGAATTAGATATTGATTATTATGACATTACCTCTCTCTTGAAATCATAGTTGTCCTCGACTATGGGGTAGAGAAGATAAAGCATATTCATTAGTCCTTTTCTTAGCAGGTAAATGATCCCTATGTTACCCTACGACATCACTCCACAATGGATGACTAGTCCATTAGGCGCTTGAGAGACTGAGGCTGCCGTAAGCATGTCTGCACATTAGTCCTATCATCTTCCATAGTAGAGTGACAAGCTCTACTTGGTGTTCGAGAGACGTCGTCTCCACAAACTTGATCTAAGCATGCATACTACTTCATTTTTGTGCACAATAAATAAAAAGAGAGTCTTATAAGACAAAAACTTTGTTCATTTTTAACATTTTTACATTTGCTTACTCTAGGGAAGCATGGTAAGCATTGACAAGGTTTAGCTTATCCTTTAATTGTATGCCTTGTATCCATCTAGCATCTTCGAAAGGATAATTCCTAAACTTAAGAAGATATCATCGGATAGTCTTACCACCTCTCAGTACCTTGTCTTCATGTCGGAGAATGGACTCCGGTTGCAACACCTCTTCTTGGTCCTCGACTCCGGTGGGTCTTCATGGTTCATGAGGTGGCTATCCTTTGTAAGGCTTTAATAGGCTCACCTGGAAAGCATTGTCTATGAGCCAATGACTGGGCAACTTGAGTTGATAGGCCATCTCATTGATTGGCCTAAGAATCTGGAAGGGACCATAGTACCTTTTTGATAACTTAGAATAGTACTTTTGGTGTCCCGTAGGATTCTTGCCCATCGTGTGCCTTAGTCGAGCCTTGGGAAATTTGAGTAAGACCCAATCATTTTCTTTAAAGGCTTGGGCTCTTCTGTGCTTGTCAGCAACAGCCTTTTGCCTTTGCTGTGAGATAGAGATAACATCCTTAATCTTTTGGAAAGATTCTTGTAGGTCTTGGCCATACTCATCTGCAGGAAATATCTTCCCGTGTACCTTAAGTAGCAAGGAAGCTTTTTATCTTCCCTCAATTACCTTAAAAGGTGCTTTTCCAGTGGAAGTATGTACAGTGTTATTGTAGGCATACTCCACTAAGGGTAAGTACTTCTCCCATTGGGATCTTTGATCTACTTCCGTTACATAGGGTTTTAGTACACCAAGAATTGTTAGGTTAGCTATTTCACTTCGGCCATCTGTTTGCGGGTGATAGGCCGAAGAGAAGTTTAGCCTTGTTCCTAAATTCTCAAAGAGACCCTTCTAGAAATTACTGGTCATTCTAGGATCTCTATCCGACACTATGGACATTGGCAAGCCATGGTACTTGAATATTTGTGAAATGAAGAGGGTTGCCATTTGATGGGCTTTGATAGTCTTTTTGATAGCTATAAAATGAGCTTGTTTACTGAACCTGTCTACTATCGTCCATATTCCCGTAGTCCAAAGATAACATCCATGGATATGCTATCCCATGGTGAATTAGGGACTGGCAAGGGTTGAAGCAATCCAGGTTGCTTTTCTGTATCAAATTTTGTCTTTTGGCATACCACACATTTAGAAACATACTCTTGTATGTTCGCTCTCATGGTAGGCCAATAGAAATATGTTGCAATTCCCTTTAGGGTAGACTGAATCCCTCTATGCCTCGCATAAGGAGGAGCATGAGATTCATACATTACTTTCTCGCGTAGTGAGCTAGTAATACATAGTCTATTGCCGTAGGGAAGATAACCATCTTGTAAAGTAAATCGTTCCTCTTTCTTCCCTAGTGCAAGGCCTGAAATCACATCTCTAGACTCGGGATCAATAACATACTCATCTATCATAGAAGATAGATCATTGTGAGTTGCTATGGAAACCACATTCATCACTCTCGGTTGTCTTGAGAGTGCATCGGCTACTTGATTATGCTTGCCAGCAATGTGAGCAATATGAAAATGAAATTGCAAAAGAAAATTTTCCCACCTCATTTGTTTTTCGGACAGCTTGGTCTACGTCATGAAGTACTTAATACTTTGGTGATCCGTTCGCAGAATGAAAGGAGTCACCAATAAATAGTGCTTTCATGAGTCTAAGGCATGTAGAGCTGCAAGGAGTTTCTTTTCATATATGCCTAGAGCTTGCTCAACAGGGTCGAGCCTTCGACTTTCATAACCTATGGCATGACCTTCTTGAAGCAAAACAGCTCCAAGGCAATCACCACAAGCATCACATTGGACCTCAAATGACTTTGAGAGATCCGGTAGTGTAAGCACAGGTTGAGAGATAAGCTTTTCTTTAAGATTTTTGAAAGCATTGTTCTCCTTGGTAGACCATGTGTACCTAACGTTTTTCTTTGTTAGGTCATGTAATGGTCTTGCTATTAGTGATAACTTTTCTATGAAGCGTCTATAGTATGCGCACATACCTATAAAGCTTCTTAACTCATGAAGATTCCTTGGTTTAGGCCATCCTTTTATTACATATAACTTTGATGGATCCATTTGGATGCCATCTTGAGAGATAATGTGACCTATATACTGAATCTCTTGTAAGAAAAATTCACTTTTCTTTCGATTAACATAAAGGGTAATTCTCTCTTAGAACTTGAAATATTACCTGGAGGTGTCTCTTGTGTTTATCTAATGAATTAGAGTAGATGATGATATCATGAAAGAACACTCTAGTAAAGGTTTAGTGAGGCCTGAATAGCTTCTCCATCAACAAGCGGTTAAATGTGGCTGGTGCATTGGTCAAGCCAAAAGGCATGACAATGTATTCCTAAAGAGCAAACATAGTGCAAAATGCGGTCTTTACAATATCTTGATCAACTATCCTTATTTGATGATATCCACTTTTTAGGTCAATCCTACTGAAGTAGGTGGAGCCTTATAGCTTATCAAATAGGTCTTCTACCCATGGAACGGGAAACCTATTTTTGATAGTGATCCTGTTTAGTGCTCTATAGTTGACAAACATACAATATGTGCCATCTTTCTTTTGCACTAGTAGCACAGGAGAACAAAATGGAGATGAGCTAGGCCTAACCATGCCCTTCTCAACTAACTCATGCACTTGCCGCATAATCTCCTCTTGTTGAGCTTGAGAAACTCTAGAAGGAGGTTTGTTAGGCGGTGAACTTCTTGGAAGAAGTTCAATTCATGGTCATCATTACCTTGTTTAGGAGGTAGCTCTCAAGGGATGTCATCAATAAAGACATCTTGAAACCCCTTGAGAAAATTGGATAACTCTAACTCCTTTTGATTGTGTATATTTTTTTTTGCTAAAATGTTAGGTTCATTTTGAGAATCTTTAACAAAAATCATGTACACGGAAATAGAGCCCTTTATTGACTTGTTGAAAGCTTGATTATGTACAATGGGTATAGTGTTACCCATTTCCTTAGCATCTACATACATATCTTTTTTCCTTAACGTAAAGGAGATTCTCCTTTTAGGGAATTTAACATTGGCAGCCATGCGATCAAACCGTGGTTCCCCTAGGATTACATCCTCATGCTTGAGAGGAGAGATAAAGAATTCCTCTTTGTCCACATAGCTTTGGACATGGAGCCTCAATTTACCAATCAAGGGAATGATTGAAGCTTCTTGCCCCTTGAAAGCACCGTCTGCAGGTAGGACATCTCCCATCTCGTAGGTTTGTATGCCTAGCTTGGTGGGGCTAACTCTATAGATATAAAATTATGAGTAGAACCGGGCTCAAAGAGAATAAAAGCATCATGTTTCTTACCTTTCCCCAAGCATGGCATAGAGGAGATCCTTTGTGGTGAGTTTCCTCCTCTTGGATTTCGACCAAGGTAGCTCTAGGAGGATCATCGCGGTTGTTCTTTTGGGGATAAGCGCGGTATGCATGCCCTTGTTCACCGCACTTGAAACACCGGTTATCCTTGCGATAACACTCAAGCTGTTCAGGAGAGAGTTTATTTTTGCCTTTAGAAACTCCCTTCTCTTTAGCTTTGTTGGAATTGCCATTAGGAGACTTTTGGACATTGTCCTTCCCCTTAGGCTCATTGGAACCCTTGTTTCCAGGCGGCTTAGAATTCCTCTTAGCCCCTGTTTGGAAATTGATTCGAGAGGCCACCTTCGTATGATGTATTACCGCCAATATGGTGCGTGGCCTTTGGGAGTTGACATACTCCACCATTTCTTCGGTTACGCCCGCACAAAATTTATACTTTTGCTCTCCAAAATCCAACTTTTTGAAGATAGTGGCTTTGAGTTGTAGGTCCCAAAACTTGTCTACATATTTGTGGATAGATTCATAGGGAGAGAGCTTTAAGCTTCGCCATTCGGTGAGTACTTTGTCTTTGGATTGGTGGCCAAAAACTGCTTCATAATGGAAGCTCTTAAAGCTTTCCATGTTCGTGGAGCTTCACTGTTGGCCCGTAGGCTAGAACACCATTGTCTGGCGGACTTTTGAAAGATCATAACTACATGGTGTAGCTTAGAGGACTCCGTGAAACCCTCATCTCCGAATGCCGCATCAAATTGTTGGATAAAGGACAAGACTTTGTCCGTAGCACCAAAAGTGCCACCAAAAGCGCATAACTACATGGTGTAGCTTAGAGGACTCCGTGAAACCCTCATCTCCGAACGCCGCATCAAATTGTTGGATAAAGGCCAAGACTTTGTCCGTAGCACCAAAAGTGCCATCATAGGTAAGGAAAGAGATGCTCTTCCCTCCCTCATTGAACTTCTTGAGCTTGGATGACCTCTTCCACGCGGCATAGGATTTCCTATGGCCTCTTCTTTTTGATGGTTCAAAGGTTGCACCATCACTTTCTTCAAAAGATGAAGAATTTGAGGAAGATGGAGAAGAGGGTGACCTCTTTATCGCCTTTTTCTTCCCTTGATCTTCATTGTCTTGACCATCACTTTCATAGGAGGAAGAGGATGAAGAAGATGGAGAAGAGGGTGTCCTCTTTCTTGCCTTTTTGTTCTCTTGCTTTTTGTCATCCCTCTTTGAAGTATGGTGTGGAGAAGTATGCGATGGTCTTGTCCGTTTTGGAGGTGATGGAGAGCGCTTAGCCCGCCGTCTTTGTGGAGCCATCTTCGTCAAGATGGTGGGAGACTCCCTTCTTTCTCGTTTCTTCGGTGGAGGCTCTTGAATTCTCCTTTGAGAAGGAGATGCGTCATTAAGGAGAAAATTTATGAGCCCTTCATAGGGATCCTCTTCTTTAGCGAATCGGAGAGAGACCTCTTTTGGAAGTCTCGCAAGGAGGCTTCCTAGGTGTTCTCTCGTCATGGTGGGGAGCTTGGAGACTACCCTGAGCACAAAGCTGCCGTTGCACTTCACTTTGGAGGGATGGATTGCCCATTGCTTGTTGAAGCCTAGAAACAAGATAGTTAACAAGCATCGGTGCATCATTAGTAGCTTGCTCATTAGCAAAATCAAAGTTATCAACATTAATTTCACTCTCTTTACTATTGTCAGCCATTCTAACAACTTTTAGGTGTAAACTTTTTAGGTGTACTTTGGCACTTCAAGCCCTAGTTGATACTCCTCTTTACCCCTTTAGAAAAATCACTCAAGCTACTGTACTTGTGGCTCGAATACCATAAATTGCAAGGAATAGAAGAGAGGGTCGTTCAACACCAAAACAACACCAGCTCCTGTCAAGCTTCTAATAGCTCAATAATGGTTAAGCCGTAGGCAAGCCCCGTAGGACTGCACTATTAAGACCATAGCTCTCAACGGTGATGCCCCGTTAACTGCACAAAGGCAGGCGCACTACAAGGCTAAAAAATCCCTATTCTACTTACTCACATGCAGTTAATAGTACCAACCATTTATAGCTAGCTTGCGGACCTCCCTTCTTGAGCAAGAAAAGACAAACCCTGTGCTCTGATACCAATGTAACATTTAATGGCCTAGTAACTTGTGTGTAGAAAAAAATAGCATGAACATAATGAGCAGTTCATTAGAATAGATTCCTAATGAGATTAACAAGAGTGCTTGGGTGGAGAAAGCAACAAAAAGCATAACACCTAGTTAGATAGCATGAAAAATTCTTTAAAGGAGAGAGAAATTAAGCAAATATTGACAAAAGTTGCAGACCGGATTTGCATGGAGCCGGTCCCCCCTCCAAAAGTCTTTGTATTATGGTTTCTCCCATCAAGAGAGACATTTTACAATACAAATTTGTATGTTCCTTCAATACTAGCTAGTGCAATGAAGATGGAAGCTTCATGCACTACGTAGAACACTTATCAAACACAACATCAGTTCCCTCACAGTCTCAGACCCAAGACCTCACACACCTTCAAAGATAGTGAGAGCTAGAGGGTATGAGGGTAGATTGAGAGGAAGAAGGAGTATTCCTACGAGAAAGATGTACATGTCCTCACATAATCACTCATATTAGCATAGCTTAGCTTAGTAATTAGAATGGTAGAGGAGATGAGCATGCATTGAAGCTTGGCTCTTGGTTGGATTTGCATCACAAAGCCAAGAGTTGTTGGTATAGGCCTCCCTTCTCACAAGTTTGCAGTAGGTGATAAGCTTTCCATTAAAGCTTGATAAGGAGAGAGAGTCTTGTTTACTTCACACATGAGCTAGTGTGAGTGTGTAGGTAATAATGCATTTGAAAAATCAGCCCCCTCTCTCTCTTGGTCGACCTCTCTTGCTAGCATCCTATTGGACCTCCCAGGGTTAGCCAATGGTAATTAAGCAGCATAAGTGATAGCCTTCTGACATGTGTCCCCCTTTCCCCTTTTGTGAGAGATTTATGTAATTATTTAATTCAACTAGACTCTCATTGGACCCCTTTGCCTCCTAGCCAATAGGAATCAGGCAAGCCATTGAGATATTGAATGCTCATTGGTCCCCTTAGGAGACTGTCCAATAGTCTTCTAGAGAGCTTAATTCTTATTGGTTCTTCTATTAAGAATTTTTGAATTAATTAAACTAGATTTACTCTAGCCTAATTCTCATTGGTCCACCTCCAAGGCCATCCAATAGGAATTGGGTACACCTTGTGGTCATCTGGGCTAGGGAGTTGACATGTGTCCCTCATTCCCTTTGTGTAAAGGGAGCTTGTGTGTGTGTGTGTGTGTGTGTGTGTGAGTTTCTCTCTCATACCCTACTTGCAAGACTCGTCCCCTCCTATGTAGGGATTGCCAAAGACTTTTGGGACACAGACAAAGCATCCAATTCCCCCAATGGTTGACCTTTGGACACAACCTTTGAATTTTGGAACCTTAGCATTTTGGAAGTTTTAATTATGGGCTGAACCTTAGGGTATTTTAAGCCCATTGTTGCACATGTCTCTTTTACAGATGGCCCCCCTCCTTTGGATCCCTACTGTGGCCGGTCTGCTAGCTTAACCAATATTTTAGCTTTTTCTCCCTTGGCACTTCTCTATATTAAATGATCAGTTTAACATGAGAAAATCATTTAGGAGAATTAGATATTTATTATTATGACACAACATCCATACTTGTGGAATGATTTACAGAAAACCCTAGAGAAGGTGGGGATAACGGGATTAATCTCGATGAATTTGGAAAAATTGAAAAATGAAATGGAAAACAAAGAGATTTGATCAATTCCCATGAACAGAGTCGGAGAATATTATGAAGGGGAAGAAGGAAACACCATCCTCCCAATGAAATATAATGACATTGAAACCATGGCGATACTGGATAGTGGAGCTGGCATAGACATAGCCACTAAAGCAGGATGGGAATCTTGGGGATAGCCAGCCATTAGACAAACTCGAATGAAATTGCAGTTGGCTGACGGAGACATTGAGAGACCATTAGGGCTCCTTGAAAACTTTATAGTCAATTCATGTGGAATTGAATATCAACACACATTTGCCATAGTAGACTTTGGGAAAAACTCGACTATGAAATCATATTGGGAAGACCTTTCATGCGACAGGTACAGCTTATCCAAGATTGGGGAAACAATAATCTGTGCTTGAAGCAAGTGGGATCTATAACGAGAGTCAATTTAAAAGATCACACTTATAGAGATGTCTTGAAAACACCCATCTAAGAGTTTGATTCAGTCTCTTTGGCTGAAACTAAACTCCTATCCTGGTTAAACAAAGACACTCCTATTTGGATGTGCGGAGCTTCAAAAAACGGAAGCTTAAGACGAAAAGAATGTATCCTAGTAAGGGACTGCATTGACGAAGCCTACATACCTAAACCCTGTCCAGAGCATTTATTTGAGCCATTTGAGTGGACTCAAATTTTAGCAACAATGGATGTATGTGTGAATACCTCTATGCCTACTCAATTTTGCAATGAGGATGGCTACGACATAATTTCCATCCAATTGATTTTAATCCTTAACATTGAAAACAAAGATGAGGAACCCAAGGACGTAATAAAAGCTCAACAAGTCTTTTCAGACCTCTGTTACGACGCAACTAATGAATTAGATGAGCACTCAGCAACCTCAAAAGATTCGGGGTCAGAAAAAGAGCTTACAAGAGCTAAGTTACACTTAAAGGGAAGGGAGGAAAAGTTTTTTGACTTTCCAAACCAGAAATCAAGAAGACAAAAGTGGTATAGGCAAAAGAGAGACACCGGAATTGTGAAAACACGACCTATGCCATCAGTCTCCAGTAAAACACAGTTCTTGATGCAGATAGATGTTAATGATTGTATCAAGGACAAAATAACTGGCAGATATCCTTCTAACAAAAACTCAAAAATGTCTCAAACATCGAGAAAAACAAGGAAGGATACTCAAGAAAAATCACAGAACGAGTTGAAAGAATCTTTAAAGGAGATATACACAACTGAAATGGAAACCACGGAAGGAGATGGTAAGGATGTAATGCATGTTCCATCCGATTACAAAAAGTATACCCTCCAAGATCGGAAAATCATAATTGAACAACCTGTTAGGGAACTACAAAAAAACGGTGAATCTTACGAAGGGCCTGAAAACGCTAAAAGGGTAGACTTGGCTGAACCAGGAGAAGAGCCTAAACCTGCTTACATTGCGAATGACCTAACAGAAAAAGAAGAAAAGATTTTTCTGAGCTTGTTAAAGGAATACCAAGATATGTTTGCTTGGTCTTACAAGGATCTCAAGGGTGTTGATCCAGAAATCTGTCAACATACCATACCCATGAGAGATGATGTAAAACCAAGTAGACAAAGACCATACACGTATAACGAAACATTTGCCAGGAAGATAAAAGAAGAGATTGAAAAACTAAAGGAATCTGAATTCATTTACGAAATTGAACACACATATTGGGTGTCTCCAATTGTGGTAGTACCCAAGAAGAATGGGAAATTACGAGTGTGTGTTAATCTCAAAAAGGTGAATGCAGCTATCATTGGAGACAACTTTCCTCTTCCGATAAATGAGCATGTTTTAGAACGAGTTGCAAGAAAAGGAGCTTACAGCTTCTTAGATGGCTTTTTGGGATACAATCAACTTTTGGTTGACCCAAAAGATCAGCATAAAAGTGCTTTTGCAATAGAATGGGGTATATTTGCCTATTGGGTTATGCCGTTTGGGTTAACTAATGCTCCAACCACGTTTCAAAGGTTGATAAGCCATGCTTTCAAAGAATATCTTAGGAAATTCTTAGAAGTATATATGGATGAGCTATGCGTACATTCATCAATCCGAGCTGATCATTTCAAACACCTCAAAAAGGTATTCAAAAAATGTAGACTTTATAGGATTTACTTAAATCCTGAAAAGTGCACATTCATGGGAAGGCAAGGAAAAATTCTTGGACATATAGTGTCTAAAAAAGGCATAGCTACTGATATTGAGAACGTTCATGTCATTGCTGATTTGCCTAGACCAACAATAGTCAAGGGGGTAGAAGCCTTCCTGGGACATTGTGGATGTTACCGACGGTTCATCTACATGTACGCTATAATTGCAAAACCCATGTATAGCTTGATTACGCACTTTGAATGGACCAAGGCATGTGAAGAAACCTTCATGAAGCTTAAGAAATATCTCACCTCAACTCCAATATTGAAAGCACCAGATTGGGATAAGGTATTCCACGTACATGTAGATGCTTCAAATTTTGCTATGGATTGTATACTAGCTCAACCAGGAGACGAGAAATTTGACTTTCCTATTTCTTATGCTAGCTGACAATTGAACATGGCAAAAAATAATTACACCACCACGGAAAGAGAAGTATTAGGAATGATCTATGCCATTAAAAAGTATAGACATTACCTATTAGCCAACAAGTTTGTGTTTTTTGTGGACCACCAAGCTTTGTTGTATTTGGTCAACAAGCCATGCAGCACATGGAGAATAGTGAGATGGTTCATCATTATTCTTGAATTTGATTTCACTATGGTTTTAAAAAAGGGTACTACACATCAACGAGTAGATCATTTGTTAAGGATTTTTTCAGGGGAATCACCTAAAGGGGTAGACGATGATTTATCAGATGCCTATTTGTTCTCCATTGTCGTGCCACCTAGATGGTCGGAAAAGAATATGTTCAAAGACGCCAAAGAATATGTTGGAAGATGTGATGCTTGTCAATGAGCAAAAATGTCAACACAAGTAGATAGTATGCCCTTAAGACCAATGATGGGGGCTAGAGCTTTTGCAAAGTGGGGTATAGATTTTGTTGGACCAATATAGCCACCTGCTTATAGAACCCAAGTTCAATATATCATTGTCGCTACGGACTATTTGACCACGTGGGGCGAGGCTAAAGCAACTCAAAAGAATGATGCCAGAACCACTGCTACATTCTTATATGAGTATGTATTCATGAGATATGGACTTCCGATAGAGATTTTTAGTGATCGGGGAACTCATTTCCTCAATGAGGTAATAGAGTATTTGCTTAATGAGTTTATGGTCATCCATAACAAAGCAGCTCCCTATCACCCACAAGTAAATGGACAAGCTGAGCATACGAATAAAATTATTAGCTATGTGCTGACTAAAGTGGTTAGTTCAGGAAGGACAGACTGGGAAATGAATCTCCATGCTGCTCTATGGGCTTATCGAGTTTCATTCAAAACAACTCTAAATGCCGCTTGACAGATCTATGTCAAAGTTGGGGCAAAAAGTTACAAAAATATAGCTGGAGTAAATAATCGTGATTATTTACATCTGCTTCAAAACTTGATGATTTTGCAAATTTGAGTATACCACAAGGTCAATCACATCAAGTAAACCTCACAAATCCATTTTGGTGAAATTGAGACTTAAGCTAGATTCTCAAAATTGGAGTCTGCGGATGCAAAACAGTTCATAAACTTGATCAGATTTTGTCCAAAATTGTTGAAGTTCAAGGACTTTAACAATTTGTATACATGCCAAACCAATCAGGAAAGTGCAAAAACCTAACAAAAGTAAATATTCACGATTATTTACCTCTACTATCCAGAGATATTAATTTTGACTTTTGAGCTTATGCAGTGTTAGACCAACATAATATAAAGCCACAGGGAAATTTTGGGTTCAATCGGATCAAAATTAGTACAGATACACTCAGTTTCTAGGTTGTAAATCAAACCTTTTAATTTCTACTAAAGTCGTATCTGAAAGTCAAATTTTGAATCCCATAGCTCGATTGAAGTGATACATAGAGACCGATCACGAGAGTAGAAAAACTCTACTGTCCTTATAGAAGAATAGCTAACTTAATCAAATTTTTACAGGAATCAGGTTGCAGACAAGGAATCAGTGGCTTGATAAAAAGTCGCAATCGAATCAAGTGGAAATTGACGACAAGTGTATCCAAAGGTCAATACTCTATCCAGGGCTTCATAAGTCTATATGAACCTTAGATCGTGTCATGTACCAGGAAATTAGGACATACTTGGAGAAACTCCAGTAGAGTATCCACTGAGGAAAGCGTGAATCAAGGAGATTCCTTGCACACAATTCTTGAAGAAGTTTCAGACACTTTCTCAGATTCAACATCCGAAATGTCTTCTTACTTGACTCACTCGGAAACAGGAACCATAGTGCACTATAAGCATATACTATCTTTTTACAAGACTAACCATCATGGAGCCCAGGTTTACTTGGACCCTAACGAGGAGTATGCTATTCGCATTGATGACCATGGTATTGAGTTTAAAGAAGAGATTTGGGCAAACAAACAAGGAAAAATGTACATGGACAAAACGAAACTCAGTATTTACAAGTCAAAAACCCTGACATGATAGACAAATGGGGTTTATAAGTAAACACCATAATCCCAGATATGTCAGCAAAAGAAGGACCACCAACTTTAGAATTTGAGGGATACGATCAAGTGGACCTGAAGCCTTTGAAACGGCTTAGTACGGATAATCCTAGGATCGGAGTCTATTGTTGGGAAGATAAAAACATAAACATTAGGAAAAAAATAGACTCTCCATGGGCCTTGTAAGAATCCCTAATTTAAAGGAAGCCTGCCAAGATTAAGGGGGACAAAGGCTTTGAATGGGGCTATTTTGGTAGGGTCTCCTCCACCTTTGACCCCTAAAAAGGTAGGGGGAAGGGGGGGGGGGGGGTAACCATTTAAAAAGTAGGGAAGGGGGGGGTAAACCATTTGAAAAGTAGAGAACAAAGAAACACCTGACCTCCATGAACATATTGCTGATGATTGAGATGATGAATCTGAGCTTGAAGTCGGTACTATTCTCGAGCCGATGCCTGCACTTGAAGATGAGCTATCAGATACTTAGATGGATGGAGACATGGAGTTGGAAGATGAAGATGCAAAACTTCACATAGAGATAGATGTCTGTGGTGCATTAGCTCTCGTATAATATGAGAGATTGACTAGTGATTTCTTTTAAGAACTCTCTTGTAATGTCTACTTTTATTTTATGGATTTAATCAATGTCCAAAAATGAACTCCTAGTGACTCGTGGTTTATTCGTGTTGATTGAGATGTTTATTTGTGGTTAAGTGAATTAATGTATTGTATATATGTTGTCAGGTTAGTTTTTGCAGCCATGGAAGATGATGAAAGTCCATACTCTACGCATTTAAGTTTCTTGGTTACTCTAGTTGGCATGTACTTGGAGCAGATGTGGACTTTCTTCTCATAGCTTTTACCAAAGCGGGTCTTCTCTCTCTACCTTTTTGGCCAACTTGTAAGTGGCCTCTTAACTCTCCCATGCCACATAAGCAAATCCGTGGGTCAAAGAGGTCAAAAAAATGACTTTTTTCAAAAACTTTCAAAAAAACTCTATTCCCCCCTAAAAAGTACCCCCAACATATACACATAATAAAAAAAAGTTTTTTAAGTTAAATTACTCAAAATTCAACATTTTTTGACTCCCTCCAAACTTTTAAAAAATTCTCCCTAAAATTGAAAACTCTCTCCTAATCTAAGCTCCTCTCCTACACCCATCCCCCTTGCACCTGCACCTGCTGCTGCACCTACGCACCTATCAGTGTAAATAGTGTATATACTATCAAAAAATCATAAAAAATAGTCCTTTTTGGATATTTTTCATCATTTTTATTGCTAAGGAAGCTTGAAAATAGAAAAATCCAACAAAAAATAATAAATCTGTGTCTTTCGATGGATTCTCTTAATTACTGGATTTTCACTTTACTTTTTCCGAGCATTTTGCTATTTTCTTTGATTTTCTCAAATAAATAGGTAAAAAATTAATAATAAATAGCAGGGAAGCTCATATGGTGATCAGAAAGACAAGGCAGACAATCATAAAAATTTTCAATGAAATCAGGAGATGGAAGCGGGAAGCCTAAATTAGGCGGCCAAGCCTACTTTTGCAAAATTCTTGCAAAATGAGCTACAAGAATCCGATCAGGGAAATTTTTGAGTCTAACATAGATTTCACAGCTTAGTAGGACTAATGGGGGAATCTAGTGAAATTTGGTTCGGGAATTCCGGGTATAGATATCCAAGGTAGGCTAAAACCACCTCATTTCCACTTGTAGCCTTTGCAGAGAGAGATTTCGGCCTCTTTTGCGCGACTTTTCTGGAGCCCACAATTGACCATTTTCAGCGTCGTCTCACATGAGACATGAGGGGTAAGTTCTTTACTCATCAATGGTCCATTTTGGACGATTAGGAGCTATTCTAAAGCCCTAGAAAAAACCCTAGAAACCGAGTAGTGCACAGAGCCCTACGACCAACAACTAACCATAGCGGCCTGCCAGCTCGACCAAACCAGATGGGATTTGAACCATAGCATACCCTAACATAATAGAACCTTTCTATATCATCAGTTGACCATTCGGCAGGCGTGAAGGGGGTCCCCAATAGAAAAGCTAGGTTTTTGGCAAATGCCAAAATTCCGACCTGACTCCACAGATGGCTTGCTTATGAGGTCCATATACAATGTATATGATTGGTTTGGTGAAATCCATCGAGCAAATCCCTCAAAAAGTAGAAAATGGCTCAAAGGTTACAAAGCGTCAAATTCGACATACGGGGTCAAACTGACTCCAAATGAGCCAGAATTGGATGGGTTGCTTCGCGACTATGTTGCGGATAAGTCCAAAGTCTCAAAGTTGACCGACCAACCCAATAGGCAATGTAGTCACAAAAAAACGGTGATTTCAGAGTGGACAAAGCACAAAGTGATGCCGGCATGACAAAACTTGACCAAACTCAATTTAGGACTTATATTAGGTGTATGGAATATGTCTAGGTCAAAATTTGTGAGTTTTGTAAAGAAATTGTCACTGTTGTAAATAGTCGCAATTATTTACTTTTGCATCACTTTTACTTGGAAATTGTCACCTCACCTCACCTATGATGTGTACACACCTATTACATGCCAAAAATCAAGTATGAGCCAAAATGAGCACCCATTACTTGGAAAATTGTCAGAAAATGCAAAGAAGTCTTTGAAAGACAAATTTTGGGTTATAAACCACATTTCTTGATCCAAATCACCTTATATCTCATACCCAAGGTCTATACAATGCCTAGAACCAGTGAGGCGGTCCGGGGCGGGCAACAAGAAGAGTGGCCTCTAGACACCCTTCAAGGCTCCCGTGCTGCTCAATGGGGCTGGGGCACAACACAACACAAACCAAAACAACAAACCCACCACCAAATCCCAACTACACAAGGGGCACCACCTAGTTTAAGAGCAAACTAGGACGCAAAAGAGGAGAATCGTTAGAGCAACCCACAAACAAGCAAGGAATTTACACTAACCCTAACACCAATGGAATACTCTCACACACTAAAACACGAGAGAGAGAGAGAGAGATAGTGCTCGGGCTGCTTTGAAACGTATCGGCGATGATCAAGCAAACACAACTATATATTTAAGAAAGAGAGAGAAAGGGGGAGGGGGTGCTTGTTGCATTAATACCTTCTTACAAATCTGTCATGACAAATCAAAGTGAGATTAGTACTTGTTCGACATAGCTTGCGTAAATTTCACCACAACACATCACAAGAAAAGCCACCCCAATCACTGTCTTAAGGCCAGGGGAGTCCTCTCCACCCTGTCGCCCTCTTACAATATGTGGGATTTATGGCTAGATTGATGACAACACCAGAGACAAGCTATCAAGAACTTAACAAAAAAAAACACCAAGACACTTACGCATCATTGTTGTCCATTACTTCACGTTGGAAGGGAGACAAAGTATCCAAGCTTAGTCCAAATCCACCCTCCTTGATTCAACAAATGTTGGGCTTACACTAGTAGGAGAAATGATAGATTTCCTACTCTCAATTGAATGATCACTCTCTCTCTTACAATGGCATAGAGTTCCCTTGCTAATCCCCTATTACAACACATGCACATGCACATGCATAAGACAATGAGCTTCCACTCAAGAGCTCCTTCTAGAGAGGTTGAGCTTGGCTTCTCAAGCTATAGCATAATGCTCTTGCTTATGGCTCCCCCCTTTTATGCTAGCTACACCCTCCTTTTATAGCAATTTTGAAGGCTAGGGTTACTCCTCTAACCATGGTTGGGTTAGATTTTCAGCAATTTATCTAATTTCTTTTGCTTGGAATTATCAAGAAGTTGGTGGGGAAAGAGAGAGGAGAGAAATGGAGGTGATAGGACTTTTCATAGTGGGTTAGTGTTAGTAGAGTTAGTATTAATTTACAAATGGAATTGAATATTTACAATGGGAGTATCCATGTAGGATACAAATAAGGAAGAAAAACTCTTAAGAGGTAAGAAAAGGTGGATTTCTTACAAGGTTGATGCTCCAAGTGTCTTGAGTAGGGCCAATTTTGACGCTTGTTGACGGTCCACTAGCTTTGACGGTACATTTTTTCTCCACTCTTGACCTTCCTTGAGAGACAAGGTAATTGAAGCTGAGTAATCAACCACCATGATGCTATCTTTTAAGAGAAGAGGCTGAATTTTGTGGTTTTTTGATAGATATGGGTAATTTGGAGGAGGAAAAATGAGACTAGGTGGTCAATTTTGGAATGGAATTGTGTGTGGGAGGTATGAGTTCACCATGGTTTCTCTTATTCTTCAAGGTTGAGGAGAAGGTGAGTAGTGTGCAGAGAGGAGTGGTGAGAGAGATGGGGATGATGAGTGGAGAAGTGTGTGTGAAAGAGGAAAATGATAAAGTGGAAGAGAGAGTGTGGCTGCATAGCATGGGAAAACTGGCGTCCACTAAAAAAATCGTAGCTCACAGCTGGTAGCTCCAAAAATCATGAAAAAATTTGGGGTGATTATTCAAAGGGTGGGCTACATTTTCTCTTTTGACCACCGCTCCAAATTCGGAGTGGAGATAGGTGCCAAAATTCTCACCAAAAAGCCTGTTTTTTAGGCCTGCAAAAGTCTTTTAGTGGTCCCCTCCTTTGTTGAATTTGTACAATGCATCCAAGAGTGAGCCCCTCCTTTGTCATATTATAATACAAAGCATTCAAGTTGCCCTTGACCCATGCATGGAGGAGGATTATTGGTGAAATAAGAAATATATACATGGTGGGACTAGTGTATGGACTATTCATGGACTTTAGCTCAATGAGCACATGGTGTTAGAATAATGAGTAAAAATAATAATAAAAATATGGAGGAGTTATGGATATGGAAAGATATTGGAATCATATGATATGGTCCCTCCTTGAATTATTTTGGGTGAAAGAGGAAAATGTATGCAAGTAAATAATATAATAAAAGTAACCAATGAGTAGAAATCAATTTTTTGTTTTCACGAGGGTGAGGGTGAAAATGTGGGAGTGATTTGTATAAAGGAAAAATATGAGGTTAGAGTATGTACATATTGGCAAAAAAATAAAATTATGGTGTAAGAGGATGAAAGAAGGTGTACATAGGTTTAATAAAACACACACCTAAGTAGAAATATTTAAATAAAATACCAAAATAATTATAAAAAATCCCTATATTTAGGCCATATATACAATGAAATATTTACACACAAAGAGGCCATAATATACTTTTATTTTTTTATTTTTTTTATTTTTTTTGGCTCACCTAGCCCAGTGACTAGCTAGCTGAGGGTTTTTAAGAAGATATGGGAAAAGTCCCGTGACTCACGCACGCCTATGTACAGTGAAATGGTAGGGATAGCCACAGTGTTTGGGTGATTTTTGTAGGGTGAGGTAACTCACTATGGCAATTACAAAGAGCCGAAAAAACGGCTATCATTAGCCCTCCCCCTGGATGATGGTATATTCATGTACCATCATAGAGCATCTTTTCCAAAGAGAGTGCTTCAGAGTCCTTGACGAGATCTTCATTGTTTAGCCCCTCAGAATTTTGGCTGGAGTTACACTCATGCTTCATGTAACAATACTTACATAAGACAGCGGCCTTTGGACAGATCTTTGGTAGATCCTTTGGTAGAAGGCGACTCAAATAGGGCTTCAAGCGATACCCGTTTACTTTCCTGGAGTGCTCTTTACCATTCAAGTCCATAAGCTGATAGTAACTTGAATTGAAAGCCTTCTTGACTATGTATGGCCCTTGCCATCTTGTTTCAAACTTGGCATCAAAACGATTGTCAAGTCGATTGTCATACCTTAGCACAAGCTCTCCTTCCTTGATGCCTTTGTCCTTCAGTTTCTTGTCGTGCGTTTCTTTCGCTTGTGTGGCTTTCCTGTTGTAGCACTCATATGCTGCTTCTCTTTTCCACTCAAGCTCCACTAACGTAAGAAGTCGATCCATCCATACCTCTTGATCATCTTGTGCTCCTTTGCCATGAAGTCGCATTGTTGGAATGTTGAGCTCGATAGGCTGCAAAGCCTCTTGACCATAGACCAAGTGAAATGGTGTGAACTCCGTGGCTTCCCTATATGTGGTTCGATATGCCCACAAGGCACCATCCAAGAAGTCATCCCATAATTTTGTCTTGTTTTGCACCATCTTTCTAATGATTCCTGCAATGACACCATTAGCCTTCTCCACCAAACCATTTGACTGTGGGTAGTATGGTGTGCTATGACGATGTAGAATGTGAAGCTCTTCACAAACTTCTGTGAGCAATCCTTTTCTAAACCCTGGACCATTATCAGAAACAATCTCCAAAGGTGTGCCAAATCTACAACAAATGTGAGTGTAGACGAATTTGCTCACTGTCTTCTCATTTACCTTTGCCACACTTTGTGCTTCCACCCACCTAGTCATATAGTCTACAGCCACTAGAATGTAGAGTTTACCATTTTTTGTCCTAGGCAGAGGACCCATAGCATCAATGCCCCACTTTTCAAAGGGTCCATTTGCAAGCACTATTTGCCTCGGGCCATGCACCAACCTTCTATTTCCATTTATCTGACAAGTGTGACAGCTTTTACACCAATGTTGAACATCCACATGCAAACTTGGCCAAACATACCCCGAAAACAAAATCTTCTTCACAGTTAATTCTTGGGCAAAATGACCACCACATGCCTCTTCATGCAAACCTTTTAGAATGGCTGGAATTTCCTTGATAGTTGGTACTCGTCTGCACACTTGATCCTTCCCTCTTTGATAGAGGGAGCCTTCTAGGAAGAGATATACGCTTGCCTTCTTCATGAGTCTCCTCTTCTGAGCTTTTGTGAAGTCTGGTGGAAACTCACCCTCCAAAATGTAGCCAATGATGGGAGCCAATGACTCCAATCCCTGGTACCTCGGTTGCTTCACAGCAGCCGCCACCATGATGACCTGCACTTCTTTCTTTACACATGCAACGGCTTGTTGTGCAAGTAAATTAGCATCTTCATTCTGTTTCCTAGGAATATGATATAGTTGCACTTCTTCAAATTGATTAAACAATCTACGAATGGCATGAACTTTTGTCCGTAAGCTCTCATTCTTGCATGCCCAAATGCCTAAAATCTATTTAACAATGAGAAGTGCATCTCCCTTTACCATGAGGCGTTGTATCCCTTGGCCAATGCACATCTTCAAACCTTGAAGTAGAGTGTCATATTCTGCTTCATTGTTGCTAGCTGAACTTGGTAGATTGAACTTCTCTTTCATGACCACCTCTCCACTTGGGTTGAGCAAGACTAGCCCTCCCCCTGCTTTTCCTGTGGCTCGACGAAAAGCTCCATCAAAGAACAAAGTAAAAGCATTAGGAATACTTTTTGGTGGTGGCAATGGTAGGGTCTTTACTTCAGGCACCTTAATCTCCTTTTCGTGCACCCTATAAGTGAGAATCCCTGCCAATTGTGCACGCACACTATCTTCTACCTTGAAAGAGTATTGAAACTCTTGCAACTCCATAATCCACTTTGAGATCCTAGTACTAAGATTCATTTGAGATGACACCCAAGGGAACAAATTTTCTACAGTGAGAATTACAAAAGGTTTTGGTAGCAGGTAGGATCTAAACTTTCTCACCTCAAACATGAGAGAAAGCATCATGAGTTCTGCTTCTGTGTAGTCTCTCTCCAAAGCATTCATGACCCTACTAGCAAAGTAGATGGGTCGCATCCTTGTACTGTGGGGATCTTGTTGTAGCAACACAGCACCAATTGTCTCTTTCCCAGCACTAGAGCTAACAAAGAATGTGTACTCCCAACAAGGAGGCATGAGTGTTGGTAGCTCTGACAAAATGACTTTAATGTTACAAAAGTACTCTTCAAGCTCATCAGACCATGCAAATTCTACTTGTTGTGTCAACTTTTGCAAAGGGTGAAGTAACTCCGAGGCTAAGTGAATGAAGCGTGACATATACTTCACCTTTTGAATGAATGAGATGACCTCCTTAAGACTCTTGGGTGATGGTAGCTCAATAAGAGCCTTTGCCTTCGAAGGATCCACTTCAATGCCTTTGTAAGAAACTTTATGACCAAGCAAGATTACTTCATCCTCACCTATATGGCACTTGTCGGGGTTGAGTTGACCTCCCATGTCGTAGAGCTTCTTTAAACCTTCTTCTACCCTTTGTAGATGCAATGATTTTGAGCTATAAATACAGAAATCATCAATGAACACCCTAATTGACTTTCCAAAGAATGCTTGAAACACCATATTCATGAAACGTTGGAATGTTGCAGGAGCATTTGTCAGACCAAATGGCATGACTCTGAAAGCATAACAACCCCAAGGAGTGATAAAGGTTGTTTTCAATTGATCCTCCAGTGCAATCCCTATTTGAAAGTAACCTGAGTAACCATCGCACACAGTGTACTTCTCATGACCAGCTACCTCATTTAGTATCTCATCCTGGAATGGGAGGGGAAAGTGATCTCTCTTTGTTGCCTCATTGAGGGGACGGTAATCCACACACACCCTCCACTTGCCGTTCTTCTTAGGAGTGACAACAACAGGAGAGACCCACTCTGAATTCTCCACTGGATAAATGAACCCTGCTACTAGAAGCTTTCTTACCTCCTTGAGTAGAGCCTGCTCTTTAATGACTCCTAGCCTTCGTAGCTTTTGAGCCTTAGGTGTGGCCTCTGGCTTCAACTCAATTTTGTGTTGAACAGCATCTACTCCACGCACATCGGTTTAGTCTTTAGCAAAAAGCCTAGGAAACTTCCTTAGCACACATTTGAACTCCTCTCTTTCATCCTTTGTAAGTGTTGTTGATAGCATACCTTCCAGCATCCCTTCATCTTGATATTCACCTTCGTTCTCTTGAGGACCTACCTCCTCCAAGCCTTGACAAGAGGTCTCTTGGTTGCTTGGCTTAAACCTTACCCCCATGACTTCGATGGAAGACTCCTCTTCAGTAATGCTGCCGCTACTTTCTTCTTCTGAAGTGCTATCGGTTCAACCTTCTTCCGTCTCACTTTGAGATGATTCTTCATGGAGCTTCTCTTGGCGTTGCTCCTTCATGTCAAAGACAACCTTCTTGTGATTGTCATTCCTGCAAATTAGCTTTCCACTCTCCCAATCCTGCAAAGCTCGCATTTTCATTAGCCATGGTCTTCCTAGGATAAATGGGTAACCATTTCCCTTGGTAGACATGACATAGAAATCCACTGCCTTCTTAATGCCAAAGGCCTCCACAAAAACATTTTTACAAATGCCTACGCACCTAGCCTTGCTATTGTTTGCCATCTTGACCCTAATTTCAGGTGTCTCATGGATGTGCATGCCTAGTTTTTGCATGAGTCCCTCTGTCATGATGCAAATTTGTGCACCCCCATCCACTAGACCTTTCCTAACCAATCTCCCTTTGATGTAACAGTCTAGCACCGGTGTAATGTCCTCATTCATTTCAGCTTGTGCAATTTTTACAACAGGCACACTCTCTTTTACCTTTCTCCTAGTGCTAACTGCCCTTGTTAAATCCCTCCTAACTTGTGGACATAATGCAAGAAATTGAGGCCATGAAATATCAGGACCCTTACCTCTCATGTCTTCCAACAAGTTGTACGGAGCCATACCATGTCCAAGAGGGAAGTCTTGGAGGTTGATACGACGTCGAGTCCTCTTGGTTTCCTTGGTTCCCTTTGCCTTCTTGCCTTGTCCATGGTCACTCTGTGATGTGACTCCTTCTTTCTCTTTACCTTTTCCTCGGCCACGCTTAATTCCATTGGCTTCCATGTCAACCTCATTTGAATTTGTCACCTCTACCACATGCACATTTTGATCTGGCAAAGGTGGAACTCCTTCTACCCCGTGTGGAGGTGGTCTTGGTCCATTTGGCCTTTGTAGAAGCCTTGGTTGTTGACCAGTTCCTTCACCTGCATTCATCACTGGGTAGTTCAAGTTAGGCCTCCCTGGCTCCCCACGGGGCCAAGGACAAGTATACATCCCATGTCCAGACTCTCCGCAATTCCAACATTGCAAGACTCTCCTAGGTCGTGGATCTCGCTCTTCAGACTTCTTTGCTTGTCCCTTTGGACCTACAGCTTGTGCAAGGTGAATTGACAGGCTGCTTAAAGATTCGTTTAACTTCTCAATTACTTCCGCCGTTACCTCAGGAAGCTCCCTCGATGTTGATGCTTGTGACTTACCTTTGGGTCTAAGACCTTCTATTGGAACCTCTCGCCTTAAGCACTTGAGTTTCCTATACTTCTCAGCAGCCCTAGTTTCAGCTGCATCAAAAGTAGCAGGTGCACCCGCCTCAACTTTTACCTTAAGGTCAGGAAAGAGTCCGGCTATGAACCTCTCCTTCTTTAAAAATTATGCACCATCACCAGGGTTAGTAACATTTCGTATCCATAGAGCCCAAAGACATAGAAACTCTTGCTTGTACAAGTAGTAGTCATCTAAGTCTTTTTGCTTATGAGAAACAATGTCTTGCCATAGTTTTTGAGTGTTTTGGGGATCAAAGAAATATCTCTTAAAACGATTCAAAACTTCTGTGTAATTCCCCTTAACTTCCTCAGGCAAAGAGTCAAACCAAGTACTAGCATCTTTCCTAAGGACCACCTCAAACATTTCTACACGTTCTTGATCGGTTACTATCCTCTTGATACGGCAAGACATCTTGAAATTTGCTAGAATGATGTCCCTAAGTATAACCAAAGCGAGAAGACATTATCCACTAAACCAGCACAAGTGGGAATGGCTGATGTGGCGCTCCATAGAAGATATGCTAAAAAGGATGAACGACATGATGAACAACATGCAAAAAGCACCTATGAGAGGACTAGGACAAGGGATACCTCCACAGAGACAACCAATTAGGCCACAAAAATGGTGTGCAATCGAGGGTAAATAGACGAACCATGAGACTCACGAGTGCTACTTCAGACCAAAGTATGATGGGAATGTTCACTACGTGTCCATGAGGCCACAAGGATAACCCATGTACAAATATCAGCCTAATATGGCCCAAGTTCAAATACCACCAATATGTATAGAAAGACCTCAACCTATGTTGGGACAACAACCTCCGTATCCAGGATATAATGTACTGCCTGTAAAGTACATGCACTCTGAAGGAGTCATAGATGAACAAGCAATAGTGCCTGTTACACCCTATGAAGAGCCTAGTCCACCTACAATAATGGTAGAAGGAGATTGGTATAATTCACATCCACCACCAATGGAAGAAACCTGGACTTATGCTCCACCAGAGATAGCGCCAATGTATTATGTAGCTAATCAAGGTGTTAGACCTCCCATGGGAAGACCCATGATGATGCCAAGAACAGGAAACTATCATAATTGTGGTGCTGATGACCATTGGAAAAACAACGTCCAGAGGCTGACAAAAACCTCAAACCAATTGAAGCTTATTGCATACAATGTTGCAGAAAAGGAGGACACTTTCTGGAAGATTGCTGTAAAAATCCTTTGAATAAGGAAAAAACCGTAGTAAACATAGTCCAAGTGATGCTTAGTATCTCATCAGAGAGTGAACCGATTGTTCCAATCAAGGTAATCACTAGAGCCCAGGCAAAGAAAAAGAAACACAACTCCTTCGATGATTCGGAGAATACGAACGTTTCTTCTCAAAGAATGAAAAGGAGTAGAAGAAAAAGATATGAGATGAGAAAACAAAAATAACGGATTGAAATCGAAGAGAAAGCGAAGAAGCTAGCCTAGGACAAGTTGAAAGAAACTGGCAGTGAATTCAAGGAAACAACTGTGAAATATGGAGGATCCATTCAGGTTGATAAAATTTTTTAGCCTATTCATGCCGCTTTGGAAGCCTACCAAGAGGGCTTAAAGCAGGCCAAAACATGGAAAACAAATAGAAAAACTATCCATCTCCAGACATGGAAGAAGCTAAGTTGGAGGCTTATCAGAATTTGGTAAGAATCAGGCAAGAAATACTGCAAAAATAAAAAACCAAGATTGAAAGTATTGCAAAAGTTGAAGAGCTTATGGTGGAAGAAAGAAACGAAAAATCCGATGTGGTGGCAGAACCCCACCTTGCAACAAATGAACTAGAGCTTATAGTGTCGGACAGTGAAGATGCCTTAGATGGAATTCCATTCGTAGAGGAAGACTGGCCAAGACACTTATGGGAAAAAGTACTAGAGATCAATGATGGGAGACTAGCTCTAAAGTCAGCTTCTATAGAAGAAGTCTGGTTGGATAACCTACCTTCTAACATAAACATGGATTTACAATCCTTGTACGGGGATTGCGGATCGGAAGCTTAAGGAATGTCGAAACCATTGACATAAAAAACATTATTTGGAATATAATGAAATGAATCCATCGTGTGCAAGACCACTCAAGTACAAAGAGCTGAACAGACCCTAGAAGTAGACAACATTCATTCGATCATGTCTACACCCATCCAATGCACTCTTACCTTGGGAGAACTGTTAAAACTCAAACCATACTTGTGGAAGATTTACAAAAAAACATAGAGAAGGTGGGGCTAATGGGATTCATCTCGAAGAATTTGGGAAAATTGAAAAATGAAATTGAAAACAAAGAGATTCGATCAGTTCCTATGAACAAATGCGGAGCATATTATGAAGGGGAAGAAGAAAACGCCACCCTCCTAGTGAAATATAATGACATTGAAACCATGGCGATACTGGATAGTGGAGCTGGCATAGCCATAGCCACTAAAGCAGTATGGGAATCCTGGGGACAACCAGCCATTAGACAAACTCAAATGAGATTGTAGTTGGTTGAAGGACACATTGAGAGACCATTAGGTCTCCTTGAAAAAGTGATAGTAAATTTCTGTGGAATTGAATATCAACACACTTTTTCCATAGTAGATTTTGGGAAAAAACTCAACTGTGAAATCATATTGGGAAGACCTTTCATGCGACAGGTACAACTTATTCAAGATTGGGGAAACAACTATCTCTACTTGAAGCAAGTGGGATCTATAACAAGAGTTGATTTAGTCTCATGAGACAGCTGAAACTAAACTTTCATCCTGGTTAAACAAAGACACTCCTATTTTGATGTGTGGAGCTTCAAAAAATGGAATCTTAAGACGAGAAGAATGTATCCTAGAAAGGGACTGCACAGACGAAGCCTACGTATCTGAACCCTTTCCAGAGCATTTATTTGAGACATTTGAGTGGACTCAAATTTTAGTGACAATGGATGTATATGTGAATACGTATATGCCTACTCGATTTTGCAATGAGGATGGCTTTTACATAATTCCCATCCAAATGATTTTAATCCTCAACATTGAAAACAAAGATGAGGAACCCAAGAACTTAATGAAAGCTCAACAAGTCTTTTCAAACCTCTATTACGATGCAACTAATGAGTTAGATGAACACTTAGCTACCTCAGAAGTTTTGGGGTCAAAAAAAGAGCATACGAGATCTAAGTTACTTTTAAAAGGAGGGAAGGAAAAGTTTTTTGACTTTCCAAACCAAAAATCAAGAAGACAAAAGTGGTATAGAGAAAAGAGAGACACCAAAATTGTGAAAACACGACCTATGCCATCAGTCTCTAGTAAAACACAGTTCTTGATGCAGATAGATGCTAGTGATTGTGTCAAGGACAAAATAACTGGCAGATATCCTTCAAACAAAAACTCATAAATGTCTCAGACATCGAGAAAAACAAAAAAGGGTACTCAAGAAAAATCAAAGGATAAGAAACCACTCATGGTGAGAGTCGATTGAAAAAAGAAATATCAAGAGTTCAAAAAATCTCTAAAGGAGATATACACAACCGAAATGAAAACCACGGAAGAGGATGGTAAGGATGTAATGCATGTTCCATCCCATTACAAAAAGTATACTCTCCAAGATTTGAAAATCATAGTTGAACAACCTGTTAGGGAACTACGGAAACACGGCGAGTCTTATGAAGGGCCTGCAAACGCTAAAAGGAAAGACTTGGTTGAACCAGAAGAAGATCCTAAACCGGTTTACATTGCAAATGACCTAACAGAAGAAGAAGAAAATCTTTTGCTGAGCATGTTAAAGGAATAGCGGGATATCTTCACTTGGTCTTACAAGGATCTCAAGGGTGTTGATCCAGAAATTTGTCAACATACCATACCCATGAGAGATGACACAAAACCAAGTAGACAGAGACCATAAACGTATAACGAAACATTTACCAAGAAAATAAAATAAGAGATTGAAAAACTGAAGGAAGCTGAACTCATTTACAAAATTGAACACACCGATTGGGTGTCTCCAATTGTGGTAGTACCCAAGAAGAATAGAAAATTATGAGTGTGTAAATCTCAAAAAGGTGAATGCAGCTACCATTGGAGACAACTTTCCTCTTCCGATAACTGAGCATGTTTTAGAACGAGTTGCAGGAATAGACGAGTTTTGGAATACAATCAACTTTTGGTTGACCCAAAAGATCAGCATAAAACTGCTTTTGCAACAGAATGGGATATATTTGCCTATCGGGTTATGCCGTTTGGGTTAACTAATTCTCCAGCCACGTTTCAAAGCTTGATGAGCCACACTTTCCAAGAGTATCTTAGGAAATTCGTAGATGTGTATATGGATGATCTATATGTACATTCATCAATCCAAGCTAATCATTTTGAACACCTCAAAAAGGTATTCAAAAAATGTACACTTTATAGGATTTGCTTAAATCCTGAAAAGTGCACATTCATGGGTAGACAAGGAAAAATTCTTGGAAATATATTGTCTAAAAATGGCATAGCTATTGAGAAGATTCATGTCATTGCAAATTTGCCTAGACCAACAACAGTCAATGGAGTACAAGCCTTCATGGGGCATTGTGGATATTACCGACGGTTCATCTACATGTACGCTTGATTACGTACTTTGAATGGATCGAAGCTTGTGAAGAATCTTTCATGAAGCTTAAGCAAGATTTCACCTCAGCTCTAATATTGAAAGCACCAGATTGGGATAAGGTATTCCACGTACATGTAGATGCTTCTAATTTTGCTATCGGTTGTATATTAGCTCAACCAGGAGACGGGAAAATTGACTTTCCTATATATTATGCTCGCCGGAAATTGAACATGGCATAATATAACTACACCTCCACCAAAAGAGAAGGATTACGAATGATCTATGCCGTTAAAAAGTATAGACACTCCCTATTTGTGTTGTTTGTGTTCTTTGTGTACCACCAAGATTTGTCATGTTTGGTCAACAAGCCATGCAACACAGGGAGCATAGTGACATGGTTCATCATTCTCCTCGAATTTGATTTCACTTTGGTTGTAAAAAAAGGCACTACACATCAACGAGTAGATCATTTGTCAAGGATTGTTTCACGAGAATCACCTAAAGGGGTAGATGATGATTTACCATATGCCTATTTGTTCTCCATTGTCGTGCCGTGGCACATGCATAAGATAGTTGTCATAATAATCAATATCTAATTCTCCTAAATGATTTTCTCATATTAAAGTGATCATTTAATGTGGGGAAGTGCCAGGGGAGAAAAGGCTAGAATATTGGTTAAGCTAGCAGACCGGCCATAGTAGGGATCCAAAGGAGGGAAAATAGGGATCCAAAGGGGGCGCCATCTGCAAAAGATCCATGTGCAACAATGGGCTAAAAAGAACCTAAGGTTCAGCCCATTAATACTTCCAAAATGCTAAGGTTCCAAAATTCAAAGGTTGTGTCCAAAGGGTTAAAGCTTAGGGGGAATTGGATGCTTTGTGTGCTCTCCAAAGTCAATGCATATCCCTACATGGGAAGGGGCCAGCCCTTCTTCTAGGGGATGAGAGAGAAAGTCACACACACACACACACACACAGGCTCCCTTTACACAAAGGGAATGAGGGACACATGTCAGCTCCCTAGGCCAGATGCCCACAAGGTGTGCCCAGTTTCTATTGGATGACCCTTGAAGTGGACCAATGAGAATTAAGCTAGAGTAAATCTAGTTTAATTAATTTAAAAAAATTTAATAAAAGAAACCAATGAGAATTAAGTCTCCTAGAAGACTATTGGGCAGTCTCCCAAGGGGTCCAATGAGCATTCACGAGCCCAATGGCTTTCCTGATTCCTATTGGCCAGGAGGCAAAGGGGTCCAATGAGAGTTTAGTTTAATTATTTAATTACCTAAAGCTCTCACAAAATGGGAAAGGGGGACACATGTCAAAAGACTATCACTTATGCTACTTAATGGTGATTGGCTTGACTTGGGGAGGGCCAATGAGGCTGGAGCAAGAGCAAATAGCAAGGGGGCTCGCCCAAGAGAGAGAGGGGGATGATTTTTGCAAGGCATTATCACACACACACTCACACAAGCTCATGTGTGAAGAAAGAGAAGACTATCTCTTCCCAAGCTTTAATGGAGAACTCATCACCTACTCCAAGCTTGTTAGATAGAAGCCTACATCAACACTCTCTTGGCATGTGGATGCAAATCCAACCAAGAGCCAAGCTTCAATGCATGCTCATCTCCTCTACCAAGCTAATTACTAAGCTAATCTATGTTAATATGAGTGATTATGTGAGGAGATGTACATCTTTCTCGTAAGATACTCCTTCTTCCTCTCAATCTACTCTCATACCCTGCTAGCTCTCACCATCTTCGAAGGTGTGTGAGGTCTTGGGTCTGAGAACGGGGATAATTCAAGTTGTGTTTGCTAAGTGTTTGCTTAGTGCATGAAGCTCTCATCTTCATTGCACTAGCTAGTCTTGAAGGAACACAAAGAATTGTATTGTACAATGTCTCTCTTGATGGGAGAAACCATAATACAAAGCCTTTTGGAGGGGGGACCGGCTCCATGCAAATCCAGTCCGCAAATGTTGTCATTAGCTTAATTTCTCTCTCTTTTGAAAGTATTGTCGATGCTATCTAACTAGGTGTTATGATTTTTGTTGCTCTCTCCATCCAAGAACTCTTGTAATTCTCTTTAGGAATCAATTCTAATGAAATTCCCACTATGTTCATGCTCATTTTCGCTACACACAAGTTATTAGGCCATTAAATGTTACATTGGTATCAGAGCTCAAGGTTTCTCTTTTCTTGCTCAAGAAGAGAGGTCCTCAAGCTAGCTACAAATGGTAGGTATTATTAATTGCCTCTGAGTAAGTAGAATAGGGATTTTTCAGCCTTGTAGTGCGCCTGCCTTTGTGCAGTTAACGGGGCATCACCGTCGAAAGCTATGGTCTTAATAGTGGAGTACTACGGGGCTTGCCTACGGCTTAACCACTATTGAGCTATTAGAAGCTTGACAGGAGCCGGTGCTGTTTTGGTGTTGAAAGACCCTCTCTTCTATTCCTTGCAATTAATGGTATTCGAGCCGGGGGTACAGTAGCTTGAGTGCTTTTTATTACGGGGTAAAGAGGAGTAGAAACTAGGGCTTGAAGTGCCAAAGTACACCTAAAACTTTTACACCTAAAAGTTGTTAGAATGGCTAACAATAGTAAAGAGAGTGAAATTAATGTTGATAACTTTGATTTTGCTCATGAGCAAGCTACTAATGATGCTTCAATGCTTGTTAACTATCTTGTTTCTAGGCTTCAACAAGCCATGGGCAATCCATCTCTCCAAAGTGAAGTGCAACGGCAGCTCTGTTCTCATGGGATTCTCCAAGCTCATCACCATGACGAGAGAACACCTAGGAAGCCTCCTTGTGAGACTACCAAAAGAGGTCTCTCTCCAATTCGGGAAGAAGAAGAGAATCCATACGAAGGGCTCAAGAATTTACTTCTTGATGATGCATCTCCTTCCCAAAGGAGAACTCAAGAGCCTCTACCGAAGGAACGAGAAAGAAGCGAGTCTTCCGCCACCTCGGCGGAGATGGCTCCACGAAGACGGCGGGCTAAACACTCTCCATCACCACCAAAGCGGAGAAGACCATCATACTCTTCTCCACGCCATAATTCAAAGAGGGATGATAAAAAGAAAGAGAAGAAAAAGGTGAGAAAGATAACATCCTCTTCTCCATCTTCTTCATCCTCTTCCTCTTATGAAAGCTATGGTGAAGATGACAAAGATCAAGACAAGAAAAAGGTGAGAAAGAGGTCACCCTCTTCTCCACCTTCTTCAAATTCTTCACCTTCTGAAGAAAGTGATGGTGCAACCTTTGAACCATCAAAAAGAAGAGGCCATAGGAAATCCTATGCCGCATGGAAGAGGTCGTCCAAGCTGAAAAAATTCAAAGAGGGAGGGAAGAGCATCTCTTTCCTTACCTATGATGGCACCTTTGGTGCTACGGACAATTTCTTAGCCTTTATCTAGCAATTCGATGCGGCGTTTGGAGATGAGGGCTTCATGGAGTCCTCTAAGCTACGCCATGTAGCTATGCACTTTCAAAAGTTCGCCAGACAATGGTGGTCTAGCCTACAAGCCAACGGTGAAGCTCCACGAACATGGAAAGCTTTAAGAGCTTCCATTATGAAGCAGTTTTTGGCCACCGATGCCAAAGACAAAGTACTCACCGAATGGAAAATCTTAAAGCTCTCTCCCAATGAATCCATTCACAAATATGTAGACAAGTTCTGGGACCTACAACTCAAAGCCACTGTCTTCAAAAAGTTGGATTTTGGAGAGCAAAAGCAACAATTTTGTGCGGGCTTAACCGAAGAAATGGCAGAGCATGTCAACTCCCAAAGGCCACGTACCATATCGGCGGTAATACACCACACTATGGTGGCCTCTCAAATCAATTTCCAAACGGAGGCTAAAAGAAATAATAAGCCCCCCGAAAACAAGGGTTCCAATGAGCCTAAGGGGAAGAACAATGTCCAAAAGTCTCCTAAGGGCAACTCCAACAAAGCTAAAGAGAAGGGACTTTACAAAGTTAAGAATAAACTCTCTCCTGAAGAGCTTGAGCGTTATCGTAAGGATAACCGGTGTTTCAAGTGCGGCGAACAAGGGCATGCGTACCGCGCTTGTCCCCAAAAGAACAACCGCCAAGATCCTCCTAGAGCTTCCTTGGTTGAAATCAAAGAGGAGAAGACTCACCAAACTCACCACAAAGGATCTCCTCTATGCCATGCTTGGGGAAAGGTAAGAGAACATGATTCTTTTATTCTCTTTGACCCTGGTTCTACTCACAATTTTATATCTATGGAGTTAGCCACCAATCTAGGCATACAATCCTACGAGATGGGAGATGTCCTACCCGCAGAGAGTGCCTTCAAGGGGCAAGAAGCTTCAATCACTCCCGTAATTGGGAAATTGAGGCTTCATGTCCAAGGCTATGTGGACAAAGAGGACTTCTTTATCTCTCCTCTCAAGCATGAGGATGTAATCCTAGGGGCACCATGGTCTGACCGCCTAGCTGCCGATGTTAAATTTCGTGAAAGGAGAATCTCGTTTAAGTTCAGGGAAAAATACATGTATATAGATGCTAAGGAAATGGGTAACACCATCCCCATTGTACATACACCAGCTTTCAACAAGTCAATAAAGAGTTCTATTTCCGTGTACATGATTTTTTTTAAAGATTCTCAAAATGAACCCAATGCTTTAACAAAAGAAAATAAAAGCAACCAAAAGGAATTAGAGTTATCCAATTTTCTCAAGGGGTTTCAAGATGTTTTTATTGATGACATCCCTTGTGAGCTACCTCCTAAATGAGGTAATGATGACCAAGTAATTGAACTTCTTCCAGGAAGTTCACCGCCTAACAAACCTCCTTATAGAATTTCTCAAGCTCAACAAGAGGAGATTATGCGGCAAGTGCATGAGTTAGTTGAGAAGGGTATGGTTAGGCCAAGCTCATCTCCATTTTGCTCACCTGTGCTATTAGTGCAAAAGAAAGACGGCACATATCGTATGTGTGTCGACTATAGAGCACTAAATAGGATCACTATCAAGAATAGGTTTCCCGTTCCACGGGTAGAAGACCTATTTGATAAGCTACAAGGATTGACCTACTTGAGTAGGATTTACCTAAAAAGTGGCTATCATCAAGTAAGGATAGTTGATCAAGACATTGTAAAGACCGCATTTTGCACCACATTTGGTCTTTACGAATACATTGTCATGCCTTTTGGCTTGACCAATGCACCAGCCACATTCAACCGCTTGATGGAGAAGCTGTTCAGGCCTCATCAAACCTTCACTGGAGTGTTCTTTGATGATATTATCATCTACTCTGATTCATTGGAGGAACACAAGCAACACCTCTAGGTAATATTTCAAGTTTTGAGATACAATAAACTTTATGTTAATCGAAAGAAAAGTGAATTTTTCTTGCAAGAGATTCAGTATTTAGGTCACATTATCTCTCAAGATGGCATCCAAATGGATCCATCAAAATTAGAGGTAATAAAAGGATGACATAAACCAAGGAATCTCCATGAACTAAGAAGCTTTATACGTATGTGTGCATACTATAGACGCTTCATAGAAAAGTTCTCACAAATTGCGGGACCATTACATGACCTAGCAAAGAAAAGCGTTAGGTATGCATGGTTTGCTAAGGAAAACAATGATTTCGAAAAGCTTAAAGAAAAGCTTATCTCTCAACCTGTGCTTACACTACCGGATCTTTCAGAACCATTTGAGGTCCAATGTGATACTTGTGGTGATTGCCTGGGAGCTGTTTTGCTCCAAGAAGGGCATGCCATAGGCTATGAGAGTCGAAGGCTCGACCCTTTTGAGCAAGCCCTAGGCATATACGAAAAGGAACTCCTTGCAGTTCTACATGCTTTAGACTCATGGAAGCACTATTTATTGGGGACTCCTTTTATTCTGCGAACAGATCACCAAAGTCTTCAGTACTTCATGACGTAGACCAAGCTCTCTGACAAACAAATGAGGTGGGCAAATTTCCTTTCGCAATTTCATTTTCATATTGCTCACATTGCTGGCAAGCATAATCAAGTAGCTGATGCACTCTCAAGACGGCAGAGAGTGAATGCGGTTTCCATAGCAACTCACAATGATCCATCTTCAATGATAGATTGTTAACCCTCACGGCTCACGGACACCCCATCACCTACGATGGACGCGTATTATGTATTTGGTAGAGTCAAGTACCGGGCTTGTCGGACCAATAGGGAAAGGTAGAGTGATCGCCGATGAGAGGCGCACTTTAACTTGGACATTCAAGGGATTAGTTGGTTAAGCATGGGCGCCCAAGTGTGAATGGGGTGAGCTCCTATAAAAGCCAACTAAACCTAATTTTTACTCATTCTCTCATTTGTGCAATTGAAGAGTGCTCTTGCTCCATCTCCATCTTCTTCTTCTTCACCTCCTTGTGTGTGTGTGTGTGAGAGAGAGAGAGAGAGGGAGAGTGTGTGTGCGATCGAGCATTGCGAAGGCACGACGGCGGCGAAGCGGTTGAGCGCGGCACGACTGCAGCTTCTTCTTCATCGCGGCGAGGAATCCACCACGAAGGCGAGCGTAGAGCGGTGAGTGACACACCCTTTGTTTTCTTGAGCTTGCTAGTTTAGGCTTGTTGTGTGCTTGGAGCCGTTTGTGGCTCGCATACGGTGTATTGGCAAGTCCCTTGCTTCGACAGTGCGGCAAGGAGCGCACATTTTTGGCGCCGCTGCCGGGGATATGCCCTACACTAAGCTCGGTTAGCACTTTACGCTTCCTTGTGGTGCAATTTCTATCATAGGAAAGGCGGGGAAGGAGTGTGTGGAGATTTCTGTTTTTTGCGTTTTCTACATTTGCTGTCAAGTTTCAATTTCTGCTATTGTCTGCGTTTTTCAATTTCTGCAATTTCAAGTTCGACGTTTTCAATTTCTGCAATTTTCTGCAATTTCTGCGTTTTTGCTGCAATTTCTGCAATTTCTGCGTTTTTTCTGCATTTTCTGCGTTTTTCCTGCATTTTCAGCAATTTCTGTGCTTTTTCTGCAATTTCCGCTTTTTCTGCAATTTCTGCGTTTTTCTGCATCATAAAATTTCGGAAAAAAAAAAATTTAAAAGGAAAAAAAATTCGGAAATTAAAAACGCGAGCGAGTGGGCGGCGAAATTTTCCCGAAAATAAAAAACGTGTCTCTTAAAACGGACGGGTTGGTTTGTATAAAAGATAGATCGGGATCGGGATCATTTTCCCAAGCCCAAGCCCAAGCCCAAGCCCAAGCCCAAGCCCAGGCCTCAGTCCTCAGTCTTATGATATATACTAGACTCACTCTTATATATATACCCTACTCCCTCAAGAGAGAATGAGAGCATGTGGGACAAGTCCTCCACTCTCCTCCTTTCTCTTCCCACTTGCACCCTTAGACTTTCTAGTTTGGGCCTAGTTCCCTACTGGAAATTGACAGTTTTAGGGATTTCGAGGGCATAGAGTGACCAAACGGAGGGCTGTAAAGCACGGCACGACCCTCTGACCGATACGCTCGTTTCGAGCTATCACACGGCCCATTCCACGACACGCTCTAAAAAATCTAGCAAAAAAACAAACAAAAAACACGCTAAAAACTAGTCACAAGGCCTCCTAGAGCAGCTTTTTGACACCTTAGGGTATCAAAAGCACATGCACTTACGCTCTGGGCGGGTGCTAGAACACAAGCATATTGAGGGTACCTCTGTTCATACGGACACCCATTACCCATCCACGATAAGCTCTATACCCTCAGCGGGGACACAAGGTAGCACCACCCAAGACCCTAAAATAGCCGCTAGTGATTCCTCCTCCGACTCAGAAATCATGGAAGCATACCCTGACCAAAACACTGAGAGAGAAGGCCATGCACCTCCCGAAGCTCCACAGCCTAGTACTAGTATGTTTAGCCGTTTCATGGAAACATTAGGTAGAGCTACTCGCTCGGAACCTGATGCAAATGAAGCACACGAAGGGGGTGGGGAAGTGGACTCTCCTTTCACATCGCACGTGGACCCCACACCCCCAAAGAGTGTCCATGTGGATATCCTGCCAACTTCTTACCAAGAAGGCCCTGTTGAGCTGCCTCCTTCAAAAGTTCCCTCTAGAGTACCGTTGGTGGCAAGTAAAACCACGGGGAGCAACATTGCTTCTACCTCACAAGAAACCGTTAACACGTCGACTCTAGAAGGATTGTTCATTAATGATCATTGGACATACGACCTCCACACTGAGGTGTTGACGGATCTACACTCTGGCCACGCCTACCATGTAGGATGGATAGAGATTGTACAATCCACCTCTAGTGTCACGAGCATCGAAGATCAACAGAAAATGATCTGTAATGTTATCCATGGCATTATTCAATCAGAAAGGCAAAACCGAGGGGTAAATATACTCTCTAATGGCCCCATGAGATTTCTGGATACGAGCAAGGCTCAACAGCCTACTCTATCACAAATGGAGACTCCTCTAATGAGCCCCATGGACCCATCTTACGTCATTTCACCTGGGGTCTCTATGCAATCTGAGCCTCCGAGTGAAAACTTTAGCTTCCCTAACTTGGCTCAACCCTCTATCAAGGAAAACACAGTGCTCACTCCAGGGATAAGCCTAACAGAGAATGTACCGATGACATCTACGGTTAGCGCAGTGCCACTACCTAGTGTCGTAGTACCTAATATGGGGCCTCGACCATATGTGCCTCTAGCCCCTTATGCACACATGGCCCCCACACCTCCAATTGTACCACTTGCTTATGCTCCTCGAGTGCCACTCCCTAGCTCTTATCCGAGTGGACCTATGCCCGGTTATGTTCCATATCCTGCATCATCCACACATATGCCAAGACCGGTACCCGTCCCTCTCCCACATATGATTCCAAGAGTACCTCCACCGGCCCTGCCTCCTCACATAGGTGACTTGGCAGCGTTTGCTCAAACCATAGGTCGATCTATCGCGGAAAATATGCGTCACGCATCTGATAGAGAGCCTAGAAGTAAGGCAGTACAAATTGCCAAACTCACGCAAAAATTCAATGGGGACGAAGATGCTAGAAAACACATTGAAGTGTTTGAACAAGTATGTGATTCCTTAGGGGAACGCAACGAACTACATAAGTGCAATGCCTTAAGCTTGACATTAAGTGGGAAGGCTGGAGATTGGTATAGGACCCTAAGGGTGGACGAGAAAACAATCTACCCTACCCTTCGAAGGTTGTTTCTAAAGGAGTACATACGAGAAGGTGTGCTTTGGGGTGTAGCATCTCAGCTATAGAAGGCCGAACGTAAGGAAGGAGAGTCAGTAAGGGACTTCATTAGTCGTCTAAAGCACTTAAACTCTCGCTGCCCTGTAAATGAGCGCTTCAACAATAACCAACTGCTTGATCGATTCATTCGAGGGTTGAGGAATGAAGGAATCTATAATGGACTAGTGATTAGAGGTATCACAACCTGGGAAGATGTCACTGCCAATGCAATCCAACTAGAGGACAACTTGATGATAGCAGGCATGAGGGTGTCTACTGACACGAGATCCACTAGCTCACAAGCCATTGAGTATGAACCCATGACTGCAAAGCCCATTGCCAATGAGCCAAAGGTATTTGAGACATTCTTGACAGACCTCACCAAGGCAATCCAAGAGTCTCTTAAGGATAATCGACCCCCTCAAAATAGTCACATGTATCCAAGAAGGGAGTTACAATGGTGTTCCATTTGCTTAGGTCCACATAGCACTAGTGAGTGCCCTACGTTTAGAGTAAAATTTAATGGAACTTGCAACGCATGTGGTAGGTATGGTCACCAAGCTAAGGATTGTTTAATGATCAAACGTATGATGGCAAATAGACCACCTGTAGCCTGGACGGATGCGCCTCGAGCTCCTGTATTGATGCCTACTCCACCCGTTGAGCAACTACCGCAACACATGGTCCCTAGATCTCAAAATGTTGTACAAGCTACACCGCTACCACCTCCTGTGCTAGGACCGCAGCCCCCGCATCCAAGAGTCGCCCCTATGAACCAAGTGGGTTGCGAGCCATCAAACGCTTATGCAGATGGTTGTGAGGAGGAAATAGACACTAGTATTGCCTACGGACTTGATACATTGGAAGAATGTCCTATATACTACATGGAAGATTGTTGGGGACAAGTCAAGCCGGTTTATCAAGCTGCTGCTCTCGCATCCAGAGGTCAAAATATCAACACCCAGGCTAGGAGGCCACCTCTTCAATGCTACGAGTGTGGTGGACCACATCGAGTAGCGGAGTGCCCTATTAGGCTGCAAAAGAATGCTGCACAGATGCAAGTGAATCAAGGGAGCACGTCTGCAATGCCAATACTCACATGTAATCATTGTGGCATAGATCACTTCATTGCCCAATGCCCCTATAACCCAAATGCGCCTAAAATCACACCCCTGAATTTGGTCGAAATTGCTAGTGTGACATCGCCAATACCACCCGTCGCACCCGCTTATGCGATTACACGGTCCATGCTTCAAGGGCCAAGACATATCCTCGAAGAGAGAGATACCGTGTCAGTTATCCAAGCAAAGAAAAAGAAGACACGAAGGAAGAAGTCGCAGAATACGGAAAATTCAAAGCCAAGTTCCAAAACAAACATAGGAACAGGAGATGACCCCGTGTATATGAATGACCTCGAGGATGATTCAGATTCAGTCGAGACAATGGAGACTAGAACCAATACCACAAAGAGAAGGACCGACACAGAAAACCGTAACATGGGACCAAATGAAAACCGAATAAGAGAAAACCATAAAGAGCCTCTGAAAACACCACAAGTGTTTCCAAATCCAATCCAAGACCCCCAAGATAAACCGCAGGGGCAAAAAGGAAAAAATCGTAAAAAGAAGATTGGGACGTACCCAAACCCAGTAGATGAGATTAAGCAGGTGAAACATCTAAGAGGTTTAGTGGAGGAGACTCAAAGGAAACTAGAACCAGAACCCATGCATATCAAAATTCATGACACAGTGTTTCCCACGCAAGTTCATCCACCCCACATGAACCATAGACCGTTAGCCATATCTAGTATCATCCAAGAAGGGAGTGAGGACAGGACATCAGAAAGTGAGCATACACCCTTCTTGTTGGAAAGGATGTTTAACGAAGGAATACCTGATCCCATTGAGGAATATGAGATTCCATCCTCACCAGTTCCTAGTCAAGGACCTACACCCTGCAAAACGCCAATGAATGTTGCCAAACTAGTGGACTTCATGTCTTCTGAGGTCCGAACCACGATCATAGCAAAGCTGTATGGAGATCCTGAGTTATTCCTTGCACTTCGAGCATTCCTTAACGGAGAGCTACGAACGGGATTACCGCAGTTTGCGCAACCAAATAGGCCTGACTCGATTATGATTGATGAGGAAAATCATGTGCAATCACTTGACTTAGATGGACACGAGTCTGTGATCGAGGTACCCATTAACGAATTAGGGCAGTATTTTGAAGGCGACGAGTCTAATGCGACCCTACCCATCACTACCAAGGGATTAACTATAAAGGGAATTCTTGATGGTGGTGCGGGAGTTAGCATCGTTACAAAAGATTGTTGGGAATCCATGGGAAAACCCCGCCTCAGTGTTACTTACATTGTGGTAAAGATGGCAAATGGTACCATAGCCAAACCTATGGGGATGCTCAAGGATCTTAAGATAAAAGTTCTAGGACACAAGGTACGACATACGTTCATTGTAATGGATTTCTCTAAACACCTTATGTCATATGAAATGATTTTAGGACGACCATTCATGAGGGAAGCACAAATGGTCCACGATTGGTCTAAAAATCATGTCTATTTGCAATTCCAAGACTCTGTCCTTAGAGTGGATTTGGTGACTGGTAAGGTACACCCCTTAGGGAGTAAAACCATTATTGATCATCGCTCTGACACCACAGTTCACTCGGCCCCACTACAATATTGTTACACTTGTAAGAAGGATACAGACATTGGCCAAGATTCTCCTTACATGGATGTGTTACCGGGTATGACGGAATCAGACAATGTGGATTGGGTACACCTAGCATCAACCATAGACACTTGGGGAAATAGGGGGACGACCTGGGTAACACCTGAGGGGGATGAAATGCCTATACCCTTAAATATGCTACAAGCAATGCATATCGCTTCTGACAAGACTCATCCTAATGTAACGAAGAAAACATACAAGTGGGTCCCTAAAGCTTCTTTAGTGACCATAGCTAGTGCAAAAAAACGAAAACCTAGTAAGAACCGTACCACTCACTCCAAGAAATGTAAAGAAACGCTGCGTTGGATTCCTAAACGACTATTGGAAGCCCAAGGATACTATGAAGGAAATGATCAAATCTGGGTGCCAAAACGTAGATTGTGCTCTTACCTATCACCTGACCCAAGTGAGCCCAATCCCGTATCTCCAAAACGAATCAATGATCGTGGAAAGGAAAAAATCACAAAATGCTACACACCCGCTCCCGAGATAGTTTGGGTACCAAAGAAAAAACGATTTGTTCCACCTAGCTCAGGAAGGGGGGAGTCCCATGAAGATTCTAGCTCATCATGTAATACATCCATAGAGGTAAAAGCTTCTACACAGCCTCCATCTATAGTAGTGGACCTCCATGAAGCTACCAAAGAATCCACACCTCCCAGTGTTCAAGAATCACCTGATGAACCACTTCAAGTTCGATCCTGGGAGAGTACCTTACCACCCTTGCAGCTTGACAAGGCACCTAGGGTAATAGAAAACTACTGGCAAAAATCCTCACCTATTACCAACTGGAACAATTGGTTTCAAAGGGTGACAAGCTCATTTCAAACAGTATGATCTACCCAAGGAAGGGGGGAGTGTTTGCTGACAGTCATCATTCATTTGTTTCCCTCTCAACCTTTTTCCCTGACCTCTCAATTCCGATCTTAGGGAATGTACATATAAAGCTTTATACTCACAAAAAAAAAAAAAAAAAAAAAGAGCAAGAGCAATTAGCAAACGAGTATGCACATTAAAAGTCAAAACATTAACTCAGACCTACACATGTCACATTTGGTACAGTGAAACAGAAACCTATGCCATAAAACACCTTTGATCCTCATCACTTGAGTGATGGAGGGTAGGTAAGATTAGTACGATAGAGTGTTTCTGTTTTAGAGTTGAGTGATTAGCAAAGATCTCTTTTCCCACTGATGTTCCTCCTAGAGGTATTGTTTTTGTTTCCTAGTGTGTACAGGAGCGTGTTGCTATTGATAGGATTTGGACCTTCATGGAACCTTTCTCTCGTTCACACTTCAAATCAAGCGCGACCATCAACACAAACAGGTGTTTCTTGTCCATTAGCATTGCCCTTATCTTTTTTGCATCCATGTTTGTCTGCTTTGATTGTGATTGGTAGCATACTATTCAGCGCATTGGCTTAGTATCCAACATTTAATTCAATGTAGTGTTTTGTCATAATCACTTGTTTAGGTGTAAAAATCAAGCAGTCCGACTAAGCTAGTTTGACCAAGCTAGGTATTAGAAATCTTCTCTTAATACCATGGGGAATGCCTTCCTAATAAGCAATGGTTACTTAGGTTCTTAATCCGATTTAGGCAGCATTGTATGAAATGTACTAGGGCTTTCTAGTGGGCTTAACCCTATTGACCTTTAGCTTAAGTATTATAAAGGGAGTTTACTAATGTGATGAGCCTGGGGAATGTAACAATGTTATATGACCTCCCAAAGTTACAAATTTAAATGCTGAAAATGAACAAGCAAAAAATCAAAGTGCCACAATGTAAAATTTTAAGCTGGAAGAGAAATCTCAGCTTGATTTGGTACTTCACTCACATGTATTGCCTATGGTACTAGAGCCCTAGAGGTTCCCAGTGTGGGCGCTTTTCCTTGAAAAGCAAAAAACCCAAGGCATACAAAATAAGCACACACATCATAATTGAATCACTGTGAAAAGACCTTGGGGGGTCAAAGAAAAAGTAATCAGCCAGGCGATGATTTCATGAGAAATTCCTTTTATGGTAGCTTAACTACAAGGTTTTCTAGATATAGCCTCTAGTCAGCCCTTGAACATGAATACTTGGCTCTCGCGATTAAACAACTTAATTGACCACTGAAAATTAAGAAGCTTACCCATGGTATTAATATTCGATCTCTAGTGCTTTTCGACCGTCAAATTAGTGACCCCAGACTTGTTTAATTTTTTACCTTTACATCTGTTTATGCATTTGATTACATTGCAATTTAATGTTCATTGCTAACAAATTGTTTGAAATTCTTTTTCCAATCAATGTGTCTACCTAAAACTGCATATGCTTTTTAAGAGAATGCAATTACTGTGCCAATGTTGTTTGATTTTGCAGTGACTGAAGAAGGCTAAGGACATTCATCTCAAATGCTCTTCCACCTCGACGAACCAGCTTCAACTCAATAGCTTCCGAGGACGGAATCTACATCAGGAAGGGGGGCATGTTAACCCTCACGGCTCACGGACACCCCATCACCTACGATGGACGCGTATTATGTATTTGGTAGAGTCAAGTACCGGGCTTGTCGGACCAATAGGGAAAGGTAGAGTGATCTCCGATGAGAGGCGCACTTTAACTTGGACATTCAAGGGATTAGTTGGTTAAGCATGGGCGCCCAAGTGTGAATGGGGTGAGCTCCTATAAAAGCCAACTAAACCTAATTTTTACTCATTCTCTCATTTGTGCAATTGAAGAGTGCTCTTGCTCCATCTCCATCTTCTTCTTCTTCACCTCCTTGTGTGTGTGTGTGAGAGAGAGAGAGAGAGAGAGAGAGAGGGAGAGTGTGTGTGCGATCGAGCATTGCGAAGGCACGACGGCGGCGAAGCGGTTGAGCACGGCACGACTGCAGCTTCTTCTTCATCGCGGCGAGGAATCCACCACGAAGGCGAGCGTAGAGCGGTGAGTGACACACCCTTTGTTTTCTTGAGCTTGCTAGTTTAGGCTTGTTGTGTGCTTGGAGCCGTTTGTGGCTCGCATACGGTGTATTGGCAAGTCCCTTGCTTCGACAGTGCGGCAAGGAGCGCACATAGATGAGTATGCTATTGATCCCGATTTTAGAGATGTGATTTCAGTGCTTGCATTAGGGAAGAAAGAAGAACCATTTACCTTACAAGATGGTTATCTTCTCTATGGCAATAGACTATGCGTTACTAACTCACTACGTGAGAAGGTAATGTATGAATCTCATGCTCCACCTTATGCGGGGCATAGAGGGATTCAGTCTACCTTAAAGGGAATTGAAACATATTTCTATTGGCCTACCATGAAAGTGAACATACAAGAGTATGTTTCTAAATGTGTGGTATGCCAAAAGACAAAATTTGATAGAGGGAAGCAACTTGGATTGCTTCAACCCTTGCCAATCCCTAATTCACCATGGGAGAGCATATCCATGGATTTTATCTTTGGATTGCCTAAGTCTATCCATGGGAACACAGGAATATGGACAATAGTAGACAGGTTCAGTAAACAAGCTCATTTTATACCTGTCAAAAAGACTATCAATGCCCATCAAATGGAAACCCTCTTCATTGCACAAATTTTCAAGTACCATGGCTTGCCAATGTCCATAGTGCTGGATAGAGATCATAGAATGACCAGTAATTTCTGGAAGGGTCTCTTTGAGAATTTAGGGACAAGGCTAAACCTCTCTTCGGCCTATCATCCACAAACGGATGGCCAAAGTGAAATAGCTAACCTAACCATTCTCGATGTACTAAAAGCCTATGTAACGGAAGTAGATCAAAGATCCCAATGGGAGAAGTACTTACCCTTATTGGAGTATGCTTACAATAACACTGTACATACTTCCACGGGAAAAGCACCTTTCGAGGTAATTGAGGGAAGATCAAAAAGTCCCTTGCTACTTAAAGTACATGGGAAGATCTTTGTTGTAGATGAGTATAGCCGAGACCTACAAGAATCTTTCCAAAAGATTAAGGATGCTATCTCTATCTCATGGCAAAGGCAAAAGGCTGTTGCTGACAAGCACAGAAGAGCCCAAGCCGTTAACACTAGGTTGGTAATGGGACACTTTTATGTCCTGGGACACTTTTATGTCCTGTTAAGTGACCATTTTCCTTGAATTATATCAAGAGCTTCAAAATGGATTTTGAGGTTCTATCTATCTAGAAATTTGTCTCATGAGCTGAAAAAAACTTGACATTTTTTTGGAAAATAAATACCATCTTTAACCTTGTCGTTGCACAACATTTCACAACCTAAACTGTGTGAAAAAACGGGTCCTGTTTTTGGCTTTTTTAGACTTTTTGCAACTATACCACTCTAGAATTCATGTTTGTGAGGTCTATAATGATAAAGAACTATCTTTAGTAGTCCTCAACATGTCTTGATACTTCTAGGGATAAATAAATGTTAAAGTTGTAAGTTATGACCAAATTACAAAAATTGTCAAATTTTGTTTTTTAGCCAATTTTAGCTCTTTTATGATTTTTTTGGTGGCTTTCATGATATCCAAATGCAGTTTTGATTTTCTATGTCGCATATTGTAACATAAAGCTAATATTCCCTGAGTTTTGGGCCACCTAATACCCTATTTTGCATAGTACACAACGATGGTTGATTTTTTCAATTATAGAAGAAAACGAAACATTCTAGTATATCAGGTATAGCTTTTTCAATATTCCTAGTTTCTTGTGACAACTATATGCATTTTGTAGGTAGTAACCATATCTAGTCATAAGGATCAAATTTGGCTAGATATTGAATAGTTTCTATGGGATTCTACAACTCATAATGCTGAACCCAGTTTTTTCATGTTTGCTGTATTTAGCACTTCATCTTTGTCCCCAAGATTCCCCTTGGTAAGAGATTTATTATTCTTTTGACATGCTCCATGGATCCTTATGAACCTAAAGGACAATAGGGAACTAAGAAAACATGTATATATATTATTTGTATTGAGCGTAGCTTAGAAACTTTGATGATAGTTTTGCACATTGGTAAAAATTCAACTTTTTTGTACCTATTTCTTTTGGCAAAACAAAAAATAGTGAGTGAGAAGCACTCATATGTTCTGATCACCAACCCATTGAAGTTAACTAGGGAATTTATCTCAAGTCCTACAAAAATCCCTAATCTTATTTTTATGCAACAAAACATAAGAAATGATTCTTTTGATGAAATGTACTGGTCCATCAACTTTGGAGGCTTGGTGTGACCAAAAGATGAGAAATTTTACAAGTTTCTTATTTTTTCCATGTGTAGTAGGCCTTGAACTATAACCTCATGAAAGGATTTAATAAAATGAGTGGATCTACTATGGTTTTGCAGGTTTTTTTCAAAACCCTGAAAGGACACTTTTATGTCCTGTTAGGTTACCAACCTAGTGTTAAAGAAAATGATTGGGTCTTGTTAAAGTTTTCCAAGCCTCGATTAAGGTACACGACCGGCAAGAATCCTACGGGCCACCAAAAGTACTATGCTAAACTAGCAAAAAGGTACTATGGTCCCTTTCAGATTCTTAGGCCAATCAATGAGATGGCCTATCAACTCAAGTTGCCCAATCATTGGCTCATACACAATGCTTTTCATGTGAGCCTATTAAAGCCTTACAAAGGAGAGCCACCTCAAGAACCAACTATTGAAGACCCACCGGAGATCGAGGACCAAGAGGAGGTGCTGCAGCCCGAGTCCATTCTGCGACATGAAGACAAGGTACTAAGAGGCGGTAAGATTATACGATGATATCTTATTAAGTTTAAGAATTATCCTTTTGAATATGCTAGATGGATGCAAGGCATACAATTAAAGGATAACCTAAACCTTGTCAATGCTTACAATGCTTCCCAAGAGTAAGCAAATGTACAAAATATTAAAAATGAACAAAGTTTTTGTCTTATAAGACTCTCTTTTTCTTTATTGTGCACAAAAAAGAAGTAGTATGCATGCTGATCAAGTTTGCGGAGACGACGTCTCCCAAACACCAAGTAGAGCTTGTCACTCTACTATGGAAGACTGATAGGACTAATGTGCAGACATGCTTGCGGCAACCTCAGGCTCTCAAGTGCCAAATGGACTAGTCATCCATTGTGGAATGATGTCGTAGGGTAACATAGGGATCCTCTACCCGCTAAGAAAAGCACTCATGAATATGCTTTATGTTCTCTATACCATAGTCGAGGACGACTATGATTTCAAGAAAGATGTAATGTCATAATAATCAATATCTAATTCTCCTAAATGATTTTCTCATATTAAACTGATCATTTAATGTGGGGAAGTGCCAGGGGAGAAAAGGATAGAATATTGGTTAAGCTAGCAGACCGGCCACAGTAGGGATCCAAAGGAGGGAAAATAGGGATCCAAAGGGGGGGCCATCTGCAAAAGAGCCATGTGCAAAAATGGGCTAAAAAGAACCTAAGGTTCAGCCCATTAAGACTTCCAAAATGCTAAGGTTCCAAAATTCAAAGGTTGTGTCCAAAGGGTTACAGCTTAGGGGGAATTGGATGCTTTGTGTGCTCTCCAAAGTCAATGCATATCCCTACATGGAAGGGGGGTAGCCCTTCTTCTAGGGGATGAGAGAGAAAGTCACACACACACACACACAAGCTCCCTTTACACAAAGGGAATGAAAGACACATGTCAGCTCCCTAGGCCAGATGCCCACAAGGTGTGCCCAGTTTCTATTGGATGACCCTTGAAGTGGACCAATGAGAATTAAGCTAGAATAAATCTAGTTTAATTAATTTAAAAACATTTAATAAAATAAACCAATGAGAATTAAGTCGCCTAGAAGACTATTGGGCAGTCTCCCAAGGGGTCCAATGAGCATTCAGGAGCCCAATGGCTTGCCTGATTCCTATTGGCCAGGAGGCAAAGGGGTCCAATGAGAGTTTAGTTTAATTATTTAATTACCTAAAGCTCTCACAAAAGGGGAAAGGGGGACACATGTCAAAAGGCTATCACTTATGCTGCTTAATGGTGATATGCTTGACTTGGGGAGGGCCAATGAGGCTGGAGCTAGAGCAAATAGCAAGGGGGCTCGCCCAAGAGAGAGAGGGGGATGATTTTTGCAAGGAATTATCACACACACACTCACACAAGCTCATGTGTGAAGAAAGAGAAGACTATCTCTTCCCAAGCTTTAATGGAGAACTCATCACCTACTCCAAGCTTGTTAGATAGAAGCCTACATCAACACTCTCTTGGCATGTGGATGCAAATCCAACCAAGAGCCAAGCTTCAATGCATGCTCATCTCCTCTACCAAGCTAATTACTAAGCTAATCTATGTTAATATGAGTGATTATGTGAGGATATGTACATCTTTCTCGTAAGATACTCCTTCTTCCTCTCAATCTACTCTCATACCCTGCTAGCTCTCACCATCTTCGAAGGTGTGTGAGGTCTTGGGTCTGAGAACGGGGATAATTCAAGTTGTGTTTGCTAAGTGTTTGCTTAGTGCATGAAGCTCTCATCTTCATTGCACTAGCTAGTCTTGAAGGAACACAAAGAATTGTATTGTACAATGTCTCTCTTGATGGGAGAAACCATAATACAAAGCCTTTTGGAGGGGGGACCGGCTCCATGCAAATCCGGTCCTCAACTTTTGTCATTAGCTTAATTTCTCTCTCTTTTGAAAGTATTGTCGATGCTATATAACTAGGTGTTATTATTTTTGTTGCTCTCTCCACCCAAGCACTCTTGTAATTCTCATTAGGAATCTATTCTAATGAAATGCCCACTATGTTCATGCTCATTTCTGCTACACACAAGTTATTAGGCCATTAAATGTTAGAATAGTACTGACCATGGAAGGAGGGATTGTGAAAGTTTCAAAGATGCATTGATAAAGGAGCTTGTTTTCTTTAAAGATGGCAAAATTCACTTAAGTGAAACAGGTAAGCTCTTGGGTACAAACTTTGGCAAAGGTGGAATGAAGAAGCTAGTGGAGGACATGGCTACTAGCCATGCTATCTGAATGGTTGAGGCAGCTGCCTATGGGCTGCAGGTGGAGCCTATAAAGAAAAAAAGAGTCAAGATGGGAGAAGAAGCATCTAATGGGATTGGAGAACTGTGGCCATGGGCACTAGAGTCTACTGTGAAAGGTAAAATGACTAAAGAAGTTTTTCATGAAGTTGGAGACGGCATTCGGCTAGAAACAGGTTGGAACACCCCTGTTGACTCTTTGTCAGTGCATGCATACATTTCCAAATGTCAAGCCAATGAGGCCGTGTGAAACAAAAACGTAGGTCTGAGAATGGGGATGCACGGCCTTCAAAACAGGCGACGAGGAGTGGAGACAAAAATGACGCAGTGCCTCCTAGATCACCTTCCCCACAACAGATGCCTGTCCCTGAAGTGCCTATGCAAGAAGCCTCTAAAGAAAAGAAGAAGTATGCAACAAAATCCAAAGAAAAGGGTCCAACCTACAAGCTCCAATCTGACATAGAGGCGGCAACAGACCTCAAAAAGGTTTTGGAAGAGAGGATTTTGAACAGTAAGGTGGAATTTACGTTGGGTGAGGTCCTTGGAATAGGAAAAAAGGAGTTCCATGAAGAGATAATTGATATCATCAAGAGGAAGTGGCAGTCTCTTACTGAATCTATCCATTTACAAGGTGAAGAAGAGAATTTAAATACACAAGGAGTACAGGTCTATGGTGAGCAAGGTAATCAAACTATTGTTGGATGCTACAAGTCTAGGGGAGGAGTAGAACAGGTTCACTTCTTGGATGATGAAGATGAAGTCTAGACCACTCACAAGAGTTACTACTTGAAGAGTCACTGGGCAAGAGCAACTACTGAGACCCTAGTGAAAGTGGGATACTTAGAAGAGCTTTCATACATTGCATTGATAATCATGGATCAAAAATTAATCTTATGTCAAAGAGTTTATATCAAAAAGGAAAATGGCCAATTGATATAAATCATGGATGGATGATCCGTGCAGCAAACAACTCATCAGGAGAGTTGTATGGAGCTTGTCCAAATGTAAAGGTGACTATAGGGGATGTGAAAGATTACCAGAATTTCTTTGTACAAGAGATGTCTACATACCCTCTTATCCTTGGGCATCCATACATCACTGCTTTTCTTGCATGGAAACCAAGGTAATGGACGATGGGTTAACTTATGCTAGGATAAAAGAGCAGGGATGGGAAGCATGCAGTACAATCACTTACTATTTGTGTGGACCATGAAAGGAACCGTGAAAGTCTTAGAGAGCAACCCTTGCCAAAGACAAACAAATAATTCAAGGACTACACGGATATAAGGGGTTTTGGCCATGGTACCATGCACCATTGTAGAGCGGGATTGCAGTGGTACAAGAAGAGAAAAGTTATCGCATGATGTATATGCAAAGGAGATATTTTCTACAGGTTTTGTAGGATTAACAGACTATAGATCTATTGCTTTTACAAAGTGTGAGGACTTAAAGTGGGGTGAACGACTACATGTAAATAGTGTACAAAGAGGTTTGAAGATGAATGGTTTTCTAGAAGATGATGAATGCATTGCAAGTGTATTTGATGAGTGTTCGTTTGTGGGTACTATGCAAAACTTGGAGTCTTTAGTGGATTGCAATTTTCATATGATGGGAAGTGAGGTTGTGAAAGTTTGCTCAAAAGAAATGTATAAAGTCATTGAGGATTTCAAAAATGCTAGAGGTGTTGATGTACGAGTGGAGACTAAGTATAAGTCTGTGGCAAAGAAAGTGAAACCATTGGCATTACCTCTACCAAAAAATTGCAAAAATAAAATGGAACAAGCTGCTTTGCAGCCTAGCCTTCGTGACCCAAGAAAGATTGGACACAAGTTCACACAGGAATCTTTAAAGGAGTTAAAGGTTGGTTGCGAGAATAGTTTGACAAAATCTGAAAAGATATGCTTTGAAGAAATGTTTGCCATACAGGGAAAAGCTTTTGCATTTGAGACTCATGAGATAGGGTGTGTTGATCCATCCATTGTTGCTCCTATGGTGATCTTCACTATCCCTCATGTACCTTGGAGCTTGAGGCCTATTCCAGTTCCAAAGGCTCATTTGCCAAAACTCATTGATCTGCTTAATGAAAAGAATAAGATGGGTATTTTGGAGCCTTCTTGTGCTCCATATTCAAACAAGTGGTTCACAGTTCCAAAGAAAAATGGTTCTTTACGCTTTATTCAGGATATGCAACCTGTAAATAAGGTGACAATCAGAAATGTGGTTATAGGGCCAGTTGTAGATGAATTTGCAGAGGCATTTGCAGGAAGGGCAATATATTCTATGGGAGATTTGTACTTAGGGTATGATCAGTTTCAACTAGCAATGAAGAGCATGGACCTCACTACCATGAGGATACCTTTGGGCCTGGTAAGGATGTGCACCTTACCTTAGGGAGAAACTAATTCAGTTGCACATATGATGAATGGTATGAACAAAGTCCTACGTGACCTCATACCTCAAACTACAATGCCTTTCCTTGATGCCGTGCCAATTGAAGGATGTGATGTAGGTGATATAAATGTGGCTCTGGACTCGAGGGGGTGTCGCAAGTATGTAGCAAACCATATCATGATTGTGATAAGATCTTGTCAAGGTTGGAAGAAGTGAACCTTACCTTGTCTGGCCAAAAGTCAGTGTTTGGTGTGAATGTAGTTCTTATTGTAGGACATATTTGTGGGCCATATGGTAGAAGGCCTTGTCTTGCAAAGATTGATGTAATTCAAAGAATGAAAGAGAAATGCATAAATTTCACTCAGGTTCAAAGGTTCTTGGGTGCATGCGTGTTTTATGTTATCTGGATTCCGCATTATGCACATGTGGCACAGCCTTTGTATCAACTTTTGAGAAAGAACCAAAAGTTTCAATGGGAAGAAATGCATACACATGCCATGAGGAAATTAAATAAGTTGTTGTTTATGTCACCAACTTTGAGAAAAGTAAACTATGATTGTGGAAGACATGTGATTATGACAGTAGATACTAGCCCCAGGAATTGGATGGGCGATTGGCCAAGATGATGAAGATGGTAAGCGATATGTAGTGAGATTTGGAGCAAAAGTATTAAGTGCTCGTCAACGTAATTATCCACAAGTGAAAAGGGAATTATGGGGAGCAGTTACAACCCTGAAACATGATAAAGAGTATTTGTAGGTGCAAATGTAGTAGTGGAGACTGATTGTCTACCTCTTCTTGGAATGATCACAAGCTGCTCAACTCCTGACATTGCTATGTTGAGATGGATTGCCTACATAAAGTCCTTAAATCCAGAGTTTTAGAATATTGTAAGAAAAGATAATCCGGTTGCGGATATGATTTCAAGAGCAAGGTATGAAAATGAAGAAGCCATCGTTGTCGAGGGCGATGATGTAGGCACAAGGTTCTACAATATTTCTCATGCCAAGGGTGATCATATTTGCCTATCAAATGCACTCGAGTCATTTACAGAGGACCTATATCAAGGTGACTGGTTTCTCATTGGACGTTAGTTGAGGACTTTGACAAGGCAAGAAGGGTGGACAGATCAAGAGTTTAAAAGAATACGCAGAAAAGCCTATGGATAATTTTTGAAAGACGGATAATCTCTTTCACCTGCTACCCCAATCAGCCTCTTGTGTAGTCTTCCTTGGCCTATAAGCCACATCGTGCATAAACTTCCGCTGCTACCTGCCCTCCCATGAACTTCCTAGCTACACCATCCCTTTGCCATGCGTCTGCTTGCTTGTACACACCTGCCCATGTCACCTTCTAGAGTCGACACACTTTGATTGCCCACCCCCCTGTTGAGCATTTATGCTCAACCACATAAAAGCTTTATTTCACTATAAACTGCAAAACCTGGCACACCCTATGAGAAAACTCCAACCATATGTACATAGTTTTATTGTATCCTAATGCCAAACTTTCAAGTGGGTTGCCCCACCCCCTGCAGCACATAGCTTCCACCTGGATCAAACACCTGGCTCTGTTCACTTTCATCCCTCTGCAACAGCCTCTAATAGTGCCCTACCCAAGCACGTAGCCATCCATGCACACAAAAGGCCCATAGCGCTTTAGCACCTCTTCGAACATCATATTGCCTCATCAACATATATGTTTATGCAAATAGATTACTCGAACCAACCGAAAGAACTAGTTCTGCAACCACATCATCAGTAGGAACCAACACTTCTGACCCTCCCTCCCAGCCATGTAAAGTAGAGCTCCTCTCAAGGGAACCCCATATCTGACTGATAACATACTGCACAGTTGCACTTACAAGCATACCCTTTAACCATGGGTTGCATACCTCTTTTGAAAGCTTGGACACATCCTGGGAATCTCCTCCATATGTCATAGAACACATCTCTCACACTGGCTTCATACTCTCTTGCACCTCCTCTTCGAACTCACTTACACTCTCATCAAGCCCTTCATCATCGATTGGCCCTTCAAGGTCGCTCAACACTTCCTTTTGTCCAGCTTCAGTCTCCTGCTCTTCAATCACCTCTTCTACTACTGCATCGTGCTCCTCTAGGGAAAATAGAAACTCTTTCTCTACTGCATCCATCTCAGGTTCCTCCATAGACATGGCTGCTTTATCACCCTTGGCAAAAGTCTGCACATGTTGCACCACCATGGCACATTCCACCGCAACTTTCATCATCACAGCCATTAGCATGGCACCACATACCACCTTCACCTACATTCCATCATCTGTAGGTCTAGACCGCATCTTTTGGCTTTCATCAGCTACCTCGGTTTGCTCTGTTCCTTGCGCTTATTGCACATGTGCTATTACCATATCATCTAACATATAAGAGGGCAGCTTTACCTTTACCAGTTTGGGTTCATCAGATTTCGTCTCTTCATCATAGGATGTGGAATCATCCACTCTATCTTCCTCGCTTGTTTCCCAGCAAATCGAGCTTGTATCATCATCGGCATCGGCATCATATACCGACTCTGTGTCAGCATCTGCATCCACTGGCTGCTCCACAAAATCTTGACCATCTTCACCCCTTTGCAAACTTTCTTCACCAGCTTCTGAACCCTCGGTATCTGCACCTCGATTGCATTCTGCTACCATTTCATGCAAACTTTCAACAAGACCATGCTTTACCTCTTCAATCCGTACTGGAACCTCCACATCCGCTACAACTTTTGCACCTTGGTTCACCTCGACATGAAGCTTCTCCTCGTTGACAAGCTCTTCCACCCCATGGCACATGCACATAGCACACTAGAAACCTCCAAGGAACATAACCAATAGTAGGTCTTACCTCCATAGGCCTCGCATTTTGCACATCTAGAATCACCTTTGGTTGGACCCAAGAGCACTCCGCTACCTCCGCAACATGCATATAATCTGTTGGCTTTAGCATACCCACCTCCATCTTCCGCTTCACCTTTCTGCTCTTTATCTTTGCCAAATAGACCATGTCTTCATAGGTATTGGCACCATCTTCGACCTTTTCTCTAATCCTCGGATGCAAGCACTCTAACAGCTTTGACAACTTCAAAGATTGATTGCTTTTGACCCCAGTAGCAATCTCTAACTGTTTCCAACACGCTTCAAACTGCTCAATGAAAATAGAAAAATCTTTACTTACATCTTGGCGTACCGCCTTCAGCTTTGCACCGGCTTTTTCCGCCGTAATCACCTCTCAAAATCGCTCCAAAAACTGACTCTGCAACCTTTGCCATGATTCTCGATCTCACTACTCTTTAAGCCATTGAACCACACCTTGGCTTTACCTCGCATCAATAGCGGCACCATATGTACCCTTTTTGAATCCGTCGACATATGCATCGACAGCAACCATAATTCGAAATCTGCCAACCAATCCTCGGGATCTTCGACGCCCGTAAATATGGGGCCAAAACCTGGCTCCACCATCTTTGTCAGCTTCAACCTCGACCATTAAACATCCCGACCATCCGCCAACCGCTTCGTTGGCAAAAAAACACCACTTTCAACTGCAAATTGGAGCATCAGACATCTCCTCAGTGGAGGCACCTGAAGATGGAGAGGGGGATTAGGGAACACACCCAGCACACAAACTACTTGCCTCTCTCTAGCCGAGGGATTCCACAACACCCCTAACCTCTCAAAAAACACCTTCAAATTGGCTAATTTGCACTATCAACTCCACTTTAGCATACAAAGCAACTACCTCACTCCTTGCACAAGAACACCCACGACACAAATGCACCCACACAGCTTAACTCACCCGTTCCGACTTACAAAACACTCCTAATCTGCCTTCTTGATAGCACCCTTCAAGCTCCAGGCAAACCCTCTGCAAGCAATGGCCAATACACGAAGAGCGAGATAAGAGGAGGGGGATGGGGAGAAGCAACACACAAGATTGGGCAAAACGGTTGGTATTATCGCATAGAGGGTAGTACAATTAATGTATGTATCTTCAATGGAAGTCTTGGCATCACACAAGCTTCAAGATCTCCCTTACTCACACAGGCAAAAAATCCCTTAAATTTTCTCATTTACAACCTTTTATAGGGGTACCTCTAAGAGGCCCAAAAAAAACAAAAAAGGGTGAGTTTCTCTTGCCGTGGCCTTCTCTTAGAGCTTCTTTTAGTATTTTATTGCATTGCTAACACTTGGTCAGGTTTGCTTTTGGAAACATTTACATGGTGTGCACACTTGCCCTTTGCACCTTCCACCTTGGCCGGCCGGATCTCCCTCCTTCTGATCTTGCATCTGGCTTTGTCCACTTGGCCCTCAACTTGGTCGGCTTTAGCTTGGCTTTATACCATTTGGATGCCTCCGGATTCTCTCTCTCACTCTCTACTGTGGGGCTCATCCCTTACCTGAGGGGGGGAGGCAATAAGGATATCTCTATTGCCCTCTCCCTTTTCCTCTCAAAAATTTGGTGCCCCAAGGGCTGCGGGACCACCCCCAACTTTCTGCTTGCCAACTGGCCCTTGATGGTCCAACTGCAAAGCTGTCAAACCTGGCAAAAAATTCATAGCACCAACTCCGCTTTCCCCAAGCTTTGATCCACCTCATGACCCTCTTAACCCTCAGACCGAGGCTGCCAAAACACGATCAACTCATCTGCAATCACCTTCGAGCAAAGACTCCTAGTTTCCGACCGCCATATCTTCTCGCTCTAGACTCCGTTTGGCATGCAGTCACTTCCTGCTAGCTCCATATGGTGTACACCTTGCTCTAGAGCTTCATCGAGGCTCAAAAGATTCCAGATGGCACGTACTCCAATGCGGTCTAGTGGGCTCAGACCCGGCCCCTGAAAAAATTTCAAATGACCATATCTTGCAAACCGTGGCTCCCGAAAAGACGGGTAGGCTCCATGAATTGAGCTCTACATATCTGTACCTTAAGTTCCACTTGGAATACCTGTCTTCAGCTGCCCTGTCCGGCAAGAATCTGCAAACCACTGAAACTTCAACCTTCAATAACTTGGGCTCCATAGCTCGGTTTGATGAACCTGCTCCTTTAGCACTCCAAGCTCTTCATTTCTGGACCCCAAGGCTGCACTTTTCATCTCTTTCACCTACTACCCCTATTAGACTCTTGTGTAGTCTTCCTTGGCCTATAAGCGGCATCGTGCATACACTTGCGCTGCTACCTGCCCTCCCATGAACTTCCTAGCTACACCATCCCTTTGCCATGCGTCTGCTTGCTTGTACACACCTGCCCATGTCACCTTCTAGAGTCGAAACACTTTGGATGTACCAACGTGTATAATGTGAAACTAAATTAACTACCTCACTCTCAATGCTTTTGCTATGTGGGACCAAATGCTACTATGTACATAGTGTGATATATGCGAGAATAGATGTCACGGTTGCAGCTCTGTATATACCTTGTTGGGATAGTGAGGCTCTTGACGTGGTACTATGGCATGCTTTTTCACACAAATATATGCCTATTTTTCTTTATAAATGTACAAATTTCAAGTGTATAGAAGTGGCACGCTCGTTTTGCCTAGAAAGTTCAATGCGGGCGATCTCGGCCAAAAATAGCAGGTTTCATGCGCGGAGGGAAGAGATGCATCCAAAGTGCTTGGCAAGTGGTAAAATGAGGTTCAAGATTAAATTTAATCCCAATGGGATTTTTCCACAATTTTAGGGATTTTTTCCAGCTCGTTTGGGCTTTTTACAGGTAAAATAGGGTATTTTTGGGCTAAAAATGACAAAAAAATGGCCATAAGATGGTAAAAAAAGACCCAAAATTGGTAAAAGATGGCTCAAAATGCCACATCACTCTTGCTGATGTGACTATGAGAAGGGAGGGAGCATTTTAGAACATCAATATCAGCACTACGAGCTCCTCTGTGAAGGGTTACAAAGCCTGCACCTAATGTGTGCTAGTGCAGTCCCATGTTGTTCCAACCCTGTATTTGAGGCTGTGAAGCCACCAATTAGGGTTTCCCCTCTTCAAATAACCACTTGGAAATGAATAATGAAGTTCTGAAGCTTCCATGAAATGTCTATGACGGAGAATTGAAGCGTTTGTGTAGGGTTTTTATCAGGGCGAAAGAGCACTGCAACTGTGTAATTAGCAGTGAGGCTACACCAAATCATCACATACACAAGAGTTTTGAGTTGATCTTGGTTATTTTTCAAAGAGGAGTTGGCTGGAGTTTTGTTCTTTTTTAGTGTGTTTTTGGCTTAAAAACATCTACGCCTTGCTTGATTTTGTTGCGAACTCTCACAGTCAGAGGCCTGGCACTTTCCTAGCCGCACTCCACACTTCTTGATACCATGGAAATGATACCTAGATGGTCGGAAAACATTGCACGTCATTAACGAAAATATCTCAAGTGGATTCACAAATACCACTTCCTATCACAACCGGATTAATCAAGCAATTGGCTATGTATCAATTATTATCTGGAAGGCTATACAAAAGAAATCGGGACGGAGTATTGCTTTTATGGATTAATCCTGAAGAAAAAAACAGTACCTAAGTCAAGCACATGCTACCATAGTAGGACTTCACTTTGCGGAAGACCAAACTATGCAACAAATCTTGAAACTTGGAGTATTTTGGCCGACTATGAGGAGAGATGTTAGATAGTTTGAAAAGGATTGCCCTCAATGTCAAAAACAAACACCCATTCCTCATGTAACATTGTTTCAAATGTCACTTGTTCCTAAGTGGAGTAATTATCTCGTTACTTACTTATCGAGCTGAACATTTCTTGCGGATATGAGTAAACGCCATCAAAGAGTTTTTGAAACTGAAGCAAGAAACTATGCTCTTATTGGAAACCAATTGTATCGGAGAGGTAAAGATCAACATTTGCGTCTTTGTGCAAATGAAAACGAATATATTCCGATTATAGAACAATCACATGGTGGATTAGCTGGAGGTCACTTTTCTAGTGAGACCACCGCAAGAGCAATAGTGATGGCAAACATATGGTGGCCAACACTTTCTGCAGATGCTAAAGAATATGTTAAAAGGTGTGATGCTTGTCAACGAGCTAAAATGCCAACACGAGTAGATAGCATGCCCTTAAGACCAATGATGGGGGCTAGATCTTTCACAAAATGGGGTATAGATTTTGTTGGACCAATACAGCCACCTGCTTATAGAACCCAAGCTCAATATATCATTGTAGATATGGACTATTTGACCAAGTGGGCCGAGGCTAAAGCAACTCAAACAAATGATGCCAGAACCACTACTGCATTCGTATATAAGTATGTATTCACGAGATATGGACTGCCGATAGAGATTCTCAATGATCGGAGAACTCATTTCATCAATGATGTGATAGAGTATTTGCTTAATGAGTTTATGGTGATCCATAACAAATCATCTTCCTATCACCCACAAGCAAACATACAAGCTGAGCATACAAATAAGATTCTTACCTCGGTGCCGACTAAAGTGGTTAGTTCAAGAAGGACAGACTGGGAAATGAATCTCCATGCTGTTCTATGGGCTTATCACCCTTTAACCTTGTTTATGGTCTTGATGCCATACTTCCAATAGAGTTTCTATTGCCGACATTAAGGGTAGCATAGAATCTTGAGTGGACTGGACATGAATTGTCAGAAAGACTCGAAGATTTGGAAAACCTAGACGAGAAAAGGCTAACTGTTATAGCTCATATCTATGCAAAAAAGCGGAAACAAAAACAGTTTTTCGACCCACTTAATCACAAAGATCTTCAAGAAAGGGGACTTAGTTCTAGTCTATTCCCTTAAGCAACACATTCCCAAGTTTAAGAAAAAGAGAAACGGACCGTCTATCATTGAAGATGTATCTCCAAGTGGAGCAATAAAACTATACACCCTAGATGGTGAACCAATGGCTAATTGGATTAGTGGATGTCATTTAAAGAAATACAGTTTGCCACTAACCAATGAATTGCTAGAAAGAATGCATGCATCCAAACAAAGGAAGATTAAACAACATCAGGTTATTGATGAAGCCCAAGAGGAAGCTCAGCTTCGAGTACTCAAGCGGAAAGCTTCTCTAAAAAATCAACAGATACCGATTCCCATCAACATTTTGGAATAGACGATCGACAATGGGAACTACCTAAAGATGCAGTTTCAATAGATGATGACTGGTTGTGACGGAATGGACCTGCATATCAAAGTACAGCTCAACAATCATAGCACCAATGCTTTGATCGACACAAGAGCTAGAGTAAATGCAATCAGTTATTTCACATACAAGAAGGCAACGAGTCAAGCATTGATGACAAGAATAGAGACAAGGAAACGATGCAACAAAAACCCAACTCCGACATTGGGAATAGTCAACTTGAACGTGATAGTATATGGATGTTCATGTCCTCATCAATTTATTTATTTTCATTTTTACTGATAATGAGGCTTAAAAATAGAAAAATCCCTCGGATGCAAAAACGAAAGACACGATGGTGATAAAAAAGACAAGGCAAACAAGCACAAAAAATTTCAAAAGAATCAGAAGATGGAAGTGGGAAGCTTAAATGAGGTGGCTAAGCTTACTTTTGCAAAATTCTTGCAGAATGAGCTACAGGAATCCGATCAAGGAAATTTTTGAGTCTAACATAGATTTCACGGCCTAGTGGAACTAATGGGGAAATTTGGGGAGATTTCGTTCAGGAAGTCCAGGTATAGATATCCAAGGTAGGCTAAAACCACCTCATTTCCACTTGGAGCCTTTGCAGAGAGATATTTCGGCCTCTTTCGCGAGACTTTTCCGGAGTCCACAATTGACCATTTTCAGCGCCGTCTCACACGAGACATGAGGGGTAAGTTCTTTACTCGACAATGATCCATTTTTTACGGCCGGTAGCTAGTCTAAAGTCCTAGAAAAAACCCTAGAAACGAGCAGTGCACGAAGACCTACGACCGAAAACTGACCATAGCGGCTTGCCAGCTTTGACCAAATCAGATGGAATTTGAACCATAGCATTCCCTAACATAATAGAACCTTTCTATGCCATCAGATGATCATTCTGCTAGGGTCGAGGGTGTCCCTAGTAGAAAAGTTAGGTTTTTGGCAAATGCAAGAATTCCGACCTGACTCCAAAGATGGCTTGCTAATGAGGTCCATATACAATGTATATGATTGGTTTGGTGACATCCATCAAGCAAAGCCCTCAAAAAGTAGAAAATGGCTTGAAGGTTACAAAACATCAAATTCGACATACGGGGTCAAACTGACTCCGTATCTGTCCAATTTTGACTCCCAATGAGCCAGAATTGGACAGATTGATTCACGACTATGTTGCGGACAAGTCCAAAGCCTCAAAGTTGACCGATCAACCCAACAGACAGAGTAGTCACAAAAATCGGTGATTTTAGAGTCGACAAAGCATAAAGTGATGCCGGCATGACCAAACTTGACCATATTCAATTTAGGACTTGTATTAGGTGTATGAAACATGTCTAGGTCAAAATTGGTAGGTTTTGTAAAGTTTTTGTCAATGTTGTAAATAATCGTGATTATTTACTTTTGAATCAATTTTGCTTGAAAATTGTCAAATCATCTCACCTATCCATGGAAAAAATCAAGTATGAGCCAAAATGACCACCTATTACTTGTAAAACTACCAAAAAATGCAAAGAAATCTTTGCAAGCCAAAATTTGGGTTATGAACCATATTTCTTATTCCAAATCACTTCATATCTCATACCCAAGGTCTATACAATGCCTATAATCAATTTGTACCAAAAAGTATCAATTTTGAAAGAAAAGTTAATAATCACGATTATTTATTGTTTTGTCAAAATTGGGGAATTATGATATTTGGCCATGATACATCCAAAGTACATGATGTGTTGAGACCACTAGCCAATTTTGAATTAGTTTGGAGCTCAAAATCTCAAATTTTGTTTATTCTACTGTTGTAGAGACCTAAAGCCACAATCTGGTACCATTTTCATCCTATGCATCCAAATGAACCCATAATTCACTTAGAGCATGTATTTGGTATATAATTCAAGCCTATAAAGCTAAGTTTGCAAAAAGTTAAAAATTTTCCTCAGCTGTAAATAATCATGATTATTTACTTTGGTTGCAAATTTTTGTTTTGACCATATAGTTTTGTTCCTTGCATGTTTTTATGCATCTTTGCTTGTTTAAAAATTGATTTGAAGCAAAGTGGACCAAATTGTTAGCATTTCAATCTAAAAGGACATTTCAGAGAAAATTTTGATAAATGTGCTAACTTTGCACCCTATTCACTGAACATGAGCCATGCAAGCAGCAGAGAGAGCTAAAACAAAGCTCAACCAAAAAGAGAGACTACAGGAACTCCCCGCGTATCAAATAGACCCCGAGTCAGTCAAAGTAGCAAAGGCATCCTACCTTTCTAGAGAACAACAGGAAGAGCACCACACTACAGTTTTCATTGGCAGGTTCAAAAGTGAAGAGGGGCATCGGGTGGAGTTGCAACTCATGCCCAAAGAAGTCTATGATATAGCTGCAAAGACAGAGACAAAAGAGGCTAACCGCAGGCTGGGCTGAGGCATTTCTACAAACAAGAGCCTTGCGGAGTGGAGTTTGAGAAGGCGTATGAGCTTCTATCCACCATCAAAGAAGATGGAACCGCACAAATATTGGACACCCAAGGGAACAAGGTCAAAGTAGTGTCACAAAAGAGATAGTGGCAGAGGCACTCAGACCGCCCACAGAAGGAGTGAGCATGCAAGCAAGAGATAGGAAAACCGTAGGTAAATTTACCAAAGATACAGTCGTGGCTACATTTGCATACCTCATTCACAAACAAGTGTAAGAGCCAACCCGTTTGTACCACTAGCACTTTCATTCTTGGCAAAAAGGCCACCAAGGTACACTACACCAAATCACGTTGTGGCCACCACATTCACTCAAGCTCTCAAGTCGACAACAAGACAACTATTGGACCACGTGCAGTATGTCTTGACAACCTTGAAGGGCACCAAGAAGGAAGGAAATATCACGTACTTGGGTGCACTAAAGGTCTTGACTCATATAGTATATCATGCCATTCACATGGCCGACAACCTACCGCCTATCCCTGATCAGAACACATGGATATTGGTAGCACAACCCTCTTCAAGAGCTACAAGGTCAGGTAAGAGATCATATAAATCTGATGAAGAGTCATCTGAGATCTCGCCAGAATGGAACAACAGCGAGAGCTCTGACAGCAAAGAAAAGAGAGCTCGGAGAGAAGAGATGAAAAGAAAATCTGTGGCCGCACACCAAGAAGAGCCAGCTCAAAAACAAGCGTGCTTTGAAAGAGATAAATAGGCATACCAGTGCAGTAGGCAAGCACGAGGGAAGGACTCAGAAAAATGGGTACCTGTAGGACTTAAAGGCCCTCGAACAAAGCATCATACAAGAAAAGAGGTGGATGATCCAACAGAGCATTTAGAAAGAATGTACCAAGAGGCTGAAGCTCTAAAGCTGAACGAGGCAAAAGAAGCTACTAAAAAAGCCAAGGAGGCAGAAGACCAAAGGCAACCCGAGGAAATGGCTAGACAAGAGCAAAGTCATGGATCTCCCCAACCCACCTCACCCTCTACAGAACAACAAGACCATCCCATGCCTAGCCCACCACCATCACCTATGGGAAAAGACACCAATGAAGAAGTGGAACCTGAGAAAGAGAAAGATTTTGTGTCCTCTCAACAAACAGAATTTGCACAAGAAGCTGACGACCCCGATGGACAAAAAGAAAAGGAATCCAAGCCGGCACTAGACAAGGCAGTAGAAGATATTCAAAAGCCAGAAGAGGAAAAGGAAAGTGGATCTGAACAAAAGACTGATAAAGAAGCAGATGTAGGAAAAGAATTTACCACTGCACATGAGAAAGAAACTGAGCCAGATAAGGAAGAAAGGTCGACACCTAAAGAGACAGCAAGGTCAGAGCCCACACCCTCTACTTCTATTCAGCCAAAAACTGCCGAGGCATCAAAGCCTCAGGATACCCAAGAAAAAGACGGACCATCTACCTCTACACAAGAACCACTAGCAGTTACGATGCAGCAGGAAGCCACACATGAGGCTACAAACACATCCCAACTAGCAAGACAGGAGGAGTGGCAGTCAAACAACGAAGTAATAGTATAGGTCAATGAATATACACGGTAGATGCAAGAAATGATGGAGAGAATCCGCTCAGCAGCATTAAACCGTAGTACCAATGCCAAAGAACTTGAGATGGTGATCAATGCTCTCCAAGGGGAGTTGGAAGACAAAATGACTGTCATCAATCACTGATCTTCAAAGGCAGGTGCAAGATCTGAAGACAGAAGCGGAACAACATCAGTTAGCCAGAGATACGTAACAAAAAGAACTAGAGGAGTCAGGTGATCTACTCACCAAACTATCCAATGCCTGCAAAGCAAAAAATGAGCAACTGACAGAAGTTACAAATGAAATTCTTATGACATCTCTGTCAGCTCAAAAAATTCAGGTACAATTAGACATTGCCAATGCTTCTCTGCAGTACTCGAAGCAGCGGATCAACGATTAGGCCATTTTCTTATGGCAAATCAGAGAAAATCCAGCCGTGGCCTCGATCAAAGGAACTGATGACGTCTACAAAGCACTCGAGAAGAAAAACAAAGACCTTAAACTGGAATTGAAGCTAGAACAATCACAACAGAAGGACCTGGCATTGATGTGGGTTCAGAGAGAGGAGGAGCTTCTAAAGGAGATAGCAGAACTAAAGCAGATTAATCAACTCCTCAGAGATGGAAAACTAGACACGGAGGAAGAGGCAGGCACTTCAAAGCCGCCACAGATAGACATGCCCTCAGTATCATTTGCAAAGTTTGAGACACAGTCAACAGAAGAAACGAGTGGTGATGACAATTTCCAGACTAATATCATGGAGGAAGACACTATGCCAATGGTCCACTGTCAAAAGCTGAAGAAGACGCTAGTGCAGCCAAAGTTGGTCCGCGCTATAAAGTGTGCTATGCAGTGCAAAGGGTGCTAGCCGGTGCATGGTAGAGGGCTAAAGCCAGTGTGGGAGACCTCAGTAGGACAGTGGCAACGAAAATGCATGCTTAAAGTGTTTTTTTAGGCTAGGGGGTCTTCGAAGTCGGCTGATTGGGACGGCAGATCAAAGTGTTCGAGATGTGTGAAATGTACCCCGAAATGTGGTGTTCAAAATGCTCTAGAAGCTCGTCCAGACAGCTCTTCAAACGGAGCCCCGATGTGCAAGATATTGCGGTTTAAAGTTGGAGTGTGTAGCAGATCCCCAACAGACAGGGTAGCTGGGGACACGTGGCCCGGGCTGATGTCAGTGCATACATATGTAAAGCTCGAGTTACGGAGCATGCATGTCTTCTCGGATTGCGAATCGGAGCTATGGATAGAAAGTTATAGCCGTTTGAAGATTTTTCGAGGGCCGGGTCTGAGCCCACTTGGCCGCATTGAAGGATGTTCTGTCTTGCATATTTTGGGCCTCGTCAAGTTGCTCGGTAATAGTGTGCGCTATGTCGAGTCAGCACGAGTCGACCGTACGTTCATCTGATCCTCGGTCGGTCAAATACAGCGAGACGAAGTTGGGAGCCGTGGGTAGTGAAAGGCCACAAATGATTTTTTCCATTTTGGGTAATGCCTCGGATTGCGAGCCTGGAAGAGTCGAGAAGCGATGGTGATTGTGTTGAAGCAAGTCGGCAATGCAAACTTCCATCCGGGCTTTTCGGCTTGGCAGTAGGATATTGCGATAGGGGTACAACTCAAATTTTTTAACCACTTGCGGCTTGGTGTTCGAGGGGGTGAACTGACCTAAAGCGAAAAAGTTTTCGAGGTTTGGGTTTGGCCGAGGCAGCTTGGCAAAAGAGGGGTTCAAAAAGCCCGGGCACACGGAGCATTGACCACATGCGAGACGATGATAGGAAAGTTCTTGGCTATAAGTTCAAAGGGAAAAGAGTGACCCCTTAGCTTTGGGTGGAGTTTGCTCAAAAGCAAAAGAAGAAGAATTCACAAAAAAAAAAGCCTAGGCTGCAGTGGCGCCATGGCTAAAAATAGAAAGTTTTTTGTTTCTTTCCTTGTGGAAACTAGGAAGGGAGGAAAAAAAAAGGAGAGCGACGGGTTTTTTTTGGAGGGGAGCAGGAAAGGAGTTTGGAGGCTTTAGAAGAAAGAGGAAGAGGAGAGACATGGAAAAAGGTGGAAGGGTTTTTTTTCGCGTGTTCGACAGTCGAAGCCAGCATGCAAGGTGTTTTTCGTGAGGAAACTTGAAAGAGCGAGCACCTTGCGAAGAAGGCGGCAAGCAAGGGAAAGGCAGAAGTGGAGGAAAGAAGGAAAAGAATGGCGAGAGAAGAGGTTTCTTCGTGCGCTCGAGGAGTCGAAGCTGAACACGATGGTGGATCGCCGTGACGCGGCTTGAAAGGGCGAAGACCTTGCAGGAGAGGTAGCCAGCGAAGGCTACCCAGAGGAGGAGTTGCCGCCGATGCGAAGAGGGTGGTGAATTTCCCCGTTGAGGTGTGTATTGACGGGTTTCGGTTTTGTCGAGGGAGGTGTGTGCCCCTCTGTATGAAGAGGCGGTGGCCATGGTGCAGCATAGAGCAGGGTTCATGGATCTTGTACAGGGTGTTTGTTTTCATTGAAGGAAAGTTGTCATAGCCGGTTTTGGCGTCGTCTTTCCCCTCTTCTCCCCTTTCTTCTTTGCTCGTATCCAGGGTGTGTGGTGTCTGCGTGTGTGAGCGTGTGCGTCCCTCGGGCCCCCTGTGTGTGTGAGAGAGAAAGAGAGAGAGGTGTTGAGTTGTGGAAGAGCTGAAAGCGGGCAAGATCGGTGTGGTAGCTGTCTGAGGATTGTGCAACGCGTGTGTGCGTTGGGTGAAGTGCAGGCGAGGCCCTGCTAGTGTGAATCGTCTTTTTTTGAAGGTGTTTTCGAGAGGACAGGGGTGCTGTGAATACCCTAAGCTATATAGGGGCAGTTGCGTGTGTGTCGGGTGTGGTCCCCATTCCCCCTCTCCATCTTCTGGTGCCCCCACTGAGGAGCACACTGATGCTCCTAGTTGAAGGCAAAGCGGTGATTTTGGTGATGCCAAAGGTGCGGCCTTTGAAGAGAAGGTGCTGCTAGAGAAGTAATGGGTTGGACGGGATTTCCCATTTTCACTGGGGTTGAAGATGCAGGAACCTGGCTCCAAGACTATGGGTGTTCGTGCTGGAAAGCGGTTTGTCGAGGGAAGAAGGTGTGGTACAGGTGTTTCCTCTCCTGGTTCGTGGTAAAGCAAAGCTATGGTTCGATGGCCTGCCTAATGAGGAAAAGGTAGATCATGAAGCACTGGAAGCGGATTTTCGAAGCAAATATGTAGCAGATGCGCAGTTGGATGAAGTAAAGAGAAGGCTAGACAATTTGAAGCAAGGCTTGGAAGTGGATTTTCAAACGTTCCTATGAGAATTTGAGGTCCTTTGGGGAAAGCTGATAAAGGTAACTGGTGTTGAGAATGTTGGGTTTTTAAAGTTGAGAAAATTCATGGATTGCCTGCATGAGGAAGTACGTAATAAGGTGGAGATAGATGGCGCGATGTCATATGAAGAGGCTGTAGCTCTAGCAAGAGGGCGGACCAAGAAGATTCTCAAGAAGCGTGAAGCTAGGCAGGGTCTGCAAGGCTCTGTGATGCCAAGACAGGTTGATGCGGTGGTAGCTAAGCCAAGGATGGTGCAAAGAGAAGTGCATGTGCGAGAGGAACCGAGGGTTATGTGGCTACAAAAAGATAGGATGGTTCCAATGCCGAGGATGCCAGCTAGAGCGGCTCCGATTGTGGAAGATATACAAGTGGTTCCTGATCAGGCAAAGGATGTGTTGCCAAGTCTAGGTATGGCGGTAGAAGCTCCATCAGAGGGTGGTAAAGGGCAAAGGGTTCGGTTTGTAGATGAGATCAAAACGATCAAGCTAGGGGAGATTCCTGAGCTTGAGACAGAGAGCGAGGTTGAGCCAAGTGAAAATAGCTCTTTGGATGTTGACACAAGTTGGGAGACTGAGTCGTCTCAGTCCAGGTATGATGAGTTCGATCTCTTGCAGGTGGGTGGAGATACAGTGAATGTGTGTGAGGAGCAAGGAGCAGTGCAAACCGTTAAATTCAATGGAGACCCAGTGGAGGAGCCCGAGCCTACAGGTGATGATATGCAGGTGAAGGTGATGTGCGGTGCCATGTTAATGGCCATGCTGATGGAAGTGGCAGTGGAGTATGCCATGGTAGTGCAATACGTGCAGAGTTTTGCCAAGAAGGATGGAGGAACCTTGCCTATGGGAGAGGACGAGTATAATGCGATAGAGAACGAGTTTCTCTCTTCCTTGATGAAGCAGGATGCAGCAGTAGAAGAGATGCTTAAAGAGCAGGTGATGGAAGGTGACAAGCAAGTGGTGCTTATCGACCTTGAAGGGCCGATTGATGAGGGAGATCCTGATGATGTTGGAGTTGAGTACATGGCAGGTGTGAAGGCGAGTGTGGAGCCCAGGATAGAGGTGCTTCCTATGCAGCAAGTGCACTCTGTGGTGGAAGAGAATACGGATTCCCAGATTGTGTCCAAGCTTTCTAAAGGGATTTGTGAGTGGTGGATGAAGGGTATGCTAATAAGAGCAGCTGTGAAGTGGGTTGTTGAGGAGGTACAAGATCTGTTAGACGAGGATCTAGCTTTACATGGATGGGAGGGCGGGTCAAATATGTTAGGTATGTTTGATACGAGTGATGATGCAGATATGCCGAGAGTGTTGGTTAAGCACGATAGTGATCTATTTGATGTTCTTGAAGGTGCTTGGTTGCGAGTGGATAGTTTGCCAGGGAGTGATTGGAGTGGTAGAAGCATGTTGATGGCAGTTTGGCTATGCAGTTGGGTATGTGCCTTGGTATGGCACTATGCAAGGGTGTTACAGGTGGACGGAAGAGACCAGTACATGGTGTTTGACCCAAGCGGTTGGTGACAGGTAAAGCACGGGGTTGGGCAACCCGCATGAACAAAGGCAGCGGGTAGCAGATGCCAAGTTTTGTACATATGTTTGGTGGTTTTGTGATGTGCAGAGAGTTTGTTTTGGTGTGGTAGTTTTTTAGCGCAATAAGCCTATTTGTGGTTGAACATGAATGTTCAACACGGGGGTGGGCAATGATTGTGCAGCCAAACTTGGTCCACGCTATAAAGTGTGCTATGCAGTGCAAAGGGTGCTAAGCGGTGCATGGTAGAGGGCTAAAGCCAGTGTGGGAGACCTCAGCAGGACAGTGGCAACGAAAATGCATGCTGAAAGTGTTTTTTTAGGCCAGGGGGTCTTCGAAGTGGGCTGATTGGGACGGAAGATCAAAGTGTTCGAGATGTGTGAAATGTACCCCGAAATGTGGTGTTTAAGATGCTCTAGAAGCTCGTCTAGACAGCTCGTCAAACGAAGCCCTGGTGTGCAAGATATTGCGGTTTAAAGCTGGAGTGTGTAGCAGATCCCCGACGGACAGGGCAGCTGGGGACAGGTGGCCTGGGCTGATGTCAATGCATACATGTGTAAAGCTCGAGTTACGGAGCATGCATGTCTTCTCGGATTGCGAATCCGAGCTATGGATAGAAAGTTATGGCCGTTTGAAGATTTTTCGGGGGCCGAATCTGAGCCCACTTGGCCGCATTGAAGGATGTTCCGTCTTGCATATTTTGGGCCTCGCCAAGATGCTCGGTAATAGTGTGCGCTATGTGGAGTCAGCACGAGTCGACCGCACGTCCATTGGATACTCTTTCGGTCAAATACAGCGAGACGAGCCGTGGATAGTGAAAGGTCACAGATGATTTTTTCCGTTTTAGGTAATGCCTCAGATTGCGAGCCTGGAAGAGTCGAGAAGCAATGGTGATTGTGTTGAAGCAAGTCGGCAATGCAAACTTCCATCCCGACTTTGCGGCTTGGCAATAGGATATTGCGACAGGGGTACAACTCAATTTTTTTTACCACTTGCGGCTTGGTGTTCGAGGGGGGGAACTGGCCCTAAAGTGGAAAAGTTTTCGAGGTTTGGGTTTGGCCGGGGCGGCTTGGCGAAAGAGGGGTTCAAAAAGCCCAGGCACACGGAGCATCGACCACATGCGAGACGATGATAGGAAAGTTCTTGGCTATAAGTTAAAAGGGAAAAGAGTCACCCCTTAGCTTTGGGTGGAGTTTGCTCAAAAGCAAAAGAAGAAGAATTCACAAAAAAAAAGCCTAGGCTGCAGTGGCGCCCGGCGCCATGGCTAAAAAAAGAAAGTTTTTTGTTTCTTTCCTTGTGGAAACTAGGAGGGGAGGAAAAAAAAGGAGGGCGACGGGTTGTTTTTGGAGGGGAGCAGGAAAGGAGTTTGGAGGCTTTAGAAGAAAGAGGAAGAGCAAAGACATAGTAAAAGGTGGAAGGTTTTTTTTTGCGTGTTCGACAGTCAAAGCCAGCATGCAAGGTGTTTTCCGTGAGGCAACTTGAAAGAGCGAGCACCTTGCGAAGAAGGCGGCAAGCAAGGGAAAGGGAGAAGTGGAGGAAAGAAGGAAAAGAATGGCGAGAGAAGAGGTTTCTTCGTGTGCTCGAGGAGTCGAAGCTGAACACGATGGTGGATTGCCGTGACGCGGCTTGAAAGGGCGAAGACCTTGCAGGAGAGGTAGCCAGCGAAGGCTACCCAGAGGAGGAGTTGCCGCCGATGCGAAGCGGGTGGTGAATTTCCCCGTTGAGTTGTGTATCGACGGGTTTCGGTTTTATCGAGGGAGGTGTGTGCCCCTCTGTATGAAGCGGCCATGGCCATGGTGTAGCCTAGAGCAGGGTTCATGGATCTTGTAAAGGGTGTTTGTTTTCATTGAAGGAAAGCTGTCATTGCCGGTTTTGGCGTCCTCTTTCCCCCCTTTCTTCTTTGCTCATATCCAGGGTGTGTGGTGTCGGTGTGTGTGAGCGTGTGTGCCCCCCGGGCCCCCTGTGTGTGTGAGAGAGAAAGAGAGAGAGGTGTTGAGTTGTGGAAGAGCTAAAAGCGGGCAAGATCGGTGTGGTAGCTGTCTGAGGATTGTGCAACGCGTGTGTGCATTGGGTGAAGTGCAGGCGAGGCCCTGCTAGTGTGAATCGTCTTTTTTTGAAGGTGTTTTCGAGAGGACAGGGGTGCTGTGAATACCCTGAGCTATATAGGGGCAGTTGCATGTGTGTCGGGTGTGTTCCCCGTTCCCCCTCTCCAACGCATTGAAGGAGAAGATCACCCTAGAGGTGGATGAGCAATGGAAAGCCGTTGTGGATTGGGAGTTGAGAGTTTTACACTCTGTCAATGTCACTCAACTCACTCCCAATCAAATCAATGCTCAATGCATCAACAATCCCTGCCTTACCCTCTTATCAGAGTAGAATTATTACAGGTGAAAGAGAGACTATACAAAGATATGCAAGAAGATGGCGCAGATAAAGACCACCCTTAGTGGTGGTTAAGCTGGCTGAACAAGAATCCGAGATACCTGATTCTGTTCACAAAAGCACCTGTAGCGATCCAAAAAAATCCAACCTTTTATCATGTACCCAGAGTAAGGACATGGCAAGCGCATGAAGCACTGCAAAAGAAGAAGCCAATTTGTCTTAACTTCCCCAGGTTTCTAGCTCTAGAGATAGGCCAAGCGATAGAGAAATACATGGTGAAAAACCTAATAGGCACCATGTCTTTCTTCAAGAGTCTACCAGATCTCTCCTGTGTCATGTTATGTAAGATCTGCAGAATGCTACTCACATGTATACAAGTTTTTAATGAGCCTGAGCAAACTAGAGCCCCATGGCTATCATTCTTGAAAGAAACAAAGGCTTATGCTACAATCCGAGTGGGAAACCTTCGGAAGAAGTCCTCTATGCATTCTATGTCAAATGTATGTTCTTGCCCTTGAATAATATGCTCGCCTTTTAAGAATATTTATACACTGGATTCTTCACCTGGCGCGAAGATATTTCCACCGTTGATCAGCAGCCTAACATCCAAGTTTGTAGGATACTGAGCAGTGGAGCTGAAGAATCAAGTAACAGTGCAATTTTTGCAAGTGCCCGACAAAGAACAAAGAATGCAATAACAAAAGGCACTAGACGCGCTAAAATACCGCCTCGCTAGCCGTGAACCCGAAGATTATTTCAGTCCATAAAGCTCTGTCAAGGGACGACACATGCGAGGAGGGGGCGAATGTAGCAGCAAGCTAACACGAACACCATTTTTCAGAGTTCTCTTTGTAAAACATTTATTATTTTGATAAATCGAGAATATTGTAACTCCTATTTTCTCGGATAAACTTTGTAATTAATGAGCCGAGGCTACAGGCTTCTAGATTGTATCAGCCAGTCATTTCCCAGCTTTGGTAGAACTCCAGATTATTAGTTTTGACCACCCACAAACCTTGGCTAAGGTATAAAAGCCAATTTTTGTAAGTTTTTTATAAAATTTTGGATTGGAAATACATAGCGTGAGCTAACGGTGCTCACTTCTCTCCTTCTTGTGCTTCCTACTCCCTCTCTGGTTGTCACATTGCGATTGCGTTTGTTGCATTGCAACCGCAGGTAAGAGCTTTACGCATTGACGTAAGCCATTCACAGTATTTCGTAGCTTTTGGCATCGCTAACCCATAGCCTAACTTCATCATAACTAGGAATTTACACTTTTAATATGAAACATAAGCATAGGCGGGGTATTCGGGCATCATTGCTAAGCATTTAGATGCATTTTGTGTCAAAAACGACTAGATAAAAAATCCACTGTAATAATCGCGATTTTGGAACTTGACCTAAAGTGGGGTTTGAGACCATAAGCATGTGTGCTTAGGTCTTATAAACTTGTCCTAGAAGTTTTGCTACGTTTGGATGTCATTTGATGGTGTAACAGATGTGAATTGTTTATCGATGAGAGATTGGCTTTTGGTGATTTCAGTCACTTGAGTGTAGCTTGAGTTAGATGCGAGTTGTTAGTTGTTTTCCAAGAGATTGACAACCTCTTGTAGCCTCTATGCACTAGTCGAGTTAATTTCGTCCCATGGTTTGACAAATTAATCGTGGTTCTCGCTAATACTATAATAAGATAGGATGGTGAGGTTAGACATGCATCCCACAGTGCCTCTATAGTCTCCTCTTGTTGAGTCCTCCAATTTGAAAATGTTTGTAGACACTCCTCCATGATTGATGGCATGTAGCACTACTCTTTGTTGACTGAAGGTATTTGCAAAGCCCTCCTCATTGGGGGCACCAAATGAGAGGTGGATGCACAAAATAGACTCGTTGACCTCTACATCAAGACTATGCACGATGGCCTCATCATGGGAGGTACAAAATAGAAGCACCACCTAGCTTGGAGTGCAGCTAGGATGCATGGTAGGGGGTTGGCACATAGCACAAGGAAGATGTGAGAGAAGGAGAGTGAGGGAGCAGAAGAGATCATTAGAGCTCCATTGATATAGGTTTCACAAGCACAACACAAACACTCACAAGGAGAATTTCATATAATCAATATCTCACAAATACATGTGTGCATGGTAACTCAAACCTCTTGGCCATGAAGAAACCAAAACGAATGACCATATCCAATATTATGCCATAGCAGAACTATGTGTGCGTAGAGGTACATACATAAGGATTTATATATGAGAGTGTGAGTGGTAGAGCTTGATTGTGTCCATTTACAAAAGAGAAGGCCTCCTTTTATAGGCCAAGAGAGTGATTAGGGAAGAGATTATGATCAAAAGGAGTTAGTAGAAAGTAACCTTAGTTAAAGAGGCATCCCCCCAATGAGAGAGCTCCGTGTGCATTGCTTATTGACCAATTTCCTCCTCATCGCCTTCATCATGGCGAGCTTTGTCTCCATGCCACCTTCCATAGCTTGAGTCCAAGAGCTTCCTTATAATATTTGAGAGAATCTTGATAAAATAAGAGAAAATTTAGCAATAATGGAGAGAAACCTATAAGAAATTGTGTGGATGGAGTTGGATATCATGACTTCTTTCCCATGGATAGATAGACTTCATTATTTTGGCCATATCTCCCAAACCGTAGCTCTAAAAACTATAAAACAAATATGGATAGAAATATCAACTCAATGCCTATAAATGTTTTATTGAAAAATTTCTCTAATTTGGAATCCAAAGAAAAAGAAAAATCCCACAAACATATGTGTCCGTCGTTTTCCTTCCAAAAGTCTTTCACGTGGTCCCCTCTTGACTCCATGTTCAAGACTTGTGTCCAAAGTGAATTATGATCGAATTTGATAATATTTTATTGACTTCAACTCCATAATGCATAAGATTCTCCTCTCTTTCACTATTGAATCTTATTCTTCACCTCTAGTGACCGTTAGGTAGAATCAGCATCCAGTGAACTTTTCTGGTTTTCATAGGGTTTGTTCTTACCTCTCCTTATTTTCGAGATCCAAATGTGTCAAAACCATAGCTATGTACAAAATAAATAAATAGAGTTTTTTTGTGATTTTAATGCATCAAGTTCCTCCTCCATCACGGAGCTTTGAAGCCTTGCCATCAAGTGCACATCATGAGAGAGAAGGCCCAAAATTTGAAAAGCGTCCCTCAATGTCTTCATCTTGTTTGACCCTCGCTCTACTCACAACTTCATAACAATGGAGTTGGCCACTAAGTTGGGCATTCAAGCTTTTGAGATGGGAGATACTATACCTATTGATGGAGCTTTAAAGGGATAACAAGCCTCCATTACTCCCTTGATTGGGAAGTTGAGGCTTCATTTCGAAAGACACCTCAATAAAGAAGACTTTTTTTTAATCTCTCCTCTCCAACATGAGGATATTATCCTAGGGGCACCATGGCTCATCTGCATGGTTGCCAACATGAAGTTCCCTTAAAGAAGAATCTACTTCACCTACAGGGAAAAGAGAATGACGTATATAGATGCTAATGAGTCTAGTCATACTATACCACTTGTAAACTCACCTGCTTTTGAGAAGTCAATGAAAATCTTAGTTTTTGCGTACATGATTTTTGTCAAAGAGCTTCTAGATGATGCTAATGTTTTAACAAAGCAAAGTGTTAGGAATCAAGAAGAATTAGACTTGTCTAATTTTCTAAATATATTCCAAGATATGTTTATGGATGATATCCCTATGGGCTTACCTCAAAAACGACGGGATGATGACCATCAAATTGAGCTCTTAGCAGGAAGCTCACCCTATAACAAGCCTCGTTATGTAACATTTAATGGCCTAATAACTTGTGTGTAGCGGAAATGAGCATGAACATAGTGGGCATTTCATTAGAATAGATTCCTAATGAGAATTACAAGAGTGCTTGGGTGGAGAGAGCAACAAAAAGCATAACACCTAGTTAGATAGCATCGACAATAATTTCAAAAGAGAGAGAAATTAAGCTAATGACAACAGTTGAGGACCGGATTTGCATGGAGCCGGTCCCCCCTCCAAAAGGCTTTGTATTATGGTTTCTCCCATCAAGAGAAACATTGTACAATACAATTCTTTGTGTTCCTTCAAGACTAGCTAGTGCAATGAAGATGAAAGCTTCATGCACTAAGCAAACACAACTTGAATTATCCCCGTTCTCAGACCCAAGACCTCACACACCTTCGAAGATGATGAGAGCTAGCAGGGTATGAGAGTAGATTGAGAGGAAGAATGAGTGTCTTACGAGAAAGATGTACATCTCCTCACATAATCACTCATATTAGCATAGCTTATCTTGGTAGAGGAGATGAGCATGCATTGAAGCTTGGCTCTTGGTTGGATTTTCATCCACATGCCAAGAGAGTGTTGATGTAGGCTTCTATCTCACAAGCTTGGCGTAGGTGATGAGTTCTCCATTAAAGCTTGGGAAGAGATAGTCTTCTCTTTCTTCACACATGAGCTTGTGTGAGTGTGTGTGTGATAATGCCTTGCAAAAATCATCCCCCTCTCTCTCTTGGGCAAGCCCCCTTGCTATTTTCTCTTGCTCCAGCCTCATTGGCCCTCCCTAAGTCAAGCGAATCACCATTAAGCAGCATAAGTGATAGCCTTTTGACACGTGTCCCCCTTTCCCCTTTTGTGAGAGCTTTAGGTAATTAAATAATTAAACTAAACTCTCATTGGACCCCTTTGCCTCCTGGCCAATAGGAGTTAGGCAAGCCATTGAGCTCTTGAATGCTCATTGGACCCCTTGGGAGAGTGCCCAATAGTCTTCTAGGAGACTTAATTCTCATTGGTTTCTTTTATTAAATGTTTTTAAATTAATTAAACTAGATTTACTCTAGCTTAATTCTCATTGGTCCACTTCAAGGGTCATCCAATAGAAACTGGGCACACCTTGTGGGCATCTGGCCTAGGTAGCTGACATGTGTCCCTCATTCCCTTTGTGTAAAGGGATCCTGTGTGTGTGTGTGTGTGACTTTCTCTCTCATCCCCTAGAAGAAGGGCTCGCCCCCTCCCATGTAGGGATATGCATTGACTTTGGAGAGCACACAAAGAATCCAATTCCCCCTAAGATTTAACCCTTTGGACACAACCTTTGAATTTTGGAACCTTAGCATTTTAGAAGTCTTAATGGGCTGAACCTTAGGGTCTTTTTATCCCATTGTTGCACATGGCTCTTTTGCAGATGGCCCCCCCTTTGGATCCCTATTTTCCCTCCTTTGGATCCCTACTGTGGCCGGTCTGCTAGCTTAACCAATATTCTAGCCTTTTCTCCCCAGGCACTTCCCCACATTAAATGATCAGTTTAATATGAGAAAATCATTTAGGAGAATTAGATATTGATTATTATGACATTACGTCTCTCTTGAAATCATAGTCGTCTTCGACTATGCTGTAGAGAAGATAAAGGATATTCATGAGTCCTTTTCTTAGCGGGAAGAGGATCCTTATGTTACCCTACGACATAATTCCACAATGGATGACTAGTCCATTTGGCGCTTGAGAGCCTGAGGCTGCCGCAAGCATGTCTGCACATTAGTTTTATCAGTCTTCCATAGTAGAGTGACAAGCTCTACTTGGTGTTTGGGAGACGTTGTCTCCGCAAAATTGATCTAAGCATGAATACTACTTCATTTTTGTGCACAATAAAGAAAAAGAGAGTCTTATAAGACAAAAACTTTGTTCATTTTTAATATTTTGTGCATTTTCTTACTCTTGGGAAGCATTGTAAGCGTTGATAAGGTTTAGGTTATCCTTTAATTGTATGCCTTGCATCCATCTAGCATCTTCAAAAGGATAATTATTAAACTTAATAAGATATCATCGGATAGTCTTACCGCCTCTTAGTACCTTGTCTTCATGTCGGAGAATGGACTCGGACTACAACACCTCCTCTTGGTTCTCGATCTCCGGTGGGTCTTCAATAGTTGGTTCTTGAGGTGGCTCTCCTTTGTAAGGCTTTAATAGGCTCACATGAAAAGCATTGTGTATGAGCCAATGATTGGGCAACTTGAGTTGATAGGCCATCTCATTGATTGGCCTAAGAATCTGAAAGGCACCATAGTACCTTTTTGCTAGTTTAGCATAGTACTTTTGGTGGCCCGTAGGATTCTTGCCCGTCGTGTGCCTTAATTGAGCCTTGGGAAACTTTAACAAGACCCAATCATTTTCTTTAAAGGCTTGGGCTCTTCTGTGCTTGTCAACAGCATCCTTTTGCCTTTGCTGTGAGATAAAGATAGCATCCTTAATCTTTTGGAAATATTCTTGTAGGTCTCGTCTATACTCATCTGCAGCGAAGATCTTCCCATGTACTTTAAGTAGCAAGGAACTTTTTGATCTTCCCTCAATTACCTCGAAAGGTGCTTTTCCCGTGGAAGTATGCACAGTGTTATTGTAAGCATACTCCACTAAGGGTAAGTACTTCTCCCATTGGGATCTTTGATCTACTTCCGTTACATAGGCTTTTAGTAGATTGAGAATGGTTAGGTTAGCTATTTCACTTTGGCCATCCGTTTGTGGATGATAGGCCGAAGAGAAGTTTAGCCTTGTCCCTAAATTCTCAAAGAGACCCTTCCAGAAATTACTGGTCGTTCTATGATCTCTATCTGACACTATGGACATTGGCAAGACATGGTACTTGAAAATTTGTGAAATGAAGAGGGTTGCCATTTGATGGGCTTTGATAGTCTTTTTGACAGGTATAAAATGAGCTTGTTTACTGAACCTGTCTACTATCGTCCATATTCCCGTATTCCCATGGATAGACTTAGGCAATCCAAAGATAAAATCCATGGATATGCTCTCCCATGGTGAATTAGGGATTGGCAAGGGTTGAAGAAATCCAAGTTGCTTCCCTCTATCAAATTTTGTCTTTTGGCATACCACACATTTAGAAACATACTCTTGTATGTTCACTTTCATGGTAGGCCAATAGAAATATGTTTCAATTCCCTTTAAGGTAGACTGAATCCCTCTATGCCCCACATAAGGTGGAGCATGACATTCATACATTACCTTCTCATGTAGTGAGTTAGTAACGCATAGTCTATTGCCATAGAGAAGATAACCATCTTGTAAGGTAAATGGTTCTTCTTTCTTCCCTAATGCAAGAGCTGAAATCACATCTCTAAAATCGGGATCAATAGAATACTCATCTATCATTGAAGATAGATCATTGTGAGTTTCTATGGAAACCGCATTCACTCTCGGCCATCTTGAGAGTGCATCAGCTACTTGATTATGCTTGGCAGAAATGTGAGCAATATGAAAATGAAACTGCGAAAGGAAATTTGCCCACCTCATTTGTTTGTCGGAGAGCTTGGTCTGCGTCATGAAGTACTTAAGACTTTGGTGATCCGTTCGCAGAATGAAAGGAGTCCCCAATAAATAGTGCTTCCATGATTCTAAGGCATGTAGAACTGCAAGGAGTTCCTTTTCGTATATGCCTAGGGCTTGCTCAACAGGGTCGAGCCTTCGACTCTCATAGCCTATGGCATGCCCTTCTTGGAGAAAAACAGCTCCAAGGCTATCACCACAAGCATCACATTGGACCTCAAATGGTTTTGAGAGATCCGGTAGTGTAAGCACAGGTTGAGAGATAAGCTTTTCGAAAGCATTGTTCTCCTTAGCAGACCATGTATACCTAATGCATTTCTTTGTTAGGTCATGTAATGGTCCCGCAATTTGTGAGAACTTTTCTATGAAGCGTCTATAGTATGCACACATATCTATAAATATTTTAGTTCATAGAGATTCCTTGGTTTAGGCCATCCTTTTATTACCTCTAATTTTGATGGATCCATTTGGATGCCATCTTGAGAGATAATGTGACCTAAATACTGAATCTCTTGCAAGAAAAATTCACTTTTCTTTCGATTAACATAAAGTTTATTCTCTCTCAAAACTTGAAATATTACCTGGAGGTGTTGCTTGTGTTCCTCCAATGAATTAGAGTAGATGATAATATCATCAAAGAACACTCCAGTAAAGGTTCGATGAGGCCTGAACAGCTTCTCCATCAAGCGGTTGAATGTGGCTGGTGCATTGGTCAAGCCAAAAGGCATGAAAATGTATTCGTAAAGACCAAATGTGGTGCAAAATGCGGTCTTTACAATGTCTTGATCAACTATCCTTATTTGATGATAGCCACTTTTTAGGTCAATCCTACTAAAGTAGGTCAATCCTTGTAGCTTATCAAATAGGTCTTCTACCCGTGGAATGGGAAACCTATTCTTGATAGTGATCCTATTTAGTGCTCTATAGTCGACACACATACGATATGTGCCATCTTTTCTTTGCACAAATAGCACAGGTGAGAAAAATGGAGATGAGCTTGGCCTAACCATACCCTTCTCAACTAACTCATGCACTTGCCGCATAATCTCCTCTTGTTGAGCTTGAGAAACTCTATAAGGAGGTTTGTTAGGCGGTGAACTTCCTGGAAGAAGTTCAATTGCATGGTCATCATTACCTCGTTTAGGAGGTAGCTCACAAGGGATGTCGTCAATAAAAACATCTTGAAACCCCTTGAGAAAATTGGATAACTCTAATTCCTTTTGGTTGCTTTTATTTTCTTTTATTAAAGCATTAGGTTCATTTTGAGAATCTTTAATAAAAATCATGTACACGGAAATAGAACTCTTTATTGACTTGTTGAAAGCTGGTGTATGTACAATGGGGATGGTGTTACCCATTTCCTTAGCATCTATATACATGTCTTTTTCCCTGAACTTCAAGGAGATTCTCCTTTCAGGAAATTTAACATCGGCAGCCAGGCGGTCAAACCATGGTGCCCTAGGATTACATCCTCATGCTTGAGAGGAGAGATAAAGAAGTCCTCTTTGTCCACATAGCCTTGGACATGAAGCCTCAATTTCCCAATTAAGGGAGTGACTGAAGCTTCTTGCCCCTTGAAGGCACTATCTACGGGTAGGACATCTCCCATCTCGTAGGATTGTATGCCTAGCTTGGTGGCTAACTCCATAGATATAAAATTGTGAGTAGAACCAGGGTCAAAGAGAACAAAAGCATCATGTTCTCTTACCTTTCCCCAAGCACGGCATAGAGGAGATCCTTTGTGGTGAGTTTGGTGAGTCTCCTCCTCTTGGATTTCAACCAAGGAAGCTCTAGGAGGATCTTGGCGGTTGTTCTTTTGGGGACAAGCGCGGTACGCATGCCCTTGTTCGCCGCACTTGAAACACCGGTTATCCTTACGATAACGCTCAAGCTCTTCAGGAGAGAGTTTATTCTTACCTTTGTAAACTCCCTTCTCTTTAGCTTTGTTGGAGTTTCCCTTAGGAGACTTTTGGACATTGTCCTTCCCCTTAGGCTCATTGGAACCGATATGGTACGTGGCCTTTGGGAGTTGACATACTCCGCCATTTCTTCAGTTAAGCCCACACAAAATTGTTGCTTTTGCTCTCCAAAATCCAACTTTTTGAAGACAGTGGCTTTGAGTTGTAGGTCCCAAAACTTGTCTACATATTTGTGACTGGATTCATTGGGAGAGAGCTTTAAGCTTTGCCATTCGGTGAGTACTTTGTCTTTGGCATCCGTGGCCAAAAACTGCTTCATAATGGAAGCTCTTAAAGCTTTCCATGTTCGTGGAGCTTCACCGTTGGCTCATAGGCTAGACCACCATTGTCTGGCGGACTTTTGAAAGTGCGTAGCTACATGGCGTAGCTTAGAGGACTCCGTGAAGCCCTCATCTCCAAACGCCGCATCGAATTGCTGGATAAAGGCCAAGACTTTGTCCGTAGCACCAAAGGTGCCATCATAGGTAAGGAAAGAGATGCTCTTCCCTCCCTCTTTGAATTTCTTCAGCTTGGACGACCTCTTCCATGCGGCATCGGATTTCCTATGCCCATGCGGCATCAAAGGTTGCACCATCACTTTCTTCAGAAGGTGAAGAATTTGAAGAAGGTGGAGAAGAGGGTGACCTCTTTCTCGCCTTTTTCTTGTCTTGATATTTGTCGTCTTCGCCATAGCTTTCATAAGAGGACGAGGATGAAGAATATGGAGAAGAGGATGTCCTCTTTCTCGCCTTTTTCTTCTCTTGCTTTTTATCATCCCTCTTTGAATTATGGCGTGGAGAAGAGTATGATGGTCTTCTCCGCTTTGGTGGTGATGGAGAGCGTTTAGCCCACCGTCTTCGTGGATCCATCTCCGCCGAGGTGGAGGGAGACTCGCTTCTTTCTCGTTCCTTTGGTGGAGGCTCTTGAGTTCTCCTTTGGGAAGGAGATGCATCATCAAGAAGTAAATTCTTGAGCCCTTCGTATGGATTCTCTTCTTCTTCCCAAATCGGAGAGAGACCTCTTTTGGTAGTCTCACAAGCAGGCTTCCTAGGTGTTCTCTCGTCATGGTGATGAGCTTGGAGAATCCCGTGAGCACGGAGCTACCGTTGCACTTCACTTTGGAAAGATGGATTGCCCATGGCTTGTTGAAGCCTAGAAACAAGACAGTTAACAAGCATTGAAGCATCATTAGTAGCTTGCTCATGAGCAAAATCAAAGTTATCAACATTAATTTCACTCTCTTTACTATTGTCAGCCATTCTAACAACTTTTAGGTGTAAACTTTTTAGGTGTACTTTGGCACTTCAAGCCCTAGTTGCTACTCCTTCTTACCCCTTTAGAAAAAGCACTCAAGCTATTGTACCCGCGGCTCGAATACCATTAATTGCAAGGAATAGAAGAGAGGGTCTTTCAACACCAAAACAACACTGGCTCCTGTCAAGCTTCTAATCACTCAATAGTGGTTAAGCCATAGGCAAGCCTCGTAGGACTCCACAATTAAGACCATAGCTCTCGACGGTGATGCCCCGTTAACTGCACAAAGGCAGGCGCACTGGAAGGCTGAGAAATCCCTATTCTACTTACTCACAGGCAATTAATAATACCAACCATTTGTAGCTAGCTTGAGGACCTCTCTTCTTGAGCAAGAAAAGAGAAACCTTGAGCTCTGATACCAATGTAACATTTAATGGCCTAATAACTTGTGTGTAGTGGAAATGAGCATGAACATAGTGGGCATTTCATTAGAATAGATTCCTAATGAGAATTACAAGAGTGCTTGGGTGGAGAGAGCAACAAAAAGCATAACACCTAGTTAGATAGCATCGACAATACTTTCAAAAGAGAGAGAAATTAAGCTAATGACAACAGTTGAGGACCGGATTTGCATGGATCCGGTCCCCCCTCCAAAAGGCTTTGTATTATGGTTTCTCCCATCAAGAGAGACATTGTACAATACAATTCTTTGTCTTCCTTCAAGACTAGCTAGTGCAATGAAGATGAAAGCTTCATGCGCTAAGCAAACACTTAGCAAACACAACTTGAATGATCCCTGTTCTCAGACCCAAGACATCACACACCTTCAAAGATGGTGAGAGCTAGCAGGGTATGAGAGTAGATTGAGAGGAAGAAGGAGTATCTTACGAGAAAGATGTACATCTCCTCACATAATCACTCATATTAGCATAGCATAGCTTAGTAATTAGCTTGGTAGAGGAGATGAGCATGCATTGAAGCTTGGCTCTTGGTTGGATTTGCATCTACATGCCAAGAGAGTGTTGATGTAGGCTTCTATCTCACAAGCTTGGAGTAGGTGATGAGTTCTCCAGTAAAGCTTGGGAAGAGATAGTCTTCTCTTTCTTCACACATGAGCTTGTGTGAGTGTGTGTGTGTGATAATGCCTTGCAAAAATCATCCCCCTCTCTCTCTTGGGCGAGCCCCCTTGCTATTTGCTCTTGCTCCAGCCTCATTGGCCCTCCCCAAGTCAAGCCAATCACCATTAAGCAGCATAAGCGATAGCCTTTTGACATGTGTCCCCCTTTCCCCTTTTGTGAGAGATTTAGGTAATTAAATAATTAAACTAAACTCTCATTGAACCCCTTTGCCTCCTGGCCAATAGGAATCAGGCAAGCCATTGGGCTCCTGAATGCTCATTGGACCCCTTGAGAGACTGCCCAATAGTCTTCTAGGAGACTTAATTCTCATTGGTTTCTTTTATTAAATGTTTTTAAATTAATTAAACTAGATTTACTCTAGCTTAATTCTCATTGGTCCACTTCAAGGGTCATCCAGTAGAAACTGGGCACACCTTGTGGGCATCTGGCCTAGGTAGCTGACATGTGTCCCTCATTCCCTTTGTGTAAAGGGAGCCTGTGTGTGTGTGTGTGTGACTTTCTCTCTCATCCCCTAGAAGAAGGCTCGCCCCCTCCCATGTAGGGATATGCATTGACTTTGGAGAGCACACAAAGCATCCAATTCCCCCTAAGCTTTAACCCTTTGGACACAACCTTTGAATTTTGGAACCTTAGCATTTTGGAAGTCTTAATGGGCTGAAACTTAGGGTCTTTTTAGCCCATTGTTGCACATGGCTCTTTTGCAGATGGCCCCCCCTTTGGATCCCTAGTGTGGCCGGTCTGCTAGCTTAACCAATATTCTAGCCTTTTCTCCCCTGGCACTTCCCCACATTAAATGATCAGTTTAATATGAGAAAATCATTTAGGAGAATTAGATATTGATTATTATGACACGTTATATCGAGTTTCCCAATATCAACAGGTAGATCATGAGGCAAGTACAAGAATTGGTAGACAAAGGGATGGTGAGGCCTAGCTCCTCTCCCTTTTATTCTCTAGTCCTTTTAGTGCAAAAGAAAGATGGTACAAACGGCCGCATGTGTGTGGACTATCGAGTGGTAAACCATATCACTATCAAAAACATATTTCATATATCATAGATAGAAGGTCTGTTTGATAAGCTACAAGGGTTGTCTTACTTCAGTAGGATTGAACTCAAAAGTGGCTATCATTAAATAAGAATAGTTATGGTTATGTTTAACTTTATGGTTATGGTTATGGTTATTGTTTTGTTTATGGTTATGGTTATCATTATGGTTTTGATCAATATGGTTATGGCCGATTATGGTTTTAATTTGGTTATGGTTTTGCACAAAGTTCGTTATGGTTATGGTTTTAAGTTGGTTATGGTTTTGCACAAAGTTCATTTCATTGCTTTCATTTACCTTAAATCTCATGTGAGATCCTACATGGATAGCATGTAGGAGGCGTATACATATGGTTTTTTTTTTTAAAGTTTATGCTAAAACGAAGGGAACTCTCCTGAAATTTCTGCGGGAGCATGGTTGATTTTGGTGCTGCTCGCTTTCTTGGGCAGAGGAGAGGCAGTCTGGCTATGGCTGTGTCCATCTTTTCACTAGGCATAGACTAGGATGCCAGTCCTCTGGCCAAGAACTTTTTTTTCTGTTATGGTCGTCGCAATCTGCATCGCTAGGCACCTCGAAATATGCGTCGACAACAGTGCCTTTCGATGCATATATAGACGCATATTGCGACATTTTGGTAGGGACACATATTTGAACGGTTATTTTCGACGAAGAGCATTGAAACCTGCGTCAAAGGCCTCCTTTTTTGTTGTAGTGCATGGGTTTTGAACCTCAGGTCAAAAACGTTGACGGGAGCAAAGAGAGACATGGACCCCGACGGCCTCTACAACATCAGGAGCCGATGCACACCGCAAGACGATCACGATAAAGCGAACAGGGGGGCACCACCTAGATTTGAGCGGCTAGGACACAGACAACGGTGATGTGAGATATCACAAATTTACAGAGAGAGAGAGAGAGACAGAGGGAGAGAGAGAGATAGAGAGAGAGAGAGAGAGAAGATAAAGAGAATGAAAAAATTATGAAAGCCCTTGGGGGTGTGAGGGAGAATTACTTCTTGCCATATTTACAAATGATCTTCTTTCTGACGAGGTGGCACACCGTGGTGATAGAGAGATAGAGGGAGAGATAGTGAACCTACTTGGTGCGTTCTCTAGAGACGACTCGGTAATGTGAAACTTGCTACCAAAAATGTGTGTGTGTGTGCGCATCGACCATTGGAGTCAAGAGGTGGACGTAGCTCCCTTCACATGATGCAATTCCCAAAACAAACCATTACACTAAATCCCCCCTCTTGTGACGCGAACATTGCCAATTCCTCCCACTAAAACTCTACCAAGTGCTGAACTCTCATGAGCTGCTCCCCCCCCCCCCGATAGTGACCTCTCAGTGCCCTTTTATAGGTGCTGGCTGCTTTAGATTAGGGTAATCTAGCTTGATTAGGGTAAGCTAATCGGGGAGACAAAGCAAGGCGGTGGGCCCGGGGTGGTTGACCCTTGCTTTGTCTTGGGAGTTATTAGAATGAAAACCTCTAGGTGGGCCTTTGTGACCATCACCTAGAGAGATGAGAATTTACAAGTTGGGATCTTTTTACAAGGCTTGGGTGAAAACTGAAAAAATGATGCTAATAACCTACAATTTTTTGAAGAGGGCGTCGTGGTCAGGTGATGTCGGTGAATGGTAGCTTTGCTGGTGCATCGGTGTAGCGCATTCATCTCCTCGGGGTCGGCCGGGGCATGCCTTCAGCGCCTTTGATTTTTTTGTTGTCGGTGTTGCGTGATCTGGGTCGTCCTTCTTTTCTTGATGTCATCATAATCGTCAAATCCTCTTTTTTTTGTACCATTTGTGTGTGCGTTTATGCGTGTGTGTGAATGTATGGGTGCGTGTGCGTATGTGTGTGTATATATATATATATATGAGTAATCGTGTGTGTGTGTGTGTGCGAGGAGCGGGTAGCACGGGCTGCGGACAGCACGAGTGAGAGGGGGGGGGGGGGGGGGGGAGCTAGTGAGGGAGGGGATAGGGGATGGGTGGTTGCATTCCATGGTGCGCCCGCATGGGCTGGGGCCACGGTCGAAGGCGTGCGCACTGGCGGATCCGACAGAGGTGAAAAACGGGGGGGGGGGGGGCTTAGTCAACGAAAAGGGGGGGGGTATAGTAGAGAGAGAGAGAGAGAGAGAGAGAGAGAGAGAGAGAGAGAGAGAGAGATATTCCCCTAAGGCGGGTTCCCACCATGGGGAAAAAAGAGAGAGAGAAGGAATGTGAGGTGGTGAGGTAGGGTGAGAGAGAATAGGGGTTAGGGTGTGTGGTTAAGGAAATTGAGAGAGAGAGATAGAGATAGATCTTTCCTTCCATGGTCTGCAGGGCCGCTCTCTCTCTCTCTCTCTCTCTCTCTCTCTCTCTCTCTCTCTCTCTAGGTGAAGATGGGGGGGGGGGGGGGGGGGGGGTGTTAGGCCGGTGGTCCGCCAGGATTGGGGAAGAAAAGAGGGGGGGGGGGGGGAGGGTATAAGGCCAAAGGGGGTGTGGACGAGAGAGGGAGAGAAATATAATATGGCAGCCCGCGGGGTTGGGGTGTGGACGAGCAAAGAGAGAGAGGCGGGAGAATATTTGAAAGAGAGAGAGAGAGTAAATACAATATCTGTGGCGGCCCGCCAGAGGGTGTGACAAAGGTATCTCATCCTATGCGCCCACTAGGCCCGATCATGCAGTGGTAGAGTAGGTGAGAGAGAGAATTGGCAGAGCCGAGCGGTAGGAGAGAGAGAGTCCGTCTTCTAGCGATAATGGAGAGGTGTGGCCAAACTGGTGGCACCACGCTAGTGGTTAAGCTTAGAGGGGGTGGTGAATGGTAAAGAACTTCCCTTTTTTGTTTCTTTTGTTATTTTTTCTTTGGTAATATGCCTTCCCTTCCTTGGGGTATGGTTCTCGCAGTCGAGGTTTCAAAAACCGGCCGTCATTAGCCGTCCCATCTGGCTAGAGGCATTCATGCTTCTAGCCCTTCCTCTGCATTTTTAGTTGTGGAATTGGAGGGTCCTCCCTCTTCTGGAATGTCTAGCATGAACTCTGGATCAAACCTAAGGAAATACCTTTTCAACCTTCATCCATTGACTCTAGTCTTGTGAATTCTCCCATCTGCTTCCATCAGCTTATAGCTGCCGTTGTCATAGCGCTTTTTGACAATGAATGGTCCTTCCCATCGGGGTTGAAATTTATTGTCCTTCCTGGTGTCAAATCTGTTGTTGTATCTCAATACTAGCATGCCTTTCTCCAGGCCCTTTTCCTTAAGCCCTTGATTGAAGGTGAGCCGGCGTTGTTCTACCTACTCTGCATAGTGCCAATTGATTGCTTCTTCTCTATCTAGTCGGAGCCTTTCCAGATCCAGGATGTGGTTGCGGAGATTTACAATTGGGTGTTGTATCTAGCTAGCCAAGACTCGTAAGCTGGCTATCTGTACCTCAATGGGTAGAATTGCCTCCTTCCTATAAACTAGATGGAAAGGGTGAAACCTAATGATGTTCGGAATGTCGTTCGGTAGGCCCATAGAGCGGCCATGAGATGTTTATCCCAGTCACCTGTGTGGTTGTTCACCTGCTTTGTGATAATTTTGGTCCGTTTACCTTTCTACTATGCCATTACACTGTGGATAGTATGGTGTGGTATGTCGGCGTGTGATGCCTAACTTTTTCATCAGTTCTCCCACCAGATCTTCCTACTTGTAGAATCTTTCTACTGATGATATCTAGAGCAAAGTGACCGCCACAGACGCCATCATGGCAACTTGAAATTACCTCTGTGATCTCACTGGAGGTGGGCACTCGCCTAAGAATCTGATCCTTGCCCTTACAATACAAGTGGTCGTTTACAAGGCGGTATCTGATAGACTTTATTACCAGCCGCTGTTTTTGGCCTTTAGTGTATCCTTTCGGGCATTCTCCTGTATTTAGAAAGCTAATGATATCAGGCATAGCATCACTACCTTGAAAGATGGGTAGTTTCAGTTTGATTGCTCCCACGGGAACGTCTTGTATTCTTTCTTGGGCTAGAGCATCTGCCTCCTAATTTTCTGTCTTGGGGACATGAAATAATTGCACTGCTTCAAACTTCCTTAAAATATCCTTAACTTGGCGTAGTTGACCAAGTAAAACTTGATTTTTATAAACCCAAGTGCCATTTATCTTCCTTATCAAAAGCAAAGCATCACCAAACACATTTAGGCGTTGACTTCCTTGTGAAATACACTGCTCCAACACAAGAATTAAAGCTACATACTCTGCTTCATTGTTGGAGTGGGAGTGTAATAGCTGCCCAATGGAGAATACACTTTCCTGTTGCTCATTGAAAATGACTATGCCAGCTGCATTGTTCTTTTGTATGCTCCGTCAAAGAAAAGAGAGTGAGCTCTTTCTATCTTAGGACTTTCTACCATTGGTGTTTCTTCTTTTGCTTCCGTGTTGACCTTCAACTTCTTCTCATAATGGCGATGAGTAAGAATTCCCGCTAAACTAGCCCTGGTGGAGTTTTCTACTTGCATGGTGTAGTCAAACTCTTGTAATCTAACCAGCCATTTAGAGATCCTAGATGAGACATCCATGTGTCGCATTACATATGGAAAGACCTCCTCCATTTTCAAAATTACAAAGGGTCTAGGAAGAAGATAGGAGTGGAACTTTGTGGTAGCAAACATTAGTGCAAGAACCATGTGTTCTACTTTGGTGAATCCCTTTTCTAATGGGGTCATGACACGAGTAGATAAGTAAATAGGACACATGAAAGAAGTTTGGGGGTCCTTTTGCATTAGTACGGCTCTAAGTGTATCACTTTCTACACTGGGGTTCACATAAAATGGCTCGTCCCACTTGGGGGGTGAAATGGTGGGAAGCATGGCTAGGATTTGCTTCACCTCGGTAAATTGCTGCTCATTTTCTTCACTCCATGAGAAGACATCCCTCTGGGTGACTTGTTGTAGAGGAGAACCACTTGAGATAGCAAGTGAGTGAACTTGCTTAAGTATCTTACCTTCTAAAGGAAAGAAACCAACTACTTAGCTGTGATGGGTGACGACAAAGATACTAGAGCTTGGATTTTTCTAGGGTCAGCCTCAATCCCTTTTGCTGAAATTACATGTCCAAGGAGAGTGAATTTTTTTTCACTAATGTGGCACTTATCCACGTTGAGCTGGCCACCCAAGGTTCGCAGCCTGGTCAGGCCATCATAGACTTTGCTTAAATGGAGGGAGCGTGAACTATAGATGCAAAAGTCATCTATGAAGACCCGTATTGACGTTCCAAAGTAGGGTTGGAAGACAAAAGTCACATAGTGCTGAAATGTGGCCAGAGCGTTGGTGAGGCCAAAAGGCATCACTCTGTAAGCAAAGCATCCCCAAGGTGTGATGAAGGTTGTCTTCTTCTGGTCCTCTTCCGCAATGCTAATCTGAAAGTATCCTCAGTAGCCATCACATACCGTGTAGCGCTCTTGACCCACCACTTCATTGAGAATTTCATCTTGGAATGGGAGGAGGAAGTGATCCCTTTTTGTGGCTGCATTGAGAGGCTTATAGTCCACATAGACTCTCCACTTGCCATTCTTCTTTGGTGTGACTACTACTAGAGAGACCCATTCTGAGTCTTCGACGGGGTAGATGAAACCTGCTTAATGTAGCAAATTCCTCACTTCTTTGAGTAGTGCCTCTTGTTGGATTACCCCAAGTCTTCTGAGATTTTGCACTACGGGTTTACTTCCTTCCTTGAGTTTTATGTGGTGTTGTACTACTGTGATTCCTGTGATCTTATCATAGCCATCAATGAACAATGTAGTGAAATTACCTAGCATCGAGACATACTCCTTCCGTTCTTCATCGGTTAACTCATTGGAGAGCATCCGCTGTAACTTACTTGCATCCTCTAAGGCTTGCATACCTGATGGTTTCTCTCGGTTTGTCGGGGGTGCTTCAGATTGTGTCAATATTTTTGGGTCTTTAAGGATGACCCCCATCACTTCGATGCTACTGTCACTCTCATCAGTTGTTGCTGTCTCTTCTCCTGAGGTAGATGAATAGTCGTTGGTGGACTCATTTTTTGAAGCCTCCAAGATCATGTTGCGTTGCTTCCCAGTTCTCATCTCGTAGAATATGGACTTCCCTTTAGCATCCTTCATTTGAATCATTTCGGTACTCCAGTCTTGCTTAGCTTCCATAGCCATGAGCCAGTCTCCCAAGAATGATAGGGTAGCCCTCCCCTTTGTGTGGCATGACAAAGATGTCTACCTCCACTTCTGTATTGAATGCTTTTACTTTGACTGCATTCACAATGCCTACGCATTTCACTCTTACGTTATTTGCCATTTTGGCTCGGCAGGGTGCCGGCCTACTCACCTCTAGACCTAGATGGTGCATAATTTTTTCACTCATGACGCATATTTGCGCACCACCATCTATGTAGACATTTCAAACTTGTTACCCCTTGATGTGGGCATTCATAGTTGGTAGGATGTCGTTGACATCCCTCCCAGAGATAGCCCCAGCTATCCTAGGTCTTGATTTCCTTGTACTCACCATCTTTGTCCATTGCCTCCTCATCCTTGGTGCAAGGTGGAGTAATTGGGGCCAAGTTATCTTCGAGCCCTGCATCTATGTCTCATTTTAGCACATAGTATGGGCCTTGATTGTCTATACCATATCAAATGGCTGGGAGAATTTGTAGGGGTGAAAAAATTATACTCTCTCCCACTCGTGAAATTTTTTGTGGCTATCCAATATAATTTGGACAATCCTAACCCATACTATGCGTTAAAATGGGCCGTATGGCTCATAGTCCCATTTTAGCGCATAATATGGGCCTTGACTACCCATACCATATTGGATGGTTGTGTGACATTGCAGGGGTAAGATAATGGTAACCAATCCCATCCCTGCAAAGTCTTGTGGCCATTTGATATGTTTTGGGTGGTCCCTAACCATAGTATGTGCTAAAATGGACCATATGTCTTATACGGTCCATTTTAGCACATATTATGGGTCCTAATCGTCCATACCATATTGGATGTCTATGAAACTTTGTAGTAATGAAAGAATAATGCTCATTCTCACCCATACAAATTATTGTGGCTATCTTTTTTTTTTTTGGTGGTTTCAAACCATACTATGCGCTATAATGGGTCTATGGCTCATGCGGTCCATTTTTGCGCATAGTATAGGCTTTGACCACCCAAACCATATCGAATAGCTCTGAGACTTTTCACAAGTGAGAAAATAGTTCTCAAGCCCAACCATGCAAAGTCTAATGGACATCCAATATGGTTTGAGAGGTCTCTACCCATACTATATGCTAATATTTGTTGTATGAGCCATATGTCTCATTTTTAGCACATAGTATGGGTCTTGACTGCCCATACCATATCAGATGGCTGAAAAAATTTGCAAAGGTGGAATAATTATACTCTCCCCCACTTGTGAAAAGTCTTGTGGACATCCAATATAGTTTAGGCAATCCCGACCCATACTATCCGCTAAAATGGGTTGTATGGCTCATACGTCCCATTTTAGCACATAATATGGGTCTTGACCCCCCATACCATATCAAATGGTTGTGTAACATTGCAAGGGTGAACTAATGGTGATCATACCCATCCATGCAAAGTCTTGTGGCCATCCGATATGTTTTGGGCGGTCCCTAACCATACTATGTGCTAAAATGGACCGTATGTCTCATACGGTCCATTTTAGCAAATATTATGGGCCTTGATCACCCATAGCATATTGTATGGCTGTGAAACATTATAGGGATGGGAGAATAGTGCTCACCATCACCCTTGAAAAATATTGTGGCAATCCAATATGGTTTGGGTGGTCTCAAACCATACTATGCGCAAGAATGGGTCGTAAGGCTCATACGATCCATTTTAGTGCATAGTATGGGCTTTGACCGCCCAAACCATATTGACTAGCTGTAAGATTTTACACGAGTGAGAAAATAGTACTCAAACATGCCCATGCAAAGTCTTATGGCCATCCAATATGGTTTGAGAGGTCTCGATTTATACTATGTGCTAAAATTTGTTGTATGAGCCATATGTCTCATTTTAGCACATAGTATGGGCCTTGACTGCCCGTACCATATCCGATGGCTGGAAAAAATTGAAGGGGTGAAAAAATTATACTCTCCCCACTCTTGAAAATTTGTGTAGCCATCCAATATAGTTTGGGCAATCTCGACCCATAATATGCGCTAAAAATGGGTCATATGGCGCATACATCCCATTTTAGCGCATAATATGGGCCTTGACCACCCATACCATATTGGATGGTTGTGTAACATTGCAACGGTGAATTAATAGTGATCAATCCCATCCACGCAAAGTCTTGTGTCCATCCAATATGTTTTGGGAGGTCCCTAACCATACTATGTGCTAAAATAGACCATATGTCTCATACGGCACATTTTAGCACATATTATGGGTCCTAATCGTTCATACCATATCGAATGGCTATGAAAATTTGCAAGGATAGAAGAATAGTTCTCATACCTTCCCGTACAAATTCTAGCAGTCATCCAATATGATTTTGGTGGTCTCAAACCATACTATGCGCTAGAAAGGGTCATATGACTCGTACGCCCCATTTTAGTGCATAGTATGGGCCTTGACCACCCAAACCATATCGCATGACTATGAGACTTTGCACGAGTGAGTAAATAGTACTCAAACCCATCCATGTAAACTTTTGTGGCCATCGAATATGGTTTGGGATACTTGACCCATACTATGTGCTAAAATTTGTTTTAAGAGCCATACGTCCCATTTTAGCACATAGTATGGGCCTTGACTGCCCATACCATATCAGATGGCTAGGAAAATTTTCATGGGTGGGGGTGATCATCATTTCATCACCTGTGCAAATTTTCACAACCATCGGATATGATATGGGTAGTCAAGGCCCATACTAAGCGCTAAAATATGCCGTATGAGGCGTATAGTCTATTTTAGCACATAGTATTTGTCAAAACCGTTCAAACCATATTGGATGGTAGTGAAAATTTTCATGGGTGGGGGTGAGCACCATTTCTCCACCCGTGCAAATGTGCACAATCATCCAACTTTAGGGTTTATGGGTTAGGGTTTAGGATAGCCATACGACCCGTTTAGCGCATAGTATGGATGGGGACAGCCCAAACCATATTAAATGGCTATGAAGCACCATTCCCCCACCCGTCCAAAGTTTCACAACCATCCGAGTCTGGGTATTATGGGTTAGGGTTTAGGTTTAAGGTTTAGGGTATAGGGTATAGGGTTTAGGATTTAGGATTTATGGTTCAAGGTTTAAGGTTAAAGGTTTAAGGTTTATGGGTTATGGGTTAGGGTTTAGGGTTTGTGGTTCAAGGTTTAAGGTTTAAGGTTTAAGGTTTAAGGTTTAAGGTTTAAGGTTTATCGTTTAGGGTTTAGGATTTAGGATATATGGTTAGTGTTTATGGATAAGGATTTAGGTTGAGAGTTCAAGGTTAAAGGTATTGGGTTTATGGTTTAGGGATTACGATTTTGGGTTCAAGGTTTAGGGTTTACAATGCATAGTATGGATCAAAACCGTTCAAACCATATTGGATGGCTACGAGACTTTGCACTGGTAAGGGTGAGCACCATCTCCCCACCCGTGCAAATTTCATAGTCATTTGATATGGTTTGGGTGCTCAAGGTGCATATTATGCGCTAGAATGGACTATATGGATCATATGACCTATTTTAGCGCATAGTATGGGTTTTGATCACCCAAACTATATTGGATGGCCACGAGAGTTTGCATGGGTGGGGGTGAGAATCATTATCCAACCCTGCAAATTTGCACAACCATTCAAATTGGTGTGGGCATTCAAGGCCCATACTATGTGCTAAAATGGGTTGTATGAGCCATACGGTCTGTTTTCTTCAGCGATTTGCATGTCCCTATGCATGGCTACATGCCCCATTTTCCAAGAGTATCTCTAGGAAATGGTTTGTGGTGTTTATTTTTATTTCTCATTCTATTAACACTAGTTAGTAAAGTAGTAGGATATATACTTGTATTTTTAAATTTTTGAAAAAAAATCAATATCCATTTAGGCTTGTCAATTTTTCAAATCTTTATTTGAGCTTAAATCTCAAATAAGAAAACTTCTCATGTGTATGATCAAACAATGTTCTGTCAAAGGGACTTGGCCTGATGGTAAAGGCAAGGGGCTTTAACTACATCCTCTATGGCTTAACGCTTGCAACATGTGGTGCGGCTGTGTGGGTGCAATCCTATAAAACTGGCTAATGTGAAGCATTTTGGCCTACTAAAGGCCTTAGTATCATATGGGTGAAGGTCGTTCAACTCTATTTGTGTTCTCAACAGAGCTTGAAAGTCTTCAAGGGAAAGAAACCTTGTCCCTTTCAAATGCTATTTGGCAAAGTTATACTCATTTTTTTGGTATGCCGAAAAAGGCTTGCACTCATAGAAGTATAATCCCATGATGTGAAGTATTGATTCAATAATGTGTTTTTCATATTTTGATTTGTGAAATCCTTTTAATTATTTAAGGACTTCACAAATATTTATTTCATTGAATTGTCTTATTATTTAGTATGTTTATTAAATCTACCATTTTTATGAAAATCTTGAAACATATTATTGTTTTAGTTTTTTAATGTGTCTACCTATTTTCTTTTCTTTTCATTTTATTATGTTATCAAATGATAATGTGCAATGTGCACCTTTCACCATATTATTTGTCTGGGTCTTTTCGTAATATATAAACCATTCTTGATTATGTATGTATAATGGATGTATAATCACTACAAGAGAACACCTAAATACCGACATCAAATTACCAAAGCCAGTACAGAGTCAGCAAATTTCAGCCAGTTGAGCGGGCATCAATATGTGTACATAATTTGAGAGTGAGAACCATTTTTTAAAAAATAAAAATTTGAATTTTCGATCGCTATTTGGGTGTATATTTTGACGGTGATTTGGGGGCGCATCTAAATGCTTCTATCGACAAGTGTATCGACGAATTCTGCAAACAACAAAATCCATAGATTCTTCCTACATATTTTTTTCCATTTTTCTTCTCCTCCCTTGCTCTCCTCATCCTCACTTGCTGTAGATCTGGTGTCATAGGGATTTCCGGCCGGACTCGAGATCTCCACTCACATGCTTCCTCCAATCAACAAGGTAAGGTTCTTTTCAAGATTCGTTGTAGGTTTCTTCACTTTTGTGAGTGTGCAAGTAACATAGTATGTGTGTGTGTTTGTGTTTGCAAGTTTGGCAACATTTCTTTAAGTTCTTCTTGCTCAAATAGCTTGCATGTGAGTACTCTATCATTCTCTTCTCTTGCATACACATATAGACACACACACATGCACATAAACATGTATGCAAATAAATAGAAATGAACGTTAGTTTCTCGACAATCTAAACACACTATGTGCGGCACACACACACTTTTTTCAAACAAAGAAGTTTTTTAAAAATATACCTTTTGTTATTTCATAAATTTTATTAATTAAAAATCATCATTAATAAAGAAAGATAATGAAATTTGATCATTAGAAAAAGGAGTTATTTTGATTTATGTCAATTTATAATTATTTTTGTTATTTTATGTGAATTATTATGAAAACTAATAAATTATGTTGTTTTTTCGAATTGTGACTTGTCGTCAATGTTGTAAATGTAAAATAAAATGTTTTTAGTTAAGTTTTAGTGTTAGGTTTTAATTACCTTTGGTTACCTTCATGCGTTTTGTAAATTGTAGATCGGCATTTTTATGTCGATTTCTTATGCCAAATCGACGTTATGTCGCTCAAACGTAGTTGCCCACTGTGGGCTATTCACGCTTAATTAGGGTTAGCCTCTTCAGGCTAACCGCTTAGGTATTCAGTCGCTTAGCCATGCCGCTTAGTCCTACCTGCTTCATTATTTAGCCACTTAGCTACTTAGGGCTAATTGATATTCAGACAGCTTAGGGCTTGTTTCTTAAGGCTATTCGCTTAGGTACTCAGTCACTTAGCCGCTTAGGACTAGTTTGTATTTAGGCTCTTGAAGGCTAGATGCAAAGGGCTAGCCGCTTAATGTTAGCCGCCTCCGACTAGCCGCTTAGGTATTCAGCCACTTAGCCACGCCGCTTGGTCCTACCTGCTTCTTTATTTAGCCGCTTAGCCGCTTAGGACTAGTTGCTTAGGGATAATGGGTATTCACACCACTTAGGGCTAGCCGCTTCAGTATTGAGTCGCTTAGCCGCAGTGATTAGGCCTACCCTCTTTGTTATTTAAGTGTTTAGCCGCCTATAAGGAAAAATTGGTATTCAAATCTCTTAGAGCTTGTCGCCTCGAGCTAGCCGCTTAGGTAATCAACCTCTTAGCCGTGCCACTTAGGCCTACCCACTTTGTTATTTAGTTGCTTAGGGCTAACAACACCATATTGGTAAATTTGAAAATTTTTCCATTCCCACCTTAGAATGAGCTTACAGTTTGACCACATGGAAAAATCTTAGCCAAAGTTTTGAGAGCATGGTCCGGAAGAGCTTTTCAAGTACCACCTTATGGAAGGATTCAACCTTTAAAAAATAGTTTGAGATTTGTCCATATGAACAAATCTTCAAGACGTTTGTGATTCCCAAATTAGCTTTAAAGTCTCAAACTCTTTAATATGGTGTTTAGTTGATTAGGTATATTTCAAATGCTTAGCTGCTTAGGACCAGTCGCTAAGGGCTGATTAGTATTCATGTCATCTAGGGATAGCCGCTTATGGTATATTACTTAAGATAAGTGTTTGCATTCTTTCAATCTGCTTACGATTTAGGTATTAGCTTGGGCTAGTCGCTTATGTGTTTGACCGTACAAAGACGCTCAAGATTTAGTCGCTACGATGTGGCTGTGTTTGGGTGGTTAAAGTAGGCAAAACACAAACTGACTTCAGAAACGGCTTTTGTACTTCAAAAACACTAACTTCGACAAACAAAGGAATATAATGCAAACAAACTTAAAAAACGCAAACGGTTTCCAAAAATGCAAATGATCTTTAGAAATGGCGGTCTGTATTAGATCGGTCCATATTAGATCCGTCCATTCAAGTAGTCAACATGTACTATATTAGGGTTTCTATTGGATCTACGTACATGCATTTTCACATAGATGTTGTCGGAGTGCGCACCTCTCTAGGGTTGACCGAGGGAGCATTGAGCCTCTGGTTGTAGATGGAGAAGCTGTCGAGATGCAAACCGAACAAAAACCAGTACAGTCAAGGTTGATTTAGTGTTAATAAGAGAGTAAAGAGATTCTTAGAAAGACTTGCACAAGAGTATGATTAACCGTAATGTATTCAATGGCCAAAATCCAACTTAGAATAGATATTAACACTTAATTGAGTCTAGCAATCAAAAGATGTTTCCATTAAATAGATATCTAAAACTCTTGATACAAATTAATTGCATATACCAACGTAGGTATGCCCGTTGATTTGGAATCCCCTATTCAAATATCCCAAACCGGATGGAAACAAAATCCCCACAATCTGCCAAATAAACTTCAACCTCCTAAGCCCTACTCGTACACTTCTTCCTCCCTTCTTTTTATTTTCTCTACTCTCCTCCCCAAAATATTTTCTTTTCTTTATTGTCCAAAAAACATTGCTCTTTAAGGCATGTCCGACCTCCTATTTTAATCCCCCCCATTTTTATTTAGCTTTTGCATGGCAAGAGTAATCCCCTCTTTTCACTATTTTTTGGACCCTTCTCATGTGCACCGCCCTTTTTTTCCGATGCTATTCCTAACTTGCCTTAAACTCCACAGCTCAATACTTGTATGTTGGTACTAAAGTATTGGTACTGGTAAGATTGGTACTGGTATGCCTGGTACTCTTAATATTGGTCTTGTAATACTAGAACTCGTAGTACTGGTCTTGATAATATTGTACTATTATAACTAGTATTGGTACTCGTAGTACTGGTCTCATAATATTGGAACTCGTAGTATTGACCTAGCCCCGACATAACAACTACTAACATTGTCCAAAATTTTGGTAAAACCTCAAATATGTTTGTAGATTTTCATCTTTCACCCCGTGCCTGCCGCAAAGGGGTATGACATCCACCCCCTCTAAACTTGCACATCCTCCGGTATGTGCCAATATTTAGAAGTTCTCTAAGGAAATATCTTCATCATTTAAATCTCTATCTTCAGACACATTGAAGTCTCCATCCCCAATTCGAAGCTCTGTATCCCTTTTCTTATATAATTTGACCCGTTTTCCCGCAATTGGAACCTTTAACTTTGTACCGTCCATTTAACATAAATTGGAAGTAGCATTAGGGAAAGCATGTTTGACCACATAAGGGACAAACCACCACGTAACCATTTTGCGCATAGCTATGTACTGATTATCTAAACTGCTATCATAAACAAGAACCCAATCCCCTTCTTGAATAGCACTCGGTCTTAGCCTGTGTCGTTTGTCAAAAGCATCTTGTTCTTTAAACAAGCATCTCTCAATTTTTCCCTTGCAGTCTCCGCATACCCATTTCTCCTTTCCAATTGTTGAATCCTCAAAGCAAGTAGACCTTCTCTGTTCATATCTGTATCCCAAGGCAATATACTCCATGTAACTACTATCTCCTCAAGAGGCATAACAGGTTTTTAAACATACATCAACTCTGATAGCATGAACCCTGTAACAGTACTGTGTGGTACAATCAGCCCATAAAGCATAGGGTAGCAATCGAGGCCAATCACCAGTATTTCCTTTGCATGCATTAGCCAATGCCTTGATAATGGGGGGATGTCCCCTCTCACATTTTCCATTCCCTTCCCGGTTATAAGCCGTAGTGAGAGATAACTAAATACCTAGACGAGCAAAAAATTATCTTGCCTCATTAGCATCAAGTTCTCCTCTATCCACAATAAGTTTTCCAACAAATCCATATTTTCATATTACATCTTCAAGTAAAAACTTGCATACCGCACTTGTAGCTTTAGTTCACAAAGCCCTCCCTTCAACTCGGTTTGTCAAATCTTCCCTGGAAAGCACAATATACCTCATTTGTTATAAATCCTGTAGGCATTGTAATGAAATCAACTACCTATTTGAAATGCCACACTGGATATGTTGGATGTAAACCATCATGGTGCTTTACATTTGAGTATATTTGACATACATTACAAGTTTCAACAAAGTGTACAACATCTTTATGCATTACTTTCCACCAATATAGGTCTTTGATTTTAGCAAAAGTGGCCCATACTCCCCTCTAACCTGCCCATAATGACTCGTGGAACTATTTAAGTACTTGGAGTTGTGTCACCCTATCACAAACTACTCATTGAGTGGTTCCCCTTTGCTTTTTTGAATGTTTCCATAAAAGCCCATCTTGTAAGAAATATCCATAATCCTTCTTACGGATTCCCCTAAACTCTTGTTTGGTCTAGTCTTCCTGCTTCTTCAATGTACTCAAATATCTCCCAATCAACAACCATTCGCCTTCATATTTGTCCTCTGCAAAAGATTGTAATGCAAAAACCACACTTTTACATTCTACACGCAGTTTTGAAGAGGTAAAGAACCTCAAGCCCACGTCTTCAATTTTTTGAAATCATAGTCTCTTCATCCTCAAATCTGCCCTTGGACAACATGTTAGCTACCGGATTATCCTTACCTGCAATGTGATGAAACTCAGGATTTAATGACTTTATATATGCAATCCAATGTAGCATTGCTACATATGGTGTAGAACAACTTGTGATCATCCTGAGTAATGGCAAGCAATCTGTCCCCACTATTACAAAAGCACTAATAAAGTACTCCTTGTTGCACCTTAGGGCACTTGCTACGCCCCAAATTTCCCTTTTTACTTGCGGATATGATCTCCTCCAAAAGCACTTAATACTTTGGCACCAAATCTGATAGCATACCTTTTGACCTCCTCATCATCTTGTCCAATATCCCACCCAATACCCGTGGGACTTGTGTCAATTGTCACAATGATTGGCTTCCCACTTTTTGTAGCCTTCTCTCCTTAATGTAGGATCCTCTTGTAACGTCTTCTTCAGTTTACGATGAACATCCTTTGAGTGTTCCTCTTTCCAAACAAATTCTTTCCCTTTCTGAGAAATTGGTATAACATGTCTGCAACATGTGAAAAATGGGGTAACCGTATCAGGTAAAAAACACACGCATCTAAAAATCTTTGCACTTTTGTAATTGAATTGCATGTCTCTTTCATCTTTTGAATAACATCCACTTTGACAGGGCTGGGTCTTCTACCAGATGTTCCACATAAGTGTCCACAATCAAGACTTCTTTTACCCCAAGCATAGACTTTTGGTATGAGAGTGTAAGGTTGACCTCTTCAAGCCTTGATAATATCCTATCACAATCAGCAATATGGTTAGCCACAAACTATCTGCACCCCGTCTTATCTTTGGCTTCATCTTTTTCACCCTCTTCACACCCTTTTATCAGCACATCATCAATAAAAGACATGGTAACCTAAGGAATGAAATTCCGCAACACTTTATTCATCCCATTCATCATGTGAGCAACTAAATTGGTTGCTCCCTGTGGCAAAGTACACATATTACTAATCCCAAAGAAGTACGCATGGTTGTTAGATCCCTACTTTCCATAGCGAGTTGAAACTGATCACAGCCTGAATAAAAGTCCCCCATGGAATAGATGGCTCTTCTTGCAAAAGCCTCTGCAAAATCATCAACCACTGGACATGTTCCCACATTTCTGATAGTTACCTTGTTTCTTGGCTGCATATCCTGTATGAACCTCAATGTACCATTCTTTTTGGAAACTGTAAACCACTTGTTAGAGTAAGGAGCACAAGAGGGCTCCAAAATGCCCATCTTAATCTTCCCATTCATAAAATCAACCAACTTAGGAAGATGAGCCTTTGGAATAGGGATAGGCCGCAAATTCCAAGGCAAATGCGAAACAGTAAATATCCCCATGGGAGTAACAACACTAGGATCAACACAACCGATATCACATGGTTGGAAAGCAAAAGCCTTCCCATGATTCTTTAACATTTCTCAAAAACATTCTATCTCTTCTTGATTTAGAAAATATGCATCAGCAATCTTTAACTCCTATAGAGTTTCTTCAGCAAATGAGTGCCCAATTTTACCTCAATCTCGGAGGATAGGTTGCTGAGATGCTTTTTCCATAACTGTATCACTGTTTTTTGGCAATGGAATGGCCACTGGTCTGACCTTCTTTGCCACTGTTTTGTATTTTGTATTCACTTGGACCCCTTCTGCATCTAACTCTTCTTTAAATTGCAAAATATAATCATACATGTTAAGAGAGTTTACCTTAACCATATTCATCCCAACTTGATCTTTAGATTGTATGACTATATCCATTTTTTGTATCCACACAAACGCCTAGTCTTCAAAAATACCTGAAATTTCTTCATCTGGGTCCAGTACTTCACATCCTTGAAGTATGCCTTGGACATTTCAAACATGTTTCCTCTCCCATTTGCACAAATTATTGAAATTTTTATAAGATACCGAGCCCTGTGAGACCAACCCCAAAAATCCTGAATAAAAAGTCTCTCTGTAGACATCTGCTATCAGCGAGAACTTCTCCTCCAAAGCACCATCGTAGTCCTGCTTTATAATGGCACTTAGAAAAAATCCTCAAAACCCCTGTTCTCTTTGAATTGTTTCATCAACTTTGGTAATGGATGATCTCTTAAGGTGTCCTTGTTCCTAGCATGATCCACAAAAATGGTTAGAAATTGAAGTGCTTTCTTACTATCACGATGTCTACCTCTACCATATGTGGATCCATCATCCAAAACCTTGGTTTCCATTCTCACTACCGTAATGTAAGGCTTCCCTAAGATGATTGGATACATAGAATGATCCTGTGCGAAGAAAATTTGTTCATGGCTTACATCCCCTATGGTTATTTTAACGTTACGGCATGCACCATACAAGTCCCCTGATTGTGCATTGGTAGCTCGGATATGCCACCCATGTTTCATATCAATAAACCACTTTCCTTTCAAGAATAAGCTCTTTGACATGAGGTTCACTTCTCACCCATGATCTACCAATGCAACAACCGGCTCCTCTAAATCACCTACCTTTACCAAAGTTTCAGTAGTAGCCCTAACCCAATGATTTCATGTAAAATGGTTGCCAGGTACATCTTCTCCAAACTCATCGTCATGAAATTTGACATGCTTTACCCATCTTGGAAGCTCATTGTTGTCGACTATGCTTCCCCATTCATCTTCACCCATTTCTTCTTCATTAACACTACCCATAATAGCTTCAATTTTATCATAAATACTTTGCACCCCCTATGTCCTGGTTGGGTCATTTTCAAGCCCATAGAATATTTGGCGCTTCCACTTTCATGAGATCAATAAAACTGTCATGAAATTCCCGCTTTGCAATACCTAGGATCTCACCTAGAGTGAACTCCACTCTATTATTCAGAATGCGTTCCTCAAGTACCTTCCGCACATCGGTAGCGTGTTCAATATTAGATCTCGCTTATATGAAGGCCTTTGTGCTTTTCCCGCCTTTTTCTGTTTCTTGGCCTCATCCATTGAGATGCTGGGTGGGGCCAGAGGCGCTCTTGAGCTAGAATCCTTTCCCTTTGGTACCTCTAATCTCGTCGTTCTCTTTGAAGTTCCTGCCAGATCCTCTTCCCTCTTTTGCTTCTCTTCTACAAAAGCCTCATTTTTTTGAGATTTAGCTATGTATGCATGTATTGAGAGGGAATCTACAAGGTCTTCCCACCCATTATTCTTTCTAATACAGTTTCCCACTTAACACAACTGATGATACCCAGCTTTTCCTTTTATCGTTGTTGTCATTGCATATGGAAAGAAGGTCCCATTCCTGCTATAACCTTCAAATGTTTTTTCCCGCCTTTTATTCTTAATCTACACATCGTAAGTTAGTGCTTCAACTACACTTGAAAGTGTAGTTTTGCAAGTGTATTAGACCATCCTTCCAAAAAATCACATCTTTACGCTTGGATTCAACAAACTCCTTGCACTCATTCCTGACATGTCAAGACTATCACACTACATACAGTATTGACTCCCAGTTCCTCTTTGTGAGCCGCTTTGCCTCGATCAAGAAGTTGCATCTTTCTCTTCAAGCTTCTCAACTTTCAAATTAAGGTTCAATTCCTAGATCCCCTTCACAAGCTCATCCATGAACGACTCCTCTAGCTTCTAAATCTTCTCCTTTATCGGCACAAAAACTTCTCCTTCCTTTTCTCCCACCTCTGCATTCATCGCAACCAATTTATCCAATCTTTTGCCCCGTTTCAGCACCAAATTGACTACTTTAATCACTTCTTTCCAATTTGATTTTAGTCCCAAATCCCTCGTGGGATCCTCGAGGAGATCCACTAAGATTTTTTACAACTTTGGATCTGCAGCTTGTGCAAAAAGTTCCACTTTCTCTGAATTAAGAGTAGCCCGTTCGGTTGCAAACAATTGGGAAAATCTCTCTTCAAATTCTCTTAACAATTCAAGAGCAGATAGCCCCTTATTATGCTACTTCACCCACTTCAAAAAATTGTTCTTTGTAACGTCCTCCTTATCCTCCTCAAGAAAATATTCATCTTGAGAGATTGTTTGAACTCCACCCATGTAGCACCATGTGCAGTTCTTAGTTCCTCAATCCGTGCATGTAATTGAGGCACGACAACAAGTACAAAATTATCCACTGCAGCATGCTCCTCTGCTCCCTTGTCTACCATAACCTGCTCATAAACTTTGCAAAATTTAGAAATGTCATAACCTTCAAAACGCCCCAATTTATCTGTCACTGCTTGTCTAGCTTCACGAATCCGAGCTTCCATTTCCCTTTTTGAACTTTGAGTGTCATCTGCTGATGGTGTAGATGCACGTCTCTACAGGGTCGACCGAGAAAGCGTCGAGCCTCTGTCTATAGACAGAGAAGTTGTCAAGCTAGTGTTAATAAGACAATAAAGAGATGCTTAGAAAGAATTGCACGAGAATATCATTGATACGAACAAAATCAATGGCCAAAATCCAACTTATAATAGATATTAGCACTTAATTGAGGTTGGCAATCAGAAGATGTTTCCATTAAACCAATATCTAAAAATCTTGATACAAATTGGTTGCATATGCCAACATAGGTATGCCTGTTGATTTGAAATCCCTGATTCAAATTTCCCAAACCTGATGGAAACAATCCCCACAATTTGTCAGATAGACTTCAACCTCCTAAGCCCTGCTCGTACACTTCTTCCTCTTCTTTTTCTTTTCTCTCCTCTTCTCCCCAAAATCTTTTCTTTTCTTTATTGTCCAAAAAAAATTCTCTTTCGACCTCCTATTTTTATTACCCCACATCTTTATTTATCTTTTGCATGACGCAAATAATCCCCGCTTTTTCCTATTTTTTGCACCCTTCTCATGTGTACCACCCTTTTTTAGGATGCTAGTCCTAACTTTGCTTAAGCTCCACGACTCAATACTTGTATGTTGGTACTCGTATTATTGGTACTGGTAAGACTGGTACCGGTACACTTGGTACTCGTAATATTGATCTCGTAATATTGGAACTCATAGTACTGGTCCTGGTAATACTGTACTGCTATAACTAGTACTAGTACTCATAGTACTAGTATCATAATAATTGAACTCATAGTACTGGCTTGGCCTCGACATAAAGCTACTAACATTGTCCATAAGTTTGGCAAAACATCGAATACGTTTGTAGATTTGCATCTTTCACCCCGTGCCCGCAAAGCAGCACGACAATGTGGGTGTGTACTTATGTCAAACCCTCAAATATAGGCATTGATCAATAAAGACAAGATTATAACCCAGTGGTTCTAATCTCCGTGCACCTCTAGACCAAGTTATGTGGAGATTGGGCATGGCTAGAGAACGTGAGGTAGTTAGAGGTAGCCGCAAATGGTAGAAAAAACCCTCAAATATAGGCAATGATCAATAAAGACAAGATTATAACCCAGTGGTTCTAATCTCCGTGAACCTCTAGACCAAGTTATGTGGAGATTGGGCATGGCTAGAGAACGTGAGGTAGTTAGAGCTAGCCGCAAATGGTAGAAAAAACACAAATGGACGTAAAATACGTAAGCCAATTTCAGAAATACAAACGAACTTCAAAAACAGAGTAAAATAATGTAATCACACTTTAATAGTACAAATAGACTTTAAAAACGCAAATGGATTCTGAAACACAAATGATCTTCAGAAATGATGATATGTATTAGATCAATCCATTTAAGTAATTTGCATGTACTAGATTAGGGTTTGTAATGGATCTACATACATATATTGTCATGTAGACCTGGGTGTGTACTTATATTGAACCCTTGAATATAGAAATTGAAAAATAAAGACAATATTACTGGTCCTGATCTTCGTGCAACTGTAGACCGAGGTGTGCAAGGATTAGGCATGGCTAGAGAAAGTGAGCTAGTTAGAGCTAGTGGCAAATGGTAGAAAAAACACAAATGGACTTTAGAAACACAAATGAACTTCAGACAAACAAAGTAAAATAATGGAAACGGACTTCAATACCACATATAAACTTTCGAAACGCAAATTGATTCCATAAATGCAAGTGATCTTTAGAAGCTTGGTCTGTTCTAAATTAGAATGCTCTAAAATACAACATTTTGAGTTAGGGTTTATGACAAGAGTGATTTTTTAATTTTTTGCATCATTGGTAGATTAATTATGGTGATATGATGACATATACTTGTGTGCGATGCAAGCATCATATCTTAAGAAATTAAAAAATATGTGATCAACACATACGCAATAACAATCTCTTTCCCATAGAGAAACTGCAAGATCTGCGTTATTGATCTCATGGCCCGGAGGCAATCGATCAACCCCTACAAGTAGATATTGCGCCAATTTCATCAAAGAGAGGTGATTATTTAATGAACAACCACCGCTGGAGTCTACCCACCAATACTTGATGCCACATTTCAAGAAGTTGAGATGGAGCATATGTTGGATGCGTTCTTTGACATGGACACCATCATTGAGAACCAGGGTGACAACAACATTCAAGGAAACACTATGAATCAACCTCAGTCATTCCGTCTATATCACAACAACATGAGAGAAATGATAAAGAGGGTGAGATTATGAAAGCTCTTGCACCTATGCTTCTTTACAATTGTGTATAAATCTCAGTTCTTTGTACCGCTTTGGCAATGCTTTATCTGCAGTCTATTTGTGGGTCGTTTGATATGAGGGTCACAAAGATTTTTAGGTAAGTATAGTGTATCCTAAGAATCAACCCAAACTAAAGTTCAATAATATGATTGTTGTGTTCACTTGTTGATGTAATGTCAGGTTGCTCAATGAGAAAACCTTGCCGGAAGGCAATCAAATGTCCCTCCCATCCAGCCACTAAAAATATTCTTACTAACTTGGTCTTGGATTACCACAAAATACATGCATGCCCTAATGATTGTATACTCTTTTGTAATGAGTATGCAAATTTGAAACAATTTCCCAATTGTGGATCAAACATGTATAGAGAAGACACTTAAGGAAAATTTGTCCCTACAAAGATCCTTGGACACTTTCCTATCATCCCAAGAATAAAGAGCATGTTCATGTGCAAGTCTATAGCCGCTTTGATGACATGTCATATAAATACTAGATCCACAGATAATGTGATGCGGGTGTCTACTGACTCTCACACATGGAAGCACATAGATGAAAGATGGCCTACATTTAAGGATGAGTCTCATTGTATCCATTTTGGTCTAGAAATGGTTGGAGTAAACCGATTTTGATTATGGACTTTTTTATGGAGCACGTGGCCTATTTTATTGGTTAATTATAATCTTCCACCATGACTAGCTATCAAGAAGGGACACCTGTTGTTGTCACTGATCATCCCACGAGAGTACAAGGCAAATAACATGGACGTCTATGTGGCACCACTCATGGAAGAGCTCCAAATCTTGTGGACAGGGATCGATATGGTTGACATGTCCCAGTCGATCAGACAAAAAAATGTCCATGTGCAAGGCACTCTCATGTGGACCATGCATGATCGTCCAGGCTTTGGCAAGTGTTAAGGTAAGTATCTTTGAAACCCTCACGTGTATGCTATTCCTGGCTGTGCCAATTCTTTTATTTCATTTTTATGAAGTTTTAGGCTTGGTTTACTTGAGCAATCATGCATGTCCAAAATGTGGTCCTCGATTGGTCTTCCGCCACTCCAATCATTTGAACAAGAGAGTTTACAAGGAGAATGGTGGATTTTTTCTTGAAGGACATGAGCTACATGCACCAAACATATGTAAACATGACATGCATCCACTAAAAGAGAGCAATTGGAAGAACATGTGGCTAGAAAGCGGAGATTTTAAGACACCCAGAATGGAGAGACTCTCTATTTTCCATGAACTCCCATATTAGAGTGACCTAGTTATTAATCATTTGCTCGACCCAATGCACATTTTCTAGAATGTGGGTGAGATCCTATGGAAGACCATCATTGAAAAAGGGAGAGCAAGATATGCTTGTTTTTGTAGTTATGGTCATCCTGATGACCAAATGTTTATGTTAATGGTTTTGCATTTCGTTTACGATTATGGTTTTGGTATGGAAACTAGGTTATGGTTATAGTTTTGCAATTATGGTATGTCAATCATGTTATGGTTATGGTATGGCAAGCATGTTATGGTTATGGTTTTGCAAACATGGTTTGGTAATCACGTTATGGTTATGGTTATGGTTATGGTTTTGCAATTATGTTGTGAATATGGTAATAACTATTAAATCATATTACATTTATCGTTTGATAATCTTCTTGTCGTTACGGTTACGGTTTTCCAATCATGGTACAATTATCGCTTGAAAATGTTCATAACATTATAGATACTGTTTTCAAGTCATGTTTTAGTTATGGTTAGAAAACTTTTATGTCGTTGTGCCTATGATTTGGGAGTCAATGTAATGGTTATAATTTTGGAATCTTGTCATGTTTATGTTTTTGATTTTGTGGTTTTGTTATGCTTACAATTTTGCTCATCTATATTGAATGTACCTCTTGCTCTTCAACATCAAAATGTAGGTGGAATGCAGTTGCTTTTGCACTCTTCCTTTGGGCAGAGAGGGTTGGTTTCTGGTGCTACAGTATATGCAACATCAGTCCTTATCCCTCTCAGCCCTTTATTTTTTGCAGGTTTTGACACTGGCACAAATATCAAAATATGCATCATAATAGACCTCAAAATTCGCGTCGAAACAAATACACATCAATATGTGTGTAGAAACCAACGCCGAAATATTATTCCTATTTTAGCGTTTATTTAAAAGCATATATCAACGGGTATGTGATTGTTTATTTCAATGATTAATATACCGGCTTTCATATTGATGATAAAATATCAATGTGGATATCGACGCTCATACTAATGGTTTTTATTTATAAAACAAACTTTTTGCCGTCAATGCGTGCACGAGAAAATTTCAGAGGTCAATTGGAGGGCCTTGTAAGAAATTGTATTTCTCTCTCTAGAAACTTTTTTTAAAATGCACTTGCACCTTGTGAGTACGTCCAAAAGGACAACCAGACACTCTAAAAAGTAGATTTATATTCCCAATCGTCCTTGAAAATGGTCACTTTTTTATTTAATGCGAGCGTTTTTTCAGGAGGCAGGTGCAGCGCATTCAATGCAGTTTACGTCATCACTGGAACTTGAAATGTCACAAACTGTCAAATAGTGATAGATTTTGAGGATTTTGACACCACCAATGCGTCCGAAACGCCAAAATACCCTATAAACGAATGTCTACTTGTCTCGTTTCGACATCCGGAAAGGCTAAAAATGTCAACAAACCCCAAAAAATAGGCTTTGTACTTAAGGCGCGCGAGGAGGCATTCTAAAATTCTAGAATGCCCCCCTGCGCGCCGTTAGTACAAAGCTTCTTTTAGTGGTTTGTTGACACTTATCTTTCAAGAAAGCACCTTTTAAGAGGTTTTTTTACATTTTCCTCTCAAAAAGCTCCCTAAAAAGAGGAAAAAAGGGTCTTTTTACTAACGGCGCGCGAGGAGGCATTCCAAAATTTTGGAATGCCCCCTTGCGCGTTGTTAGTAAAATGTTCTTTTAGGGGTTTTTGATATTTTGTGCCTCTTTGGATGTCGGAGCGAGGCAATTAGACATTCATTTCTAAGATATTTGGGCGTTTCGGACGCATTGACAATATCAAAAGTTTAAACATCTTCCACCACTTGATAGTTTTGTGACTTTTTGAGTTCCAGTGATGACGTACACCGTATTAAATGCACCGCATCTGCCTTCTGAAAAAGGTGCTCGCATTAAATGAAAGAGAGTGATTGTCTTCAAGGACCACTAGATTATTAAATGAGGAGAGGGACACCTTTTATATTTTTGTTAATATCAATATATTTTTCTACGTAACGTTAACGTAGGCTCTTCTCTCATTGGAGGAGCTTATTTTCCTCTCTCTTTCAAAAGTCCCTCCAAAAGACCTCCGAAATCTCCTAATGGCGTCAATATTTGCGCAATGTGTTGTAGTGAATGGATAATATAATGGATGTATTGTGTATGTACAATGGATAATATAATATACGTTTTTTTTTTTTCAAATGATAATGTTCAATGTGCACCTTTTACTGTATTATTTAAGTGGGGCCTAATTTAACCATTTTTTATTATGTATGTATAGTGGATAATATGATTTTATCTTAAAACAAAACAAAAATTCCATGTGAGTGTAGGCCCTTATTTAAACTTACTCTCCATAAATTTCACTCCTGCCTTAACTTACCAGGCCCTCGTATCTCTTCAACTTGTTAAAAAAGATATAAAATTCCTCCCTATTTGGCCACTATAAGCTTCTAGCACAGATGTAGTGTTTTATTATACTAGAAATAATAAGTTTGAAAGGTTACACCAATACTCAATACTTGAAAGGGTTTTCTAGACCACCGACCTATCTCCCACAAAGTTGATTGGGTTATTGATTAGAGCTTATTATTTTTGTGATGATGGGAATGGGATCGTGCTAGTTGGGGTGGAAGATAAATTAAACATTGTGCACACAAGTGAGTGTGTGTTGGCTAGATTATCACTCAAGCAAATTAGGTTCCAAGATCAATTAACTTGGACTCATAAACACAATCTTGAGTATTTTCTAAGCCATCACAAGCTCACCATAACAAGGGAGATGTAATGCAAAAATAGACTTGTGTTTATTCATACATGAAATGAGCTTTAAGAAGCGCTACAACCTTGCACCACTGCATGTGTGATAATTCCGCCTTTCCTCTCCTTGAATCATACTCTTGTACTCTAGGACCTTGAGGTTTGGTGTCATAGAACCTAATATCTAACCAACCCAAATGATTTTCTCATATTAGACTGATCATTTGATGTGGGAAAATAGACGGGAACAAGAGTTAGAATATAGACATGTGCTTTAGGGTCTATCTTGACACGGGGCCAAAGGTAAAGGGACCCAAATGAGAGATAATCTATCCAAGAGCAAAGCTAGCTAATGGAGCTTAAAGGACCTTAGGGTTAGATTCATTAAAGACCTTCAAACTTTAGTGTTAAAGTCCTTTGCCCTTAGGTAAGCTAGGGCTGAGCTTGAGGTGGGAATATGGCCCAAGATTGAGGTGCTTGTAGTGCTTGCTGACTAAGGTGCTTGAGCTGCTTTATGACTAAGGTGCTAAGGTGCTCCATGACTAAGGTGCTTGAGGGTAAGGTGTTCCACAAAGTCAACATAATCCCTACTCATGAGGGGGCAAGCCCTAATTCTAGGGGCTAGAGAGAGAACACACACACCCTCGCACAAGGCAAAGCTTGGTACCAACAAAGAAAATAGGAAACTTATCAAACTCCTCCTTATGTTGCCCTCATGGTGTGCCTAAAGCCTATTGGTTTGCCTCCCAAGGGATCCAATGATAAATTAGTTAATATAATTAATTCTTTTAGCATTTATTAAGTCCTCCCTCGCAAAGGGGAAAGGGGGACACTTGTCCCAAGGCTAGCCTTGTTGCTTGTTATGCATTCTGAATGTGATTGGCCAGGCTTGTAGGGGTCCAATGAGCTTCGACGTTGAACTAGAAGAGGGGGTCGACCAAAGCAAGAAGGATGGTTTCTTGGGGGGTATATTCTCCCACACACACTCACACACTCTCTCATTGTGTGAAGTGCAAAGTGCAAGAACTCCATCTCCTTCTCCAAGCTAGTAGAGAAGTTCAAAGCCTACACCAACACTCTTGGCTATGGAATGCAAATCCAACCAAGAGCCATGCTTCAATGCTTAAGCTTGCCATCGTCCCCATCTTCATTACTATGCTATTATGTATGCTAGCAAAAAGAGTGATGATAAGTGAGGAACTATTTCTTTCTCCTATGGATGTTTCTTTTTCCTCTTCCCTACCCTCGTTCCACGCTAGCTCTCTCCACCTTTAAAGGTGTTTGAGGCCTTGGGATTGAGGCTTGGGATAGTTAATGCTTTTTGCAAAGTTTATGTTATCCTTGTGATGCATGAAGCCTTCCATCTTCATTGCATCACCTAGGTCACAAGAAACACAAAAATTGTATTATACCAAGTCTCTCTTGATGGGAGAATCTATAATGCAAATGCCTATTGGAGAGGGGACCGGCTCCACATAATTCAGTTCCTCTATTGTTGTCAAGTTCTCTAAACACTCTCTGTTGCAAAAGTATTTTTCATGCCAAGTTAATAAAGTACTATGATTATGTTGCTACCGTCAATTAAATTCACCCTCTATGTTCTCGAAGTAGTCTCATAAAAATGCTCTCTTTAATTCTCCTAATTTTTCTATTCTCAAAGTTTATAGGCCATTTACATTACATCGGTATCAGAGCTATTGGTGTTTCTTTTCTTGCTTAAGAAGAGAGTTCCTTAAGTTGTTCATGAAAGGTTGGGCCTCTTAATTGCAATAGGGTAAGTGGGACAAGGATCCATTATCTTGGTTTAGAAGGACTTAGTTTGAGGTACATTGTTGGGAACTATAGTCTTAATAATGGAGCCTCTCGGGGCTTGCCTTTGGCTTTACCATTATTGAGCTACGAGAAAGCTCAATATGAACCATAATCAACCGAGCAATGTTAGACCCTCTCCACTAGTCTTTGCAATCAATACTTTCTAAACCACGGGGGTGGATACTTGAGGACTGATTTTCAAAGGTAAAGAAGAGTAGTACTAAGGTTTTTGAGGGTACCAAAGCAAAAAGTAATTCTCTACATAATTATAATTAGCATGGATGACAATAACCAAGAGAGTAGAATGAACATTGATAACTTTGATTTTGCACATGAAGGTGCTAATGATGATGCCCCCATGCTTGTCAATTATCTTGTTACTAGGTTGCAACAAACTATGGGCAACCGTGCTTTGCAAGCCAAAGTTACCCAACAACTTTGTGCTTATGGAATTTCCCTTCCTCTCCAAGAGGAGAGGGAGATTAGGAGGCCTCTTGATGAGACCCCCAAAAGAATACTCTCTCCCATACGAGAGGAGGATTTCAAAAAACAAGAAAGTAATGAATCCCTAAGTTCCTTTGAAGATGTGGCTCCACAAAGACGACGGTCTAGACGGTGGCCAACTCCTCCCAAAGAGGAGATCAATTCACATTCCTTCTCCTTGTCACTCTGAAGGGAAGAGAGGAAACAAAGGAAGAAAAGGGCAAGAAAGAGGTCACCCTCTTCTCCTTCTTCTTCATCTTCCTCCTCTTCCAACAAAATCTATGGTTGAGTCTCCTAGAGAATACAAGAGGGGAGAACATCGCAAGTCTTACCCTGCATGGAAAAGGTCACAAAATCTCAAGAAGTTCAAAGAGGGAGGAAAGCCTATCTCTTTTCTCACCTATGATCGCACCTTTGGTGCTACAAAAAAAGTATTGGAAGTTCAAAGAGGGAGGAGAACATATCTCTTTCCTCACCTATGATGGCACCTTTGGTGCTACAAAAAAAAGTATTAGCCTTCATCCAGCAATTTCATGCGGCCTTTGAAGATGAGGGCTTCACGGAGTCCTCCAAGTTACTCCATGTAGCTATTCACTTCTAGAAATCGGCTCGTCAATGGTGGGCGAGCCTTCCTGGAAATGGTGAATCCCCAAAGACATCGAAAAGTCTACAAGTTTCCATCATGAAGCAATTCCTTGCAAGCAATGCAAAGGACATAGTGCTTACCAAATGGCAGAGTTTGAAGCTTCTCTCCCATGAGTCTATTCACAAATATGTGGAAAAGTTTTGGGATCTACATCTCAAGGCTACTCTCTTTCAAAAGAAAGACTTTACCAAACAAAATAAACAATTCTGTGTGGAATTACCTAAAGAGATGACCGAGTATGTCAACTCTCAATAGACTAGTTCTATCACCAAAGTAATCCACCACACCATGGTTGCTTCACGCAACAATTTTCAACAAGGAGATAGACGGAATGTCAAGCCCATGGAAAACAAAGACAAAAGTGATGCAAAGGGAAAAACCAATGCCCAAAATTCTTCCCAAGTCAATTCCAACAACAACAACAACAACAATCGGTCCAAGGAGAAGGGATTTTACAAAAGTAAAAACAAACTCTCTTGTTAAGATCTTGAAGCTTTTCACAAGGACCATAAATGTTTTATGTGTGAGGAGTAAGGACATGGATTTCGTTCTTGCCCCAAGAGAAATGCATGCAATGAGACTCCTAGAGCTTCCACTATCGAAGCTCCAAAAGAGCATGCTCATTGCAAATGATCACCTCTCTTCTATTCTTGGGGAAAGGTAAGGGAACATGATGCCTTCATCTTGTTTGAACCTGGCTCTACTCACAACTTCATATCAACGGAGTTGGCCACCAAGTTAGGCATTCAAGCTTTCAAGATGGGAGATACTATAATAGCGGACACAGCTTTCAAGGGATATCAAGCCTCCGTTACTCCCTTGATGAAGAAGTTGAGGCTTCATGTACAAAGCTATGTCGACAAAGAATATTTTTTCATCTCTGCTCTCCAACATGAGGATGCTCCCAACATGAAGTTCCCTGAAAGGATAATCTACTTCACCTACAAGCGCAATAGCATGTATATAGATGGTAGTTAGTTTGGTCATACTATACCACTTGTAAATCCTCTTGCTTTTGATAAATCAATGAAGAGCTCAGTTTCTATGTACATGATTATTGTCAAAGAGTCCCTAAAAGATCCTAATGTTTCATCAAATGTAAATGGTAGAAACCAAGAAGAGTTAGAATTTTCTAACTTTCAAAAAGGATTCCAAGATGTGTTCCTCGACGATATACCTATGGACTTACCTCCAAAACAAGGGGATGATGACCATCAGATTGAGCTCCTACCATAAAGCTCACCACCTAACAAGCCTCCTTATCAAGTTTCCCAAGCTCAACAAGAGGAGATCATGAGGCAAGTACAAGAATTGGTAGACAAAAGGGATGGTGAGGCCTAGATCCTCTCCCTTTTGTTCTCCAGTCCTTTTAGTAGCAAATAAAGATGGTACATACTGCATGTGTGGATTATCAAGCATTAAAACATATCACTATCAAAATTAGATTTCCCATGCCTCAGGTAGAATATCTATTTGATAAGGTACAAGGATCTATCCACTTCAATAGGATTGACCTTAAAAGTGGCTATCATAAAATAAGGATAGTGAATGAAGATATCCTAAATACTGCGTTTCATACAACATTTGGTCTTTATGAATATCTAGTCATGCCTTTTGGCTTGACTAATCCACCAACTATGTTCAAGCGTCTAACGGAGAAAACATATAGACCCTACCATAAATTCACTGGAGTGTTCTTTAATGATATCATCATCTACTCCAAGTCCTTGGAGGAACACAAGAAACATCTCCAAGTGATTTCTCAAGCGTTGAGGGAGAACAAGCTTTTTATCAATCAAAAGAAAAGCGAATTTTTCCTTCAAGAGATTCAATACTCAGGTCATATTATCTCTCAAGATCGTATTCGTATGGATCCATTAAAGTTAGAGGTAATAAAAGCATGGCATAATCCAAGGAATCTACAAGACCTAAGAATATTTATTGGTATGTGTGCATACTATAGACGCTTGATAGCAAAATTCTTTCTATTAGCAGGACCATTACTTGACTCAGCAAAGAGAAACGTTAAGTACGCATGGACTGCTAAGGAGCAAAATGCTTTTGACAAGCTCAAAGAGAAGCTAACCTCCCAACCACTCCTAATGCTTTGGGATCTCTCAAAGCCATTTGAGGTCCAATGTGATGCTTGTGGTGATTTCCTTGGAGCATTCTTGCTTCAAGAAGGGCGTGCCATAGCATATGAGAGTCAAAGAATCAATGTTGATGAATGAGTCTTGGGCATGAGGAAGAGATTTTAGTTGTTTTACATGCCCTAGACACATGGAAGCACTATCTATTGGGGAATCCATTTATTCTACAAACCGACCACCAAAGTCTCAAGTACTTCATGAAGCAAACCAAGCTTTCTGACAAACAAATGAGGTGGGAAAATTTTCTTTTGCAATTTTATTTTCATATTGCTCACATATCTGGTAAGCACAATCAAGTGGCCGGTGCATTTTCAAGGCGACCAAAAGTTAATGCGGTGTCTATAGCAACTCACAATTATCTATCTTCTATGATAGGTGAGTATACTACTGAACCTAACTTTAAAGACATAATGTCAGCTCTTGCTTTGGGGAAGAAAGAAGAACCATTCACCTTGTAGGATGGTTATCTTCTCCATGGAAATAGGCTATGTGTTACCCACTCCCTTCATGAGAAAGTCATGTATGAATCCCTTGCTCCTTGCTATGCGCGGCATAGAGGCATTCAACCTCTATTTCCATTGACCTACAATGAAAGTGGACGTACAAAAGTATGTTTCAAAATTTCTAGTATGCCAAAAGATTAAGTATGATGGAGGGAATCAAATTGTATTACTCCAGCCATTTCCAATCTCTAATTCACCATGGGAGAGTATATCCATGGATTTTATCTTTGGATTACCAAAGTCTATCCATGGGAGTACGGGAATATGGAAAATAGTCGATAGGTTTAGCAAGAAGCACACTCAAGTTCCTATCAAAAAGACTATTAAGGTGCACCAAATGGCAACTCTCTTCATATCCCATATTCTCAAACACCATAGATTGCCAACATCCATCATGTCAGATAGAGATCCTAGAGTGACCAGTAATTTTTGGAAAGGTCTCTTTGAAAATTCAGGTATAAGATTGAATTTCTCTTCGGCCTATCACCCACAAACTGATGGACAAAGTGAGATAGACAATCTTACAATTCTTGATCTACTAAAGATCTATGTTAGAAAAGTAGACCAACACTCACAATGTGAAAAGTAATTACCTCTTGTAGAGTATGCATACATAAATACTGTCCATACTTCTACGGGAAAATCACCTTTTGAAATCATCGAGGGAAGACCTAAATTCCCTTGCTACTTAAAGTACATGGGAAGATCTTTGCTTCTGCTGATGAGTATAGTTGTGACCTACAAGAATCGTTTCAAAAGATTAACGAGGCTACATCCATCTCTTTACAAAGGCAAAAATCTGGTGCTGACAAGCACATAAGGGTCCTAGCATTCAAAGAAAATGATTGGGTCTTACTTAAGTTTCCCAAGGCTTGATTGAAGAAAACGATGAGAAAAAATCCTACAGGGGCCATCAAAAGTATTATGCTAAACTAGCAAAAAGATACCATGGTCCTTTGCAAAATTTGAAGCCACTCAAAGAGATGGCTTATCAACTCAAGTTTCCCAACCATTGGCTCATACACAATTCTTTTTATGTGAGCCTATTTAGGCCCTAAAATGGATAACCACCAAGTGAACCAATTATTGAAGACCCTCCCTAAATCGAATACCAAGAAGAGGTCCTACAACCCAAATCTATCTTTCGGCATGAAAACAAGGTACTACGACATGGTAAGATTATCTGAGGGTATCTTATTAAGTTCAAAAATTATCCTTTTGAAGATGCTAGATGGATGCAAGGAATATAGCTTAAGGATAGTATGAACCTTGTCAATGCTTACAATGCTACATTAGAGTAAGAAAATGTACAAATTTCTTTTAAATGACCAATGTTTTTGTCTTATAAGAATAATTATCCTTTATTGTGCACAAATTAAAGTAGTATGGGTACTTAGAATCATGTTTGTGATGACGACGGCTCTCAAACACCAAGTAGAACCTGTCACTCTACTTGGGAGAATGAAATGGACTAAAGAGGAGACATGCTTGCGGCAGCTACGTCTCCCAAGCACCAAATGGATTAGTCATCTATCTTGGAATGATGTCATAGGGTAAAAAGGGATCCTCTACCCCGCTAAGAAACATTGACTAATGACTAAGGATTTATCTCTTCTACCTCATAATCAAGGATAACTATGATTTCAAGAGAGAGGTAATGCCATAAAATCTAATATCTAACCAACCCAAATCTAATATCTAACCAACCCAAATGATTTTTTCATAATAAATTGATCATTTAATGTGGGAAAATACAGGGGAACAAGGGCTAGAATATAGACATGTGCTTTTGGGTCTATCTTGACACGGGGCCAATGGTAAAGGGGCCCAAATGAGAGATAATCTGTCAAAGAGCAAGGCTAGCTAAAGGAGCTTAAAAGACCTTAGGGTTAGCTTCATTAAAGACCTTCAAAGGTTACTGTTAAAATTCATTTGACCTTAGGTAATCTAGGGCTGAGCTTGAGGTGGGAACCCGACCCAACCTTGAGGTGCTTGTCGTGCTTGCTGACTAAGGTGCTTGAGCTGATTTATGACTAAGGTGCTAAGGTGCTCCATGACTAAGGTACTTGAGGGTAAGGTGTTCGACAAAGTCAACATAATCCCTACTCATGAGGGGGCGAGCCCTAATTCTAGGGGCTAGAGAGAGAACACACACACCCTCACACAAGGCAAGCTTGGCACCAAGAAAGCAAATAGGACACTTGTCAAGCTCCTCCTCATGTTGCCCTCATGGTGTGTCTAGAGCCTATTGGTTATCCTCCCAAGATCTTCAATGATAAATTAGTTTATTTAACTCATTGTTTTAGCATTTATCAAGTCCTCCCTCTCAAAGGGGAAAGGGGGACACTTGTCTCAAGGCTACCCTTGTTGCTTGTTATGCATTCTGCATGTGATTGTCCAGGCTTGTAGGGGTCTAATGAGCTTCCATGTTGAGCTAGAAGAGGGGTCAGCCAAAGAAAGAAGGGGGGTTGCTTGGGGCTATGCTCTCCCACACACACTCACACATACTCTAATTTTGTGAATTGCAAGAGCTCCATCTCCTTATCCAAGCTAGTAGAGAAGTTAAGAGATTACACCAAAACTCTTGGCTATGGTATGCCAATCCAACCAAGATCCATGCTTCAATGCTTAAGCTTGCTATCTTCTCCATCTTCATTACTATGCTATTATGTATGCTAGCAAGAAGAGTGATGGTAAGTGAGAAACTATTTCTTTCTCCTATGAATGTTTCTTCTTCCTCTTCCCTACCCTCTAGCTCTCTCCACCGTTGAAGGTGTTTGAGGCCTTGGGATTGAGGCTTGGAATAGTTAATTCTTTTTGCAAATTTTATGCTATGCTCATGATGCATGAAGCTTTCCATATTCATTGCATCACCTAGGTCACAAGAAACAAAAAGATTGTATTGTACCAAGTTTCTCTTGATGGGAGAATCTATAAGACAAATGCTTATTGGAGGGGGGACCAGCTCTACATAAATCCGATCTACTATTGTTTTCAAGTTCTCTAAACTCTCTCTCTTGCAAAAGTATTCTTCTTGCCAAGTTAATTTAGTACTATGATTATGTTGCTACCGTCAATTACGTTCACGCTCCATGTTCTCAAAGTAGTCTCACAAAAATGCTCTCTTTAATTGTCCTAGTTCCGCTATTCTCAAAGTTCATAGGCCATTTCCATTACATTTGGACTAGTGCAAAACTGAAGAATTTGACATCTCTGCCACACTCCTATCCAGGAGACCATCCCCAATCAAGGAGACAAAACATCTCTAATCCAAGAGACACTCAACACCTCCCCTCAAATAGATGTATAAACTAAGACCAAGCTAGTCCAAGCTATGTCCAAAAAAATACAACTAAAGGGGAAATGACAAAACAAAAGCTAGGGAATGCCATCGTAGACTAGAAGGCTATAGCCACCTTCTTCTTCATCTTTATCTTGTCTTCTTCTGCCAAATAGACTTTGGGCCTTGGATTTCTGTTGGTGCTTTCTCTATCCCTTTTGAAACACTTGGAAGGAAGGTGACCCTTTTTCACACAAATACTGCAGGTCTTTGATGCTAGACAATCCTTTGCTATGTGCTCATCTTTGCCACACTTGAAACTATTAGGTCTAAGGACGAAAAAACAAGAGAACCATTCATGATAAAAAGGATGCATTTTCCTAAATTAGAGACTATTTACAAACAGCCTCATATATAGGCATGAAGAATGGTATAGCTTCTTGACACACAGGTTAACACATGGACTTCTAGGTGTCATCACATGCATATGTCTTGTGGCTTTGCTACACATGTCTATCAAGGTATAAGGGACGTTGCACACGCACAAGTGGATGAAGCTAGGGTTTACCTTACAGAAACAAGTTTTGTTACTAGAGAGAACTGCAAAATCTCCTCCCCCTGAAGTAGAATTTCTCTGTTGTTTCTTCTCCTCGATCATTAAATATTTGATTACATCTTCAAAATATGGTGTTGGATCCTTCTCCTCAATGATTATAATTATCTAGTCAAAGCTAGGTGGTAAGGATGGTAGAAGAACTGCAATCTTGTTCTCCTATGGTACTACACTGTTGGAATAAGCTAGTTGCGTGGTCATTCTTTTGAGGCGATTGACCAAGCTTGCAATATCTTTGTTATGTTCCATTTGTAATTTTTATAGATCTTCCTTTAAGCTCAATTTTCTCTTCTTTTTCCTAGCTCCAAAGTTTTTCTCCAGTGATTCCCATGCAGCTGATGAGGTATCACAATCATCAGTAAAGTGTACATAGTTGTCATGTAGTGCAGTGATTATGATTCATAATGCCTGCTCATCCTTAGCTTGATTTTTAGCACTCATAGCTCACGTTTGTTTGTATGCTCCGTCAATGGATGACGGATCAGTAATGGTTGGTTTGATGATTCCCCATAGACCCTTTTTCTTTAAGTAAACTTTCAAATTGGTCTTCCAAGTATGAAATCCCTCCTGTTAAATTACTAAGCCCTTTCTCTTCCATTGCGCTAATAGAGGGGTCTTAGCTTAGGAGACTCTCCTAGACAATTTCTACCTCTTTACACGAGCACAAGTATCCGTCAAGAAATTAAAATTTATTTGAAGTTATTGTGCTTGGATGGATTCATTTTATTGCAAGTTAGGAGAGAGAGAGAGAGAGAGAGAGAGAGAGAGAGAGAGAGAGAGAGAGAGAGAGAGAGAGATTTTTTCTTGTCGAAGTAAAGCACCTCTTCACGGAGTGAAGCCCCTCTTCACTTGCAGAATTGCTTTGAAGTTTTGAAATTTGGAAGCCTTTGAGTTTAGAAGCCCTTTTGGTTTGATGCTCGAAGGACTCATTGGGAAAGTTCCTATTTTTGGAGGCTTATGGTTGAAGATCAAAAAAAGGTAACCAAAAGTTGGCCAGGCTATGGGAGATGCCCCTAACTTTGAAGCCTCTTTCCTGTTACTTGGTGGGAACAACTCTTAAATGGTTAGGAGCCTTTGGAGATCAGGAGAAGGGCTACTAGACGCGGGAAGGATGGTTCCAATAAGAGTCGGGTTGTCGGGCAGGCGGGGTCAGCTCGAGCAGTGGAGCCGTGCAGTGGGCAAAGTCGTTGTGTGCGCGCGGCATGGAAATAACCGCTTGTGGACCTGATTTGAAGAATAAGCTGGAGTTTGAGGCGCCTTTTCACATCTGTCCACCCTTCCACGTCTGCCCTGTGCGGCCGAGCCCTTAAAAAAGTATTCAAGACAAGCGTTCCCACCACGGGTGAGGCTGACTTTGGCTTTTTTGAACCTATTTTTCCACAAGGGTGTGATGAGCATTGAATGATCTTTTAGGCACACGCACACACACACATTTCAAAACTTCAAACGTGCAGGAAAAACAAAGAATGAATCTTTGCAAGTTTGAATATTGTTCAAAGCGTTAATTGACAAAGTCTAGCTCAAAACTAGTGTGGATGGGCTTGATTGAAAGCTCTCGAGACAAGCTACAGACACATGCCAATTGCAAATGCCAATTTTGCTAAAGTGAGAAGCATCTATTGAATGCAAATGCAAGTTCCTAATGGAAAGTTAATGAACTGTAATGCTAATTAGGCCTCTAATTAGCGATTGAGTAGTGTCCCAAGAGCCTTTAACTCAAGAACATGATCATGCTAGCCAATCGAATACTAATTAGGCATGCAGTCTGCAATAGGAGAGCAAACCTAATGGTGGTTAAGGAATGCTATTTGTACTAACACTCAAATGCATAATGACAAGCCTAGCTAGCATACCCGAGCTCTGATACCACTTGATGAAAATTGGATCGTTGCTAGCTAGGGTGGATGAAAGATAAACATCGTGCACTCAAGTGAGTGTGTCTTGGCTAGATTATCAGTCAAGAGAATTAGGTTCCAAGATCAATTACCTTGGACTCATAAACACGATCTCGAGTATTTGCTAAGCCATCACAAGCTCACCATAAACAAGTTTTTATTCATTCATGAAATGAGCTTTAAGTATCTCTAGAGCCTTGCACCACTGCATGTGGGATAGTTTCACCTTTCCTCTCCTTGACTCATATACTCTTGTACTCTAGGACAAAGCTCTCACTTTACATGTGGTGACAGCATATTCTATATTCAAGATAGAATTATGTGAAAAAAATGCCACATTTTACCCACCTCTTAGTGGTGTTTGTGAAGCTAAACTCATGATTTTTACAAAGCCCACCTCTTAAGTGTTTGTGGAGCTACACTGTTGATTCTCACAAAGGATGAATTTTTTGAGTACAAATTTGCAGAGTGCATTAGTTTGCTAAGAATATTCCTCCCTCCCTCCCTCCCTCGCGCCCCCCTAACCCCCAAAAAAGTCCACCTGGACTTTGCATTGTAGATTCTCCCCCGCTCCATCTCCTCCATGCTTGCTTGTGCACCCGCCGCATCGACAATGATAGAAAGACAGAACAAAGAAATCCTAACGACAATTGCCTCTACCCAGAATCATTGTGGAGGGCACCATTGATATGGGTAATGAGCTGTTGTTGTTTTGCACCTATGCTTGAGCGAAGAAAAACATGTAGGCCAACATAATTTTTTGTTGCTTTCGCTCCCTACAATGACCTGTCGTACAACTGTCCTTCGTCTCATTTACAACCCAGCAAAACACACACACACACACACACACACACACACACACAAACCTAATATGCGTTCACAATCGAGGCAGTTGTTGCCTATAGCATAGAGAGAGAGAATTGCCTGGCCCAAATAGTGAGAGATATTTTTTTGTAGATAGAGAGCGACCCTCGTGGCTACAAGCTTGCCCTGCCCACAGGGAATAGAGCCCTCTCATGCGATTTTGACGATACCCCTTGCTGACGCAGAGTAATCCCCCCCCTCTTGCTCTATGTCTGTGTTTGACTTCTGCACTGCACAATGATTACCCTCTATGCATATGCAGTCGAATCATTCCCCCCTCGCTCTCTGTCCTTCTTCCCTTTATTCATCATTGGTTGTTGCTACTCTACCATCAACCCATCAACTGCAACAAGGAGAGAAAGTAAGAGAGAGAGGTTCCTTAGCTAGCACCTGCGTACTTGCGAGACAGAATTTGCAAGAGAGATCAATAATAAAATCTTCCCTCTAGAAAGCCTTCTAGATTCTCACTCTTTGCTTTGCATGAGAGAGGCTTGCACAAAGAGAGAGACAAAGTCCATGCACTTCCAATTGCCACCTGCCATAACCTGCTTGTGTCGCACGCTCTTCTCTTGCTAGCTACTTTGTGCGCGGTGCCATTGTTCATGTTTACCTTTTGCCTTTGTTTTCGAGAGGGTATCTCAATAGATACCCATTAATCAACGTGAATTTCAAAATTTGACATTCGTATTTGGCTAATATAATAAACTCGTTTACACCTCGTTTGGCATCTAATGTAATAATTGAATAAAGTTTCTTGCTTGAAAGGACATACAATTGTCTACTCTGGAAAAGTGTCCCATTACCAATCTAGTTGTAATCCTACGTAATATGCACTTATAAAGCTCCTTTCAATAATGCAATAGAGTCTAAGTTAAATTAAATTGTTAGCATAGTAATTGTACTACTAAAGTGTCGTAGCTTTTTTGTGAATCCCTACAATAAACTTTCAATCTTACATGGACATCTAGGATACGACAAAAAACTTTGAATGCAAGAGTCTACCATTTAAGGGAGTTATCCAAAGGCCATCTCTTGTAAGTTGTATACAACCTTGCCCATGAATGAGTCACAAAGCTCCAAATGCAAGGACTGCCACCAATCTATGTATACTCTCTCTAGATTTTGATGTAAAAATCCTCGTAGAATGTCGAAAATGCACATTCTATCCAACGTGCTGATCTCAAAAGGTGTTTACTATGCACTTGAGCACTTAGGGCACTTGCAATTGAAAGAAATGCAATTTGAGCATTATAGACTTATGATTGTGATAAAATACACCCAAATCCGTAATGTAGTGGTTTCCATGAAGGGATCCTTGCTATGTGACAATTGAACCTATCTGGCTTTTCCCAATCTTTCTCCCTAGCGTAGTGCCCTTTGTGCTTGAATATTTGGGCACGGAACTCTCTTTTTAATGTGGGAGTGATAATTTTAATTACATGAAGCGTAGAGATATGATTTCTACAATGGTACGTAGCTTCTTCCTTGTATAACCCATTGGTACTTCAAAGATAGGAAAGCATCATAATCTCCATTACATATGACGTGTTCAGATTGTGAATTTTTAGAATCTTATTATCTAGGTCATCTTATCTCTTCAGCACTGATATGGTGCTAAGCCCCCTTCTATTCTCATCATGCTTAAGTCTTTGGAGAATAAGGTATAAACAAGCCTTTGGAGAATAAGGTATAAACAAGCTTGAGAAATGTTAAAGAATTTAAGATGGCCTACCTACCATACCATAAGAAAAGTCATGTTTCACGAATAATGAATAGTATTTTTCTAAAGGTGTGTGTATGTACTAACGTTTGAGAGAGAGAGAGAGAGAGAGAGAGAGAGAACGAACTCAAGCAATTTAAGGTCTTAATTTTTTAGACTCAAGATTTAGCATTTAATTAAGAACAAACAATGGTTCACAGGTATCCACTACAAGCATGAGTTGATTATCTTCAAAGCTTTAAAAAAAAACCAACCAAACACTAAGGTTTTTGCCACCGGCAGCTCAAAAATTTAAGCATATAATGAAAGGAAAATTAATTTGAATGATGGTTGTTGATTGGCTGGTTTGGCTTAGAAACACAATGTCCCAATGTCCGCATAGGTGAATCAGCTATAGTTCATGTCATCATTGATACTGCAATCCACCATCTGCTCACAAAGGTTGGCCATGCATGTTGCAACCTATTTATGCCCCTCTAATTCAAATGAGAGATATTCTTTATTCGTAGGGAGGCAGAAATTATATATGTAAGCATAGTCTAGTGGCCAATTCGCTAGTTCTAGATCAGGCAATTTTTTCCAAGTAAAAGACACTTTGAAGGTCAGTTTTCTTTTAATGCTTGTTTGATTTACATGTATTATGCTCCACTTTTGTTCTTTGTAGGGATTGAGAGAGAAACACCCCTTACAACAAGGCAAGTAGGGTCTCACACGTTTCTTTTGGGAAAATTATCAAAATACCCCTCTAATTTGCGGAAGTGATAGGTGCATTACCTTATAAGAAAATATACCCCATTTTGTTGCAAAGGCAGTTTTGTGTTGATCCTTTGGCTTTATCGTGAGCTTATTATAGTCCAAATAGACATCAAAAATGTTGTAAGCTTTCTTGTCCACAACTCTCTCAATCACATGATCTGTGATGGATAAGGGAGTTATGTAGGCTTTGGAGATGAATCGCTTTATTGTTTTTAGACATAATCGCATTTTTTTGAGGTAATTTGTGACAAATTGCATGCTAAGCACTTAAAAATGGATCTCAATTGTCAAAAAGAAATAAAGATTAGACAATCTTGAATAATCCAACCAAAATAGTTACAACGATATTTTGAGAATTTTTGAAATTTGAGGGGTATTTTGGGAATGTCCACAAATTAGAAGGGTATTTTGATAATTTTTCCTTTCTTTTTCATGGGTATCTTCCAAGATGCCTCAATTTGGGATAAAAAGAAAAAGATGAATCGCGTGTAGCCAGCTCTCATGATGGAACACGAACATGTTCATGGACAATTGGCAAGGGTAGAGACAGTGCAATTACAAGAGGTAGTGACAGGAGTCATGGTCAATTGACAGGGCTGGCCAAGTGACAGTGTCAGTGGAATCCCCAAGGATTGGGTGGTGCAAGAAGAGGCAGCATCGAAAGTCTTTTTTTAATATGGAGAAGCTTGCGCAGGCAGCAACATCATGAAAAAGTGGCTCAACTTAGCCTCATGATTATTTGACACTCTCTTTGTTAGGTGGGATCAATGGTCCCTACAAATTGGGAGCAGCGGGATTGGTTTTGCACCGTCAGTTTAATCCCCAATGATCACCATGTGATCACAATTAGAGTGAACCCAAAGTGAATTTGATGTTAATATCAAGTGACCGCCGGGTGATCTTTTTGTGGAGTCCCAATCAACATGTGATCACCTTGTGAACCCACCCATTACAAAGTGATTATTGTGTGACCCCGACCATCTCAAAGTGATCTCCAAGTGAATTCCATGTGATCCCCACCACGTCATTTTTGCTATATGATTCTATGTTCACACCTCCATTTCAAGTGGCGCAAGATAGCTTAATGTGAGAGTGATGGCCTCCGATGGTGTAGGTGATGGGTTCAGTTGCGGAGGCTCAACAGATCAAAATCTTTTGTTTCTTGAGAATAAACGGACAATTCACATCGTTCGACGATCGTGGACCGTTAATCCCATCTGACAAAGGGGATGTCAAATAGTCAGGAGGTCAACCTATTGATTTGTATGTCATTGCAATCAAGTGTTGCATGGACATTTGCATTCAGCCCTTATTTTTGGCAATACTCACTGCTCAGTAGTGTCAATTAATGCAAGTCGTCTCATTAGTTTTTTTTTTTTTTGGTGTGTGTGTAGGTCTTTTATTGTTGGCAATACTTATTAGTGTGAGTTAATACAAGTCGTCTCATTAGTTTGATCTTGTATTTTGGCAAATCTTGTTTTGTAACGGTTTTAACACTTTACAGGCTTTGAGCTCCCTTTCATTTTCGTTTGGGAGGGGAATGAAGGGCCTACCTTATCGGGTTGGGCCGGATGCTCCACGTCATGGAGTCGGGTGTGTGAGTTGGGTATCGCTCTTGACAAAAGAAGATAAAAAGGGGAAAAAAAAAAGTCCAATCAATGTAAGAAGTAATAAAATTTTAACTTTCATTTCCTGTAAGCTTGTTTTGCAAAGCCAAAAATCAAGGCCAAGACAGGCCAGGGAGTGGGGTTTTGCGCGATAAATGGCAAAGGGTCCTTGCAAGCAGTCACTCGACGTGACCGAAGCTCAGTGAGAGAACGTTTGGGAGGGAAGAAGGGCCGAGGCGAGCTGTTTTTGAGAACGTTTGGGGGGAAGAAGGGGCGAGGCGAGCTGCTTTTTTGACGGTTTGACCACTTCGCTTTCTACTGTAGGGTGGCAGCCATAATACAAGGAGAATCCCGTGAATTCTGAGATTCGTTGGCGAGCCCGACGCAAAGTCCAGCGGCACACCAACTATACATATGCATTTTTGACAGTAGGCTTTTACAAAAACGATGCGCTCTCCTAAAGCCACCATTTCCGCAATGTGCATGTTATCTCTGTGTGTGTGTGTGTGTGTGTGTGTGTGTGTGTGTGTGTGTGTGTGTGAGAGTGAGAGAGAGAGAGAGAGATGGAATATCACTTCCCAGGAATGTCAATCTCATCCCAAAAGCAAGACAAGGCCCGCTTTTTTAAAGGGCTATGGCTCTCCCCGCCCCAAGCCTCCTCCACGCTTGCAAGTGCAAGGACTCTGCTTCCTTCCTTCTCTCTGGCGACAGACTTGGTGACGTCATGCACATGACCGCCTTATTATATCGGTTGATTGGTTGGTGTTCTTTTTTTTTTTTTTTTTCTCCTTTTTGGAAGGGTGTCGTCGTTGCCGTCTGTGTCTCTCTCTCGAAGCCCAAGTTGCCGGACTATATGCCAAGTCGCACTTATGTCGATCGTGACAAATCCTTAGCTTTTTTCGCTCCTTGGTGGACGCGGCCCTTCTTTTGATTACCTTGTCTCCACTGCGCCTCAGCAGCAACTCATGCATCAACCTCAAACATCCGTAGTTGCATGAGTCCACTCCCAAATGCTACTATCAATCCATCGATTTGCCCCCTCGTAGGTTACATCCTGTTATACATATTGCCCATTAAAGAGAAAGCTCACACGCTTGTGCCACCACTGGCTTATTGGATATATGCATTTTATTTCTCTCACCTACAAGGCTACAGGCCACATGTCCACATACACAAAAGTACATTTCATGACAGAAAAGAACATCCTTTTTCTAGCTAGTGCTACCTTCTCTAATCTATGTGATCAGACATGAAACTATTTGCTTCTTAGGGGGCACCCACAACGGGGCCCTGCCTCCCTTCCATTTCTCCGTATGTGTAATAAGTCTGTGTGTGCATTAGAGAGAGAGAGAGAGAGAGAGAGAGAGAAAAAGAGAGAGAGCTCTACAATCTCAGGGTTCCACCTTATAATTATGTCAATACACCATCAGTGAGACTCCTTTGGCTTTCTGCAACAAAAAAGAGAGAAGTTATTCAAAACAAAGTACAATCAATATCGGTAAAAATCAAAATAAAATCATACCAATACTCTTATATTCCTCAAACTGAAACTTATGTGTGAAATCTTCGGCCATTGATTATACTCTTATCGGCAATGTGTGAAGATTATACTCCTTCGGCCATTTCAGTTTTAGTCCTTGAATGAAAGGTAGCGAAAGAAAAAATAGGTAAAGAGCAAAGACGAAACTCAAGCTTACACATGCAATACCCAGTGTCTAATGTGGTGTACACTTTGTTCCAATTTTATTGAGAAACATCACCATTGTATATAATTTAGCATGCATTTTGTCTTAATCGAAGCCAAGTGAAGACTTTGCATTCAAGGGTTTCCATTGTGTTATCTCTTTGATAGAAACATGTCCCAATCTTGTTTATTCATCAATCGCAAGGGAAATATGGTAATAGCCAGCCAACCCTTAATAGGAATATAACTCATAAAAGCCTATGAGTAGGTAATTTGGGTTGTATTCTGCTTGCGCATAGTACAAATGAGCTTGAATTAGTTGTCCATATCATCATATATAGAAAAAACTAACATAACATTTAGGTCATATCTTCTCACCTCAAAATTTTCCATGGGATGAACCACCTCATTTGCTATTTTAGGTCTTGCAACTCTAATGGTATGCTAAACCTTGAGTGTGTGCTCAAGGGTGCACCTTCACTACAAGAGGCTATTCATATTAGCGACGCTCACACAGCGACGCTCAAAAAAAAAATTCTCGGCGTCGTTATGAACGTCGTAAATTTACAAAGAAATTTGCGATGCTCATAGCGACGCCGACTGTGCTAAAAAAATAACCGAACGCGCTCAAAAAATTTGAGTTTTTCGGCGTCTTCAAACAAAGAGCAGGTAATGCTCTCCCTCACTTTCTCTCTCTCTCTTTTTCTTCTCCACACACACACACACACACGAGGAGAGGAAGGAGAGCCAAGTATGCTCCTTCCCTCTCCTCATTCTCATGTTCCCTTCCCCTTTCTCTCTCCCTCTCTCTCTCTCTCTCTTTTTCTTTTCCACACACACACACACACACACGAGGAGAGAAAGGAGAGCCAGGTATGCTCCTTCTCTCTCCTCATTCTCATGTTCCCTTCCCCTCTTTCTCTCTCCCTCTCTCTCTCTCTCACACACACACACATAGTGTTTTTGAGAGAGAGAGAGAGAGAGAGAGAGAGTACAAACAAAAACAAAAACGCACACACACATACATAAACAAAGAATGCACACACACATTGAGAGAGAAAAAGAGAGAGAGAGCATGCATAAACAAAAAACGCACGCATTGAGAGAGGAAAAGAGAGAGAGAATATGCATAAACAAAAAACGCACACATTGAGAGAGGAAAAGAGAGAGAAAACATGCATACGATCCAAAAAAACGCACACACATTGAGAGAGAAAGAGAGAGAAACTAATTTAACGTCGTAGGAAACTAATTAAAATTAAAAGACCTAAAGATCTAGTCGACGAGGAGTTGAACTCAAGACCTATTATTCAAGAGAGAAATGGCATAATCAATCTATCATACTTGGCATGGGTGATAGAAAGGTTATACCATTTATCTCTTTTTATTGGCACACACATCCACACACGCGCACACACACAAGAAGAAGAGAGTTATAACGTCGTAGGAAACTATCTTAAAAGACGTTAAAGATTAGGTTATATGTAGACTTACATTAAATTAGATTTATGTTTATTTTTAATTAGATTTATGTTTATTTACGCTAGATTTAGATTTACGTTATATTAGATTAGATTTAGGTCTCCATAGACTGCGATGCCTGCATGAAGCGGGTGAAGAAAGCCCTCAATGGAATATAGGGTATTGCTGCCTTCACTCATGGTGGGCTCCGTCGATCCAAAAGTACTGGTGAAATGTCTTCAGAAGATAGGGAAGAAGGTGGATCTTCAGGGCGGCAAGAGTCACTACATCCCCGACACAATGACCATCTAGACAACCTCTAGTCATTCAACAGCAACTTCAAAGTTAGTAACAAGAGCAAGAACGGTCTAAAGGGCCAATTGCTGTCGTCAGATGTGGATGGAGATGAGGCAGCGTCACCGCCGGAAGTTAACTCTCACATCTTTAGTGATGAGAATGCCAACTCTTGCCGAGTTATGTGAAAATTATGTGTTAAATCAGTTTTAAGGTTCTTATAATCCCTGTTAGTTTAGTTCTTTGTTTTTAATATAACATAATTTACGTTAGATTTAGATTTATGTTATATTAGATTAGACTTAGGTTTATTTAGGTTTACCCACACACACACACAAGAAGAAGAGAGTTTTAACGTCGTATGAGACTATCCCAAAAGACGTTAAAGATTAGGTTAGATGTAGACTTACATTAAATTAGATTTAGGTTTATTTTTAGTTAGATTTACGTTTATTTAGATTTACGCTTATTTACGTTAGATCGAGTCCACGCAAGAATTACTTACGGTTTAGGGTTTAGAGTTAGACGAACAGTGAAAAGATCTACTGTGAAAAGATGTTAAGATGCTGTGAAGTGCTACAGCTAGAGAAGAGGCAAAGGGGTTTTGTCCACTACATGCAGTATCATGTAGACGTGGGTGTGTAGATTTCTTGTACCCACAAATATAGGTATTGACCAATAAAGACGAGATTATAACCCGGTGGTTCTGATCTCCGTGCACCTCTAGACCGAGGTGTGCGGGGATTGGACATGACTAGAGAATGTGAGGTAGAGAGAGAGAGAGAGAGAGAGAGATAAGACAAAGAATGCCAATAGAATATTAAATTTGTTGTCCAGGTTATAAGTTTTTTATCCTCATTATGAGTAGCGACGAGGATGTGGGACCGTCCAACCGAAACACCTATCTCTCAACGAGGGTCTTATTTCCTTGTAATCAATGCAAGCATGCTGTGCGACGGACAAGACGTATTTCTTTGCAGCACGTTCGCGAATTTGGCAAGTTCGATCCATCTATTATAGATCGAGTTGTTGCCAATTATAACTCGTCGGACTCTGACGCTGGCCAACAAGCAGCAATCTTGCAACCCAATAGACGTGTTCGCAGGCGCTTTGGTCAAGCAGCATATGTGAGGCCACAAGATGTAGCCTCTGACAGCTCGGGGGATGATCATGCAGAGCACATTCCCAACGAGGCAATGTTTGAGCCCGAGATTAATGAAATGATCGAGACGATCATGGATTCAGAAAGGCTTATCTATGATGATATGAAAAATGAAGCCGATACGCCATTGTATAATGGAGCACGTATGTCTAGATTGAAAGCACTCCTGGTTCTTCTCAGCATGCAGGCAAAGTTTGGATGGACTGACACTAGCGTCACAGCGCTTTTCAGGTGATGTATTACAATTAGTTTACTTTAATAAAACTCTAAATGTATAATGATCTGATAGATTTTTACACGACTGTATCATATTTTTATGTTGTGTAGATTGTTGAAAGAGCACATACTACCAGCTGACAATGTGATGCCAGATTCCCGAGATGAAGCAAGAAAGATTTTGCGAAACCTGGGGATGGATTACAATTCTATCCACGCTTGTCCTAATGACTGCATTCTTTTCAGAGGGGAATACATAGACATGGAGAAGTGTCTGAAATGTGATTCCGAAAGATATCGAGTAGATCTCCACGGGACAAAAATTCCACAAAAGGTTTTGCGACATTTCCCTCTGCTTCCTCGCATCAAGCATTTCTTCGAATGTAAGTCCATGGCGCCGCCCTAGCATCATGGCATGAGGAGAATAAATCTTCGGATGGTGTGCTACGAATTCCTGCAGATTGCGTAGCGTGGAAACATATAGATGGAACATGGTCGGATTTTGCCAGGGAAGCTCGAAATTTGCGCTTAGGCCTGGCTATGGATGGCGTAAATCCATTTGGTCAAAGATCAACATCTTACAGTGTATGGCCCGTTGTCATCGTCAACTACAACATTCCCCCGTGGTTGACTACGAAGAAGGGGCACCTATGGCTAAGCTTGATTGTGCCAGGGCGATATAAAGTGGGGAATATGGATGTGTATCTTCGTCCACTATTGGAAGAGCTACAACAATTGTGGATTGGCATAGAGGTGGTGGATATGAGCCGACACACAGGACGACGGAATGCTTTGATCAGAGGCATTCTAATGTGGACCATGCATGACTATCCCGGGCTAACAGAATGCTCAGGTGATCTATTGACACTCCTCACTCAGACACTGTAAATCTTTTTTTTTCCCATAGTTGATCTATTATCATGTGTATACATGCAGGGCTTCAAACAAGCGGATACAGAGCATGTGTCACATGTGGACCTAGACTGAATGCACGTAGGGCACCCTCACTGAAGAAGCAAATCTACGAAGGTCATCAAGCGTATCTTCCAGAGAATCATGTGTTACGCGACGGCTTTTTGGGAAGAGAGCCACCAAGGATGTCTGCACAAGCATGGTTAGAGCAGAAGGAGATGTGCGATGACGGATTGCCTCCAGGGATGAAGAGACTATCTCTATGGTACGAGTTACCATACTGGCCCCGACTCATGATCAATCACTTGCTCGATCCAATGCACATATTCAAGAATGTGGGTAATCTACTATGGGACCATCTGACCGGCAAGAAAGATACTTTGGGAGCCAGAGTTGACCTTAGAAATGTGGATCGTATGGAGCAATATTGGCCGCAAACAGCGTCTGATGGATCGATAAAACTCCCTAAAGCACCATGGATTTTCACAGGAGCCCAAGAACGCAAAGTAAAAGAGACCATTCGATCTTTGCGGACCCCCACTGGCGTAATGCACTCGCTCCGAACGTGTTTTACTAAAGAAGGAAAGCTTACCGTTTGAAGTCACACGATTGGCATAAAATGTGTCAAGTACGTTCATAGTGGACTTTAATATCATTGCATAAAATGTGGACTCCGCCACCGATGCCTCCACACCGCCTCGTGTTCGACGAGGCTCTTTACCCTCCCCTTCTTTGCCCGCCCCCACACCAGCCACAGCATCGCCATCTACGCCAGGTTTTGTACAGCTGACTGTTCCTAGAAGCTACACACCTCTACCTACTCCACCAGGAGCCACCCCACTCGACACTCCTCGCTTCGGGGCCCAGACGCCGGTGGAGACACCTGACGTCCGTACCCCCATCGACACGCCGCTAGAGACCCCTGCCGGGACACCCAGGTTCACGCGTCACCGGCCAGAGGGCTTGCCTTACTCCGTCGACATCAGCGGCGGCATCATCATGGATGATGACGGCAAGAAGGTGATCTCGCGCATGCGTGGTCTTTGCTCTCAGCTGTTTAGACACTACATACTAAACAAATGGAGTGAAGTACCAAGTGATTTAAAAAACAGAGTCATCAGCATACTTCATGATGAGTTTCCCGTTCCAACATGGGATCAGCGCTTCAATGAAGACCTGATGAAGATTCGAATGCGCGAATACTGCAAACACAAGCGTTCCGAAGTGCAAAAAGCAATCAAGAATGGGTGGAACAGGCCAGATTGGCTGGCCAAAGAAGATTGGAAGAATGCGAAGAAAGCAGCGCGCGAGAATCTCGACAAGTGGAAGCAACAAAAGGATGCAGCCAGAGCGCGAGTAGAGGCAGGGAGCTCGCACCACTTGGGGAGCGGTGGATGGGCATCATTTGAGGACGATTTTGTAAGTGTTTTCACATTGCTCTTTATGTTCGATAGTTTAGGGTTTATGAGTTTTTTAATTCTAACATAATGAAATCTTTGTATGTTTTGACAGTGGTCGATGACAGGACGTGATCCCACACCGTACGAGCACGAGTACGCAGGCAGGAAGGGCTTAAACGCCCTGATGGACATTCTCAGTTCTCGCGGCGGCATGGTTAGTATTAGGGTTTACTCTTTTTTATTTTTTGTATTGTTTTATAAATGTCGTTATATGTTTATACTTAGTGAAAGCTGTCTTATTGTCTTTTTTTGCAGAATCCGACAGATACGCCGCTTGGATGCGATGAGACGTCTGACTAGACGACGTCAGTTTAGCCGTAGCTAGATAGCATTAGTTTAGGGTTTCTCATAGCTTATGTATCATGAGACGGATTTTATACGTCTTTTTGAACCATGTATATTATTACATTTGTCACCGCAGTTCCTTTTGCCAATCAATTCTTTATGCCTATGATGTTGTACAATTGTCATTATTACATTTGCCAATCAATTCATTTTGCCTATGATGTGTACAATTGTCAATTTTGCAAACAATGCGTCTTGTGGGTGACTATTTTGGGTCTATTATCTACCCTTGCACTTTTTTTAAAAAGTGAATCAAGTACAATATGGTTGATGGGTGGCAAGGCATTCAATGCCCTGCCACCAAAAAAAAATTCTCTCGGGCGTCGCTATAAGTGTCGCTATTTATGGCTCTGTAGCGTCGCTATGAGCATCGCTATAGTTTTCTGTGTAAACGTCGCTATATGCGTCGCTATGAGCGTCTCTATGAGCGTCGCTATATAGCGACGCCTATAACGACGCTCGTAGCGACGATTTTAGCGACGCCGGGGGTTATAAAAACCCAGTGTATTTCCGTCGCTAACAGCGTCACAAGAGCACACAACCTCTTGTAGTGCTTGTAAGTATGTAGGTGTATCACATGCATTTGACATGAGGATATATTACAGTTTATAAGAGAAACATACATACACTTACAAAAATGAAATTTTTATTTTGTTTTAAAAAATAGTTATAGGTTATTGAATAAAGAGGAATAGTTTTTATTTCAACTCACAAAATTGTGCAAAGGGTGTTTTTGAAGTCTCTAATCGCATACGATTTAGAAGATTTTGTAAGGCGCACCCTCAAGAGTGAGTGGTTCGTTCGGTGCTAAGAAGCAAAGCTACAATGCCAAATGACGAACATGCCAAAGCAACCTTTTGTTCACCAAGGATGCAAGAAAGCAAGGGATTATAAAGATACATTTTAATTGTCCCACTAGGTCCATGTATTAAAAAAATAGTCTCCCTTGATTCAAAGAGCTATCTATTTGAGCTGCCAAATCCCTTCACTCCTATGCATTGAACATTGTCTCCTCACTTAGATATACACTCTCACACTAAATTAAACATGCTTGATCAAAAACATCCTCAAAAAGATCTTTCAAGAAATTATTCCATAGAGTACGGAGACACAAATGCACATAAAACATACAAATAATTTTTATACTTGTGGTTATGATCATTACAAGGATGACGTTTATGCACATGTTGACCATTCACCATTATTTTGCACTTCTATCCCTCTAGCATTGCAATCTTCCTTAAAAGTAGCATAGGTCTATCCAAAAAAGGTTCAAATCTCCTCAATATTCTTACAACCATTGTGCACTAAATAAGAAACAGTCATAGGTAATAGACTCCCTAGCTGTAGGAATGATTTTTTACATTCTTCAATTGTGTCACACTTTTGTTTGTGGGTCCATAGTTTTGTTGTGAACTCCAAACCTGTTGAGTGGGGAATTCTATGTAAAGCAAATTATGAACTTTAGGATAAATTTGATTGGCCACAAAACACTCTCTAAGTGTCATCAATTTCTTGGCATCATTATTTATGTCAAACTCTTGGAAGAAAAGGATTCAATGAGTCTCGAGGACATCCTTATGTTTTGAAGATTGAAGCTACATTATCGATATGATCTTAAACATTGAGGACTACTATTCAAGGGAGTGTAATTACTAATCCATCAAGCAAAACAAGCGGTTATACTATTGTAATGAGGTCAACGAAACTATAATTGAGAGTGCATTTGTGCGCAGAAGCGTGAGTGCACCGTGTGGTGTATGCATTCGGGGAAGGAGAGAAGCAAGAGCGCGGTGTGGGTGGAGCAACCTCCAAGGAATAGTGAGGAGATCCTTATTCTTTGTGTATATGAAGAATAAATATGTACACTCGACGGTCGTAGATTGGACATCTGGCCCTGGAAAAATGTGCAATGCCTTTACCCCAATAAATTCCCACTTAAAGGCAACGCACCAATGAGTGGGACCTACTAGCTAAACTACTATTATGCACAAAGAAATTGGTGAGAGACTCTCTGAACCTATGCCCACTGGCTCGCTAAATTGATCTACATGCAGTTGTATCGGCTCTAGGGATAGGCGAGTGTGTGTATCCACAGTAGAGCCTCCATGTAAATCCTACAAGAAACTCCATATGGTCTTAAAAAATCCACTATGCATCATGCTAGTGTCAATCATCGTACGACTAACAATCCTATTGAAAATGCTTCTTCTGTAGCTGCTAGGTCAGACCTCAATACTAGTAGGTTGTACGTTAGATGCCCAAAAACTGAGGAAATCTTTGCAAACATAGGTGTCCTAGCCTCCCCTACACTATTGGCTTGCACTACATCATCAGTACTACTCATCGTGTATCATTGTTGGCATCACTTCGTGCTCTTGTCGACTCTGAAATCACCAAATGTTTTGTTACTACTTGGTGTGTAGAGTTGTTTGGTCACTTTTGAAGCCATGGACTTGTGCGCTACATAGTCCTGATGGTGCTCATCCAATTTGGGCTCATTCCGTGACTTCATATGTCAAATTTGACACTTTGTAGTCATCAAGATGTTTCCTACTATTTGAGAGCTTGCCTTGACTATTTTCTTGAAACCATCTTGGTACATTGTGTATAGCCTTGTCTTTAAGCTGCCCGTGGAGTCAGAACCCAATTCTGGCATGTGGCCAAAACCTAAACTATTTACTTGGGACCCACTCGACCCCTACATAATGATATGGAAGTGTTCTACTATCTAGAGGCATGCTACAGTTCAAGTCTTGTCCAATTCGGTCAAGCTGATAGGCCGCTAGGGTCGTTTTTGTGCCGTAGGAATCCGTACACAGCTAGGATTCTAGGGTTTTTTCATCAGCCTAGACCTGCTCCCCCGACAAATGTGGAACACCTTTACCTCAACAACAATATTGAGATAAGAGTTCCAAAAACAATACCAAATCATATATCGGAGAGGATTCCACCAAGATTTCCTCCAAATTGACAAGAAGTAGCGAAATACGTTTTTGGAAGAGACCCCATAATGATAAGACACGTAACTGAAGCTGACTAGCCAGTGTCACAATTGTGGCAAAGAGTGTCATTATGCTTCATATTTCCAGCATCCACCCACAAAAAGAAGGGGTATGTACCCGTTGTTTGGTAGAGGCAGAGGGCAAGGGATTCTCAATGATCAGAGAGAGCAATCTGTGATTGACAATCCTATACCACCAGCTCTGCCAGGTAATGATGAAGTCCATAGGGTCAATATAAGCATTGTGGCCAAGTTGGGTGTGGTTTTTCTGGCCAAGAAAAGAGAATTAAAGAAACAGACACAAAGGTTGCATAGGAGACCATGGATCGTGAAGGCAGGGAAAAGGTGTATGAAGGTTGAGATGCGCTAGAGACTAGGAAGAAGAGAGGCATCACAAAACCAAGCAATTTGAATATCAACATGGGTGAGGCCATCCCATTTATGATATAGATAGTAAAGTCAAAAGTCAAAATGCTAACATTACATTCGGAAAGCTACTAGCATTGTGTCTCAGGCTGAGGAGGCAATGGTCTACTAGTGTCAGTACAAAGCTTCAATTGTTAGATATTTCACTTTGACCATCCGTTTGAGTATGATAGGCCGAAGAGAACTTTAGCCTTGTACCTAAATTCTTAAAGAGACCCTTCCAGAAATTACTGGTCATTCTAGGATCTCTATTTGACACTATAGACATTGGAAAGCCATGGTATTTGAAGATTTGTGATATAAAGAGGGTTTCCCTTTGATGGGCCTTGATAGTATTTTTGACAGGTATGAAATGTGCTTGTTTGTTAAACATGTCTACTATCGTCCATATTCCTGTATTCCCATGGATAGACTTGTCCAATCCAAAGATAAAATCCATGGATATGCTCTCACATGGAACTAGGGATTGGAAAAGGTTGAAGTAATCTAGGTTGATTCCCTCTATCAAACTTTGTCTTTTGGCATACCACACATTTTGAAACATACTCTTGTATGTTTGCTTTCATGGTAGGCCAACAAAAATATGTCTCTATTCCATTTAGGGTAGAGTGAATCCCTCTATGCCCCGCATAAGGAGGAGCATGAGATTCATACACTACTTTCTCACATAGTGAGTTAGTAACACATGGTCTATTGCCATAGAGAAAATAACCATCTTGTAGGGTAAATGGTTCTTCCTTCTTACCTAGTGCAAGGGCTGAAATCACATCTCTAAAATTGGAGTCTATAGCATACTCATCTATCATAGAAGGTAGATCATTGTGAGCTGCTATGAATACCGCATTCACTCTCGATCATCTTGAGAGTGCATCGGCCACTTGATTATGCTTGCCAGCAACGTGAGCAATATGAAAATGAAATTACGAATGGAAATTTGGCCACCTCATTTGTTTGTTGGAGAGCTTGGTCTACGTCATGAAGTACTTAAGGCTTTGGAGAGCTGCTATGAATACCGCATTCACTCTCGATCATCTTGAGAGTGCATCGGCCACTTGATTATGCTTGCCAGCAACGTGAGCAATATGAAAATGAAATTACGAATGGAAATTTGGCCACCTCATTTTTTTGTTGGAGAGCTTGGTCTACGTCATGAAGTACTTAAGGCTTGGGGGATCTGTTCACAGAATGAAAGGAGTCCCCAATAAATAGTGCTTCCACGAGTCTAGAGCATGTAGAAGTGCTAAGAGTTCCTTCTCATATATGCCTAGAGCTTGCTCAATAGGGTCAAGACTTCGACTTTCATAGGCTATGGCATGCCCTTCTTGGAGCAAAACAACACCAAGGCAATCACCAAATGTGTCGCATTGGACCTCAAATGGCTTTGAGATATCCGACAGCATACGTTGAGAGATAAACTTCTCTTTAAGCTTTTTGGAAGCATTGTTCTCCTTTGTGTTAGGTCATGTAATGGTCCTGCAATTTGTGAAAAATTTTCTATGAAGCATCTATAGTATGCACACATACCTATAAAGCCTTACTTCAAGCAGATTCTTCAGATTAGGCCATCCTTTTATTACCTCTAGCTTTGATGGATCCATTTGGATGCCATCTTGAGAGATAATGTGACCTAAATACTAAATCTCTTGTAAGAAAATTTCACTTTTCTTTCGATTAATACAAAGTTTATTCTCTCATAAAACTTGAAATATTACCTGGAGGTGTTGCTTGTGTTCATCTAATTAATTAGAGTAGATGATTATATCATTAAAGGGCACTCCATTGAAGGTTCGGTGAGGCTTGAATAGCTTCTCCATCAAGTGGTTAAATGTGGTTGCTGCATTGGTCAAGCCAAAAGGCATGACAATGTACAAAGGTAGTGTGAAATGCGGTCTTTAGAATGTCTTGATCAACTATCATTATTTGATGGTAGCCACTTTTTAGGTCAATCCTACTGAAGTAGGTCGACCCTTGTAGCTTATAAAATAGGTCTTCTACTCGTGGAATGGGAAACCTATTCTTGATAGTGATCTTATTTAGTGCTCTATAGTCGACACACACACAATATGTGCCATCTTTCTTTTGCACTAATAACATCGGTGAACAAAATGGAGATGAGCAAGGCCTAACCATGCATTTCTCAATTGTCTCATGCACTTGCCACATAATCTCCTCTTGTTGAGCTTGAGAAACTCGATAAGGAGGTTTATTAGGCGGTGAGCTTTTGGGAAGAAGTTCAATTGCATGGTCATCATTCCCTCGTTTGGGAGGTAGTTCACAAGGGATGTAGTCAATAAAAACATCTTGGAACCCCTTGAGGAAATTGAATAACTCTAACTCCTTCTAATTGTTTATATTTTCTTTTGCTAAAACATTAGGTTCATTTTGAGAATCTTTAACAAAAATCATGTACATGGAAATAGAGCTCTTTATTGACTTATTGAAAGATTTCTTATGTACAATGGGTATAGTGTTACCAAAATCCTTAGCATCTATGTACATCTCTTTTCCCTGAACCTAAAGTAAATTTTCCTTTTAGGAAATTTGACATTGGCATCCATGCGATCAAACCATGGTGCCCTAGGATTACATTCTCATGCTTGAGAGGAGAGATGAAGAAATCCTCCTTGTCCACATAGATTTGGATGTGGAGCCTCAAATTTCAAGTAAGGGAGTGACTCAGGCTTCTTGCTGCTTGAAAGCACCATTGGCAGGTAGGACATCTCCCATCTCATAGGCTTGGATGCCTAGCTTGGTGGCCAACTCCGTGGATATGAAATCGTGAGTAGAACCAAGGTCAAAGAGAATAAAAGCATCATGTTATTTTACCTTTCCCCAAGCATGGCATAGAGGAGATCCTTTGTGATGAGAATCTTTTTCTTGAATTTTGACCAAGGTAGCTCTAGGAGGATCATTACGTGTATTCTTGTGGGGGCAAGCACGATAGGCACGCCCTTGCTCCCCGCACTTGAAACAACAGTTATCTTTTCGATAACGCTCTAACTTTGCTAGAGATTTTAATTTACGTTTATAAACTCCCTTCTCCTAAGCTTTGTTGTTGTTGGCATTGGAGAGGGGGAAAGGAGAACACACCTAGCACACTGCACAATGCCTCACTATAGCCCATGGTATACACAACGCCCCAATTCACTAGAGTTCACCTTCAAAACTCGACACTACCCGCAAGCAAACCATCGCTTGCACATAATGATACACACACACGCCTTTCAATGCACTAGACAGACTCAATCACTCCGCTCTGCTCAATTCACAGCCTTCCACACTCACACAACCTCTCTCTACCTCTCTTTGCATGACAAACTTTGGGGGGGCACACACGTCGACACACGCCCATAAACACATGCACACAAGCAAAGAAGAGAAGGGGGAGCTAGAGACAGTAGTAAATGGCCTTCTCGCATATGCAACATCATATACTTCCAAAAACCTGCCGGCATAACCCTCGGCAAAAAACAATGGATCAAAAGCCTCCATAGGCAAAAACCTCGAGGAGTGCACTATGTACTCATGTTAACGTATAATGTAAGTTCAAAAGGAGGGGTTTTAAAATACAAAAATTTTAGGCAATTTAACAGAGATACATTAAAATAATGGATTTATATATTCAATTTTGGAAAAAAAATCCTAAAATAAGGGGTTATTTTATTCATTCGGACATGTAATAAGAGGGATTTTTTTAATACCCCACGAATGCACGTTATATGGGAGGGTACTCAACGGTGAACACCCTGAGGAAAAAACCTCCAATGGCCCAAAAAGAACATAATGGCAAAAAGCCCTAAAACCTTCACGTTTACATTCTTTCATAGGAGTGTTTCTAGGAGACCAGAAAAAGAAAAAATGGGTGAGCTCTCATCTCATGCAGTTCTGTTTGAGATCCATTTGGAATTTCCCTTGCATTGCTAGCACTTGGCACACTTGATTTTTTTGGTAAATGCATGGTACCTCTCTCTGCCCAATTTGGCCACCCAACTTGGCCGCCCGACTCCCTTTGCATAGCCCTTTGTGCCCTTTTCTCTCTCTTCTTCACCTTTCTTCACATCTTGCCTTTGTGGTCGGCAGGATAGGCCCCTTGACCTGGCCCTTTGGCACCTTAGAACTCTCTCTCTCACTCTTGCTGCGGGACCCTTCCCTGGTTGAGCAATAGCGACATCACTATTTGGTGGGGCTCAGTTTGCCCTCAATAAACTTGGCGAGAGTGGGCGCAGGCACGAGCCCTTACGATGGAGCCATGTCAGCACACCAAAATCCCAACGAGCATCGCCAGCCAATGGCTACAACCACTACCACGCCACCACAACCTCCAAAAACGCCGCCATCCGCCCCTGGCACCACTGTGTAGAGGCCGCATGCTATCTAGCATTCCATCGGAGCTCCAAGCTCCCTTCGCTCCACAATTTACCAATGGGCTCACCATTTGGGTTAAATACCCCGCCATCTGTGCAATTTATAAAAAAAACCCTTCAAGCATAGCCTTTTTGTGGCCCTTCTTCCCTAGGCTCCCATGTCCTCCTCCAATGTCATATCACCAAACCGCAAAGCCCGGGCAAAATTTCATTGTGCCAAGTTTGGCTTCCCCCGATCTTTTCGTTCTTGAAAATTCTCTAAGCCCCCTAACCGAGGCCACAAAAACTGAGAAAGTCATCTACCACCAACTCCGAGCAATTGCACCCATCCTTTCGACTGCTGTAATTTTTTTCTCCAAGCTTTGTTTGATGCACAGTCAACTCCTACTAGCTCCATACATTGCATAGCACCTTCTCAAACTCTGTCGTGGTCCAAAAAATTCTAGATTGCATGACTTCCCATGTGGTCAGGTGGGCACCAATCTAGCCCCCGACAAAACTTCAACTGGCCATAAACTGCAATCTGTGGTTGCTATCTGCATTCTAAAAAGACGGGTATGCTCCATAAATTGAGCACTACGTACTTGTACCATGACATGCACTTGGGCCACCTGTCCCTATCTGCCCTATACGACAAGAATTTGCTACACATCGTACGTTCAAACTCCAATATCTTGGGCTCCGTAGCTCGATTTGATGAGCCGTCTGGACCTGCTCCTAGCTTCAATACCTGAAGCTCTACATTCCTGGACCCAAAGGTTGCACCTTGCATCTCCTCCACCTGTTCCCCAAATTAGCCCCTTTTGGAGCCCTTCTTGGCCTATAAAACTCATAAGTCATACATTTATGTTGCGACCTGTCAGTCCATGATCTTTATAGCTGCTCCAGCCCTTTGCCATGCTTCTGCTAGCCTTCACATACCTGCCTATGCCATCTTCTTTGGTCGACACACTTTGGCTTTACCATCATTGCCCACCCCCTAGTTGAGCATTTATGATCAACCAAAAAAGAGCTTTATTACACTACAAATCGCAAAACCTGTCACACACTAGGAGAAAACCAAAACCATATGTACACAATCTTATTCTGCCTACTGCCAAACCTTCAAGTGGGTTACCCCACCCCTTGCATCATATAGCTTCCACTTGGATCAAACATCCGCCTTGGATATCTTCCACCCATCTATAACTGCCCACCATAGTGCATACCCCAGCTTATAGACCATCAGTGTGTAGGTTGCCCATAGCCTACCTTCAACTCCCAATGCACTCCTGTGAAAACTGTCTACTCTATACCAAGCAGCTTCAAGCATATCACCATCAAAAAAACATGTACCTCACACCGAGCTTGAACACATGTCTGACCCTCCCTCCCAAACAAATAAAGTGGAGGCCTCAACCATAGACCCCTGCACATGCTGAACCATCTACCACATAGTTGTATCTACCAACGTACTCATCAACCATAGTTTACATACCTTGAATGGAAGCAAAGCCATTGCCGAGGATTCTCCTTTATCCACCACTAGACATGTCTGTTGCATTGGAATCTCCATCGTCTTTGGCAACAAAACCTCCTCTTTGGACACACACTCAATTCCAGCATCATCAAGCCCTTCTGCATCAAGCAGCCCTTCAAGGTCGATCAACACCTCTTGCTCTTCAACTTCAACCATTTGCTCTTCAAGCAGCTCTTCTACCACTGCATCATGCTCCTCCATTGAAGAGAGAAACTCGTTCTCTTTTGCATCCACCTCGTCTTTCTCCATAGGCACTACTGCTCTATCTCTCCTGGAAAGATTCTATACCTGTTACACCACCATGGCACACCACCATCACTTTTATCAGCATGGCCATTAGCATGGCCCCACACACCACGTTTACCTGCATACCATCACCTGTAGGCCTAGACCTCTCCACTTAGCCTTCATCAAGCATCTCGGCTTTCTCTATTACCTGCTCTTTTTAAACATGGGCTAGTACCATATCATAACAAGGCAGCTTTACCTTTACCAGCTCGGGTTCTTCGGACTCCATCTCCTCATGATAGGATGTCGAATCATCCTCTATATTCTCCTCGCTTGTCTCCCAGCTACTCGAGCTTGTATCTTCATCATCATTAGTAGCATATACCAACTTCATATCTACATCTTCATCTGCTTGCTGCTCCACAAAAGCTTGACCTGCTTCATGGCTTTGCTCTCTTCTCCATCATCTTCTAAACTCTTGGTATCGGCAACCCGATTGCATTCCACTACCTTTTCATGCAAACTTTCAACAATCTTCAATCCGCACCGGAACCTCCACATCAGCTACCACTTTTACACCTTGGTCTACTTTAACATGGAGCTTCTCCTCGTTGACAAGCTCGTCCACCCTCGGCAAACTCTAACTGCTTCCAACAAGCTTCAAACTGCTCAATGAAAATAAAAAAATCCTTACTCACATCTTGGTGTAACGCCTTCAGCCTTGCACGAGCTTCTTCGGGCATGATCACCTCTTGAAACTGCTCTAGAAACTGACTTTGCAATTTTTGCCATGATTCTTGATCACTGCTCTTTAACCCATCAAGTCACACCTTGGCCCATCCTCGCATCAACAGTGGCACCATCTACAGCCGTTTGGCATCCGTCAGCATACACATCAACAACAGCCATAACTCAAAATCTGCTAAGAAATCCTTGGGATCTTCAATGCCTGTAAATATGGGGCCTTGCTCGACCATTTTTTCTAGCCTCAAACTCAACCATCAAACACTTCAACCATCAGGCAACCGCTTTGTCGGCTTAAAAACACCACTTTCAACCGCACATTGGAGCATCAAATAGCTCCTCCGTGGGGGCACTAGAAGATGGAGAGGGGGAAAGACGAACACACCGAGCACACTACACAATGCCTCACTATAGCCCAGGGTATACACAACACCCCAATCCACCAGAGTTCACCTTCAAAACTCGACACTACCTGCAAGCAAACCACCGCTTGCACACACGCCTTGCAATGCACTAGATAGACTCAATCACTCTGCTCTACTCAATTCATAGCCTTCCACCCTCACACAACCTCTCTCTACCTCTCTTTCTACGACAAACTTTGGGGTGGCACACACGCCGGCACAAGCCCGAAAACACACGCACACAAGAAGAGAAGAGAAGGGGGAATGACGCTTAGAAACAGTAGTGAATAGACTTCTCGCATATGCAACACCATATACATCCAACAAACTGTCGAAATAACCCTCGGCAAAAAACAATAGCTCAAAATCCTACACACGCAAAAACCTCCAATGGCCCAAAAAGACCATAATAGAAAAAAGCCCTAAAACCTTCACGTTTACATTCTTTTATAGGGGTGTGTCTAGGAGACCGAAAAAAGAAAAAATGGGTGAGCTCTCATCTCGTGCAGTTCTCTTTGAGCTCCTTTTGGAATTTTTCTTGCATTGCTAGCACTTGGCACACTTGATTTTTTTGGTAACTACACGGTACCTCTCTCTTCTCAACTTGGCCGCCCGACTCTCTTTTACTTTGAGTTGGTCCTTGAGCTCAAGGACCTCATCCTGGCTTGCTTCTTGATCTATCTCCGCCTTTTCTTTGGCGTTTCTCATGGCTTCTACTTCTTTAGACTCTTCCGCCAGCTGTAGGGTCAGGTTATTTGTGTCCCTCTCGGCATCTAGCAATGATTTGCTGAGCTGCTAACATTCTTCTTCAACTCCTTGCATTCTTTTTGCTAATGCTTGATTTTCTTCCTCCATTGCCTGGCATCTTTGCAGTGCCCTTGCTAGGCTGGCTTGTAGCTCAGCTTCCCTCTCCTTCTGCCTTTGGCTTTGTCCTTGTAGAGTGTCTACTTTCACCTTAATCTTCACTTCAATGGCCTTGAGAGCTACCATCTCGCTTTCTGAAGCCATGGACTGCGCTCTCAACCCGGTTAGCTTCGTCATCACCACATCCCAGTCATTGGAGGGTGGGTGCAGATCCACTGTATCTGTGGCAATTTATTTTAATTCCACTAGCGTGATGCCTTGCATTTGTTCTTTAGGCCCTGTGCTCGCCAAATGCGACTGTGGCGGATTCTTCCTTCATGTATCCTGCAGCTAGCAGGTCCAAAAATGTGTGATAAGAATCATCTGACTCTTGTTGCTCACTTCGAGGCTTAGCCTCTTCCTTTGTCTCCGGCTCCTAGCTCTGCTCTTGCTTTGCCTCTTCCCATTCTTCTGGCTTGTCTTCAGCCTCTTTCTCTTCTTGTGGAGGGCTGCTAGGAGGTGGTCAGGGCGGTGGTGAGGGTTGTGGGTTGGGTTTAGGGCTGGCCGGTAGAGATGTAGGCTTGCCCTTTAAATCTCTATTAGCTTTAGTTTTTCTTTCTCTCTCTTGGCTCTCTTGCTCATCTAGTAGTTTCTGCCGTATTTTCTCCACTTCCTCCTCTATGAAAGGGACATGCGGTATATTCTCTAACGCGGCATCAAGAATCTCAAAATTCTTGATATAATCCTCGAATCTGTCCCTTTGCACTCTTCGGGATGATCCCGACATTGACTCTAGAGATGGATTCCAGAGTTCACTCAGATCTCCTTTAAGGGCTCTCTCTGCTCTGAAGCTCTCCATCAGCCTCTCTAATCTTGCCTCTTTTTGTGACCTTGTTTCTTTTGTAGGCACTTGGGCAAGTTGCTTCTTTCCTTTCTTTTGCTCTACCTGCTCCTCTTGAACAGGCTCTAGCCGTCTTTTCAGTCTCGTAGCAACCCTTGGTGCTCTTTGTGGCTCATCCTCTTTGTCTTCTTTTAGCCTCAGCCAGTCATTCTGGGATGGGGGGTCAGGCCATCTTCCTTTTGCGTGCAGTGCCCCATCTTAGTGATTAGTTCTCCTGGCACAATATATGTTGGCTTCTTGTTACCCATCTTTACTAGGTTGTCATGTATATACGTTGCATAATTGATTATCTTTGGGGTGCCTTCCGTCATTGCCCAAGTGAATGTCATGGCAATTGCACCTGGCGGCATTCTGTACTTCTGTGGCCTCTTCGTACACATGTGGAAGTATTGGTTGTACAACTGGCTAATGATTGCCACTCTTGGGTTGGCAATATCTTCAAAGGTGTAGTTTCCTTTCTTCTCATTGTACACCTTAACCTCATCCCTTGTTTTCGTTACACTATCCCCCTTGTTGGAGAGGTCTAGTGCATCTGCTACAACCTGATCAGTGATGATTATTTCTGTTTCTGGCCTGCCTTGTAGATCTGTTACTTTGGCCACTCCATCTTCTTTGATGGTTGTCACAAACTCCCAGACTCTCTTTATGTCCACTCCTGTCGGCACTGCTTCAAAGTAGTTGTGGAGATCAATCTTCTCCAAGTACCCGGCCATCTTGCTTCTTACGGACTCATTGAGTTCTCGCGGCAGCATTGGTAGCTCGATCACATTGCCTTCAGTGTCTTTGAACACTCCTTGGTAGATCTTTAGGTCATTGGACTCTAACAGATCTTCTTGGATCCATGTGCTAGTGGGCTTTAGTGTTCCTTCTGGTATGACGAAGGGATCCACTTCTTCTAGATAGTCTTTGATGGTCATTCTTTTCTTCTTTGCCGGTGACTTTGCGGATGCCATAGATCCTGTTGCACTCAGTAGTCTGAAGTTAGCGTTTTCTCCATATTAGCTGAGAAACTGAGTTTTAACTATCCAAATGACTTGAAAATTGAAAATAAAGCTTAAAAGGAACTTTTGAAGCTGTGCATGTGCTCACAGTTCAAATCTAGCCAAAATTTTCCATTTAGACATCCTACACGTAGGATGTCTTTTTCATCAGAATTGGTTCATACTTGCATGCTGGTAGTGCATGGCTCATGGAACATGGCTATATGCTTGGATTTGGATTTCAATATCAAAAAGTGGATTTTGGGTTGATTCAGGGTTTAGGTCACAAATTGGATAGAAAGTCCATCATAGGTAGCAATTGATGTCCAAATGGGTTGAAAATTGGTATATGGGCTCTTTGCACCATGGTATTGGCTCCCATGATGTCACTCTTTGCACAGAAGGCCTAAATTATGCTGGAGACATCCTACAAGTAGGATTTCTATTTCATCAAAATGACATGAGATTTGTTTTGTGGGTAGTCCTTGGCCTATGGAACATGGCTATTCTCTTGGATTTGGATTTGGACAAGGATTGATGCTTGTAAGAGCTTGTGTGGTGTTTTTGGGCTCCAAAAGTGTATCTTGAAGGTGTTGGGGGTCAAAAATGATGAGAATGGCTTCAAAATTGATATATGAGCTCCTGATGATGAGGTGATTGGATCTAGAATGAACAAACATCCTCTGCAGGCCAAAAAAGTCAAATAGACATCCTACGCGTAGGATGTCTACTTCACCAATTTTTGCTTCTGACCACACAGATTGGTTGTTGATGTGTTGGTGAATGTGTTGTGCAAGTTTCATGTGATTTGGACAAGATTTGGTAGATCTATGGCCCATTATTGCCTCTATGCCCTAACTTTGCATTTTTTCATGCATATGAGGTCAATTTTCGTCCAAATGTGATGAGACTTGGTGGATAGCATGTAAAGGTCATTCAGAAAATGTGTATGATGAAAAATGTTGGAGTTTGTGCCCAGAAGTGCCCTTGAGACATCCTACGCGTAGGATGTCTCATGATGATTTTTTCATGGATTGTGCTCCTAGTGCCTGCCCTTGGTCCTCTTGAGTCCCTTTTAAGCATAATTTCAAAAAAAGTCAAATGGATAGAGAATAACTTCATGGGTGGACTTCAGAGCCTCCGAGCCGTTTTCTCACTTTTGGAGTGCTTTTTGGCGATGAAATTTCTTGATGTTGGTCTCCATAGCTTCCTAATCCTCCTTGTCGTATGGTTTTTGTCGACTTTGGCTTCACCGGAGCTTCATTTGGAAATTTGTCGCTCTAAAAGCACCCGTGGTTGCGTTTACATACCTTTGATGATTTGTGGTGGTCTACTACCATAGGACTTGGTTGTTGATGGTCTAGAAAAGCCGCTCGTGAAGTTTGGTGGCAAACGGGCTTGCGGTTTGGCCGCAAGAGCAATTTGACGCTTTGTGTGTGTGATGCCTTTTCTGAAGTTTAGTGCTGCTTCGGGTCACTTTTTGGTCATGCGGGTCACATAGACTTGTCGAGCATGTCAAGATGCTCCTACCCATGAATTTTGGTAGCATTTGGTCGTCGTTTCGCCGATTTCCCATTTGGTGGCCTCTTGCGGGTTTCTAAGAATTAGGGTTTTTCCCAATGGTTTTCTACTGCCTTTGGACATCCAGGATTGGTCTCCTAGGCTAGGGTAAGCTTCCGATGAAGTCTTGTTGCTTTTGGGTTAGCCGTTAGGTCGCCGTCTCTACTTGTCGGTCTCTACCGCCCGCTTTGTGTGTGACCCCTACGCTAGTTTTCACGACATCATGACAAACATGCACGAAAAGCTCAAGGTGGTGAGCCTACCTCTCATGTCTGGAGCTCGTCGGGTAGTCATGCGCGTCGTTGAAGCTGCTAGAAGGTCCGTCCACTCTAGGTGGCAGAAGCTCTCTCCACAAAATCAATAGTGAGAATGAGTTAAAAATGAGGTGAAAATTTCTTATAATGGAGGTCCCCGAACCACTTTTCATGAAATTTGACATGTGCTCCTATCTTCTTGCGAGATGCGGTTTAGGCTCAAAAATTTCTTGATTTGGACTCCATTTGCTCTGTTTACCAGAAATTTGGCATTTCGGTGAAAACCTGGCCAAAACACGCTTTCCGCTCCAGTTTCATAATTGCACCCCCATTGTACCATAGGTTTTCCTATAGTCACTGATCATCCCCATATATATATTTTTTAATTACGATCTTTTTTCACCTTCTTTTTGTATTTTTGAAGTTTTTCTGCCAAAAATTAGCAAAATTAAAAGGAAAACAGCAAATCAAACCCAAAAAATCCCCAAAAATCATAATAAATCACAAACATCACCGCAAAACATTATATACACTCACATGCAATTTTTATGGCCGGATTTCTCCGTTTTACTAATATTTTACCCAAAAAATGGCTATTTCTACTTATATATACACACCTAGGGGGTTTGGCGCCATATACCTATAGATACATGTTGTATAAGGGCATATGTACTTGGGTTAGTCCAAAAAATTTCACAATCAAACAACAAATCTTAAAATAGTCGAAAATCATGCCCTTTTTTGCTCTTTCTGCTATACTGGTTCCGCATTTGAGAATGCCTCCCCCCCTCCTAGCGGGAGTCCTCCCGGACGACAAGGTATCGCCTCAGAGTATGTGCCATGCATAGGTTGAAAAATTTGTGCTAATGCTTGGCCGATTAATGTGGCCCTATTTTATGCATACTCGGTCAATGCATGGAAAAATTAATGCTGTGCAAGAGAAGGGAATAAGCAAGATGCTTATTGGCATTCGTCGTCGAGGTTTCATGTTTTCTTTGCAAGTAACAAGTGTAGCTCTTCTGCTCTCTGTTTAATTGTCTTTTTTGCAAAAGGCAATTGCTTTGCCGACACTGTTGATAGAGCCGTAGCTGTTTCTATGGAGAAGATTGGCTTGGCCGGAATGGTATTTTGTTTTTGCCGGTTTTTGTAGATGTTTTGGTACTTCCTTGGTTGCCACTGGTTTGTTGTTGATTGGCATCCACATAAGTCGGCTGTCCTTTTTCAAATGCAGTTGTCTGCCTTCCGTTGTTGCTTGTACTGAAGGGAGTTCCTTTTGCTTTGGTTTTGGTATCCAAATGCAACTGACATTTGGGTTATTGCTGAGCATTTTCTTTGTGATCCATATCTATTTTATGCACTTGGTTTTGGTTGAACCATCTGCTTTGTTGGAATTCTTTTGTTGCATTGTTGTTTGTCTGCCATGTCATTTCTATCCTTCCACATCCATACTTGCTTCTGTTGTTTTGGTAACCTAGAACTTTGCATTGCGGCCGATGATTTCGTATGTCTGTAATTAGCATGGTTGGCCTTTACCTGATTGTTGGTCTCGGGTATCATGTTGTTCTTTGGTGGCATTTTTGCTTTTGGCTCTTTTTCCAGTGATTGGATGGCTTGCAGCTGATTATTCTGGTATTGTTGAGCAAAGGCTATCACTTGTTGTTCATGTGCATGCTGAATTTTGACTGCCTTTGCATTCCAATCTATTTGCACATTGTACTCTTTTTGCCAAGGTTGCCCCAACATCATTGGGTGTTGTGTGCTTTCATCATCCACCACATAGAATTTGTGTGGGTAAATATATTGGTGAATTTGTACATGCAATATAGTCCATCCCAATGTTTTCAACGGGTGTGATGTACTACTTTCAAGCACTTGAGGAGTAGGATGAAGTTGACCTGTGGATTTGAGCTGTTGGTATAATCTGTAAGAGATCAAATTTGCTTGAGCTCGAGAATCAAGCAATGCCGTCGATTCTCAACTTAGATCGCTGCCCACTTTGACTGCAATTATTGGCTCCATTGTGTCCTCATCCCACTTCGTCATTCAAAAGGGATTGATTCGCCATGGTGCTCCACTTTGTTGTTGTTGTCGCAGAAGTCTTCGTTTTGCAATGCATTCTTTTGCCTCTGCTTGAGCTTCCTCTCGTACTCACTGTTTTTCCTTCATTCGTTGTTTTCCTTGATGAATTTTTTGGAGCATCTCCTGTGTGAGTGGTAGATGATATTTCTTCAGTCGACATCCACTAATCCAATTCGACATTTTTCACCTGCTAATGTAGCAAGCTTGACAGCTCCACTTTGTGATAGATCACTAATCACAAAGGGTCCCATCCCTCGCTTTTTAATTTTCTTGGCATGTTGCTTCAAAGTATAAACAAGTACGTAATCACCTGTTTTGAACTCTTTAGTGCGTACATGTTTGTCAAAAAACTCTTCTTGTCTTCTCTTTTTAGCATAGATTGAAGCTACAACTCTCAAGCAGAGTTTATCTAGCTTTTCAAGATCATCTATTCTTGAAGAGAGTTGGAATTAAAAACTCTATGGGGAGTATAGCATTTAGGCCAAACACCATGTTGTACGGTGTTGTTCCTATTGATGTTTTGTAAGCTACCCTGTATGCCCATAGTGTTGAGTGTAGCTGCTGATCCCAATCTGTTCTTGATTCTAACACTATTTTAGTGAGAACCGTGCAAAATGTTTTATTTGTGGCCTCAGCTTGTCCATTGGCCTGTGGATGGTATGGAGCAGATTTCCTATGTATGACCATGAATTCCTCTAGCAGATATTCAATGACTTCATTGAGAAAATCTGTCCCACGGTGACTGACAATTTCTATTGGTAACCTGTATCGTACAAAAACATTCTCATGCAAAAATTGTGCAGTGGTGCGTGCATCTGCTTTTTGTGTTGCCTTGGCTTCGACCCATTTTGTGAGATAGTCCGTAGCCACAATGATATATTGGGTATGGGTGCGATATGCAAGGGGTGAGATATGTCCCACAAAATCAATGCCCCATTTTGAAAATGCTCTTGCTCCCATCATTGGCCGTAGTGGCATCTCATCTCTTTTTATTGGCACCTTGGTGCGGTGACATGCGTCACAACACTTTACAAACTTTTCAGCATCCATGTGCAATGTAGGCCACCAAATTCCCGCGATTAAGAAAATTTTTGTCGTCTTATCGCCCAAAAAATGGCCTCCACTTATTCCGCTATGTGCATGTTCTAGAATCAGTAGGTATTCGCTTTCACTTGCACAGATTCTAAGTTGATTGTCCTTTCCTCGCTTATAGAGTTGGCTCCCAATTAATTGAAAGTCACGAGCTTCCAGCTCTATAGCTTTTTTCGTGCTCTTGTGATTTTCTCAGGAAACGTCCTGGTGGTTAAGAAATCAATGATATATTGACTCCATGCATGTGCAATGTTTACTTGAAACAATGTGGCGTGATCCATTGGTCGTTTGGCACTACATATAGTACAATTGGTAACATAAGAATGTGTGTCCGCATACATAGTAGGTCAATAAATCCCTAACTGTTTCAGTCTCTGGTATGTTTTCACTGTTGAACAATGAAATGCACAATCCTGGACATGGGCTTCTTCAAGGTAACACTCGAATTCTTTCAGATTTATACATAATCGTAGGATTTGGTCCGATCCTAGATGATACAACCATCCTGCTATCAACAACTGGAAGTTTTTTGTTTGTCGAATCGTTTGTTGTTTGCAACGGTATTCCATATTATCAAACCCACATCCAAAGGAAAGAATGCTAACAATTTCCTGAGACCATTTGGGTACCAATTCAACATTGAAAAGATAAGCATCTGTTATGTCATCATCTACTCCTTCAGGATCTTCCCTGTTGTGTATCCTTGAAAGATGATCCGCTCATAGATGGGTTTTACCCTTTTTTACCATCACTGTGAAATCAAACTCTAGCAATATAATAAACCAGCGTACAATTCTCCCTGTATTGCATGGTTTATTTACCAGATACAAAAGAGCTTGATGATATGTGAAGAACACAAATTTGTTTGCTAGCAAATAATGTTGAAATTTCTTTGTTGAAGATGATGAAACAGGAAACAGAAGGAAGACAGCAACTCAGAGTAGGAAGAAGATGGAGAAGGAGAAGACACAGAGCTTGTGTACGAGATCTCTGTAGTCTGTCTCTCTGTATTGGAATAATAATATTGTGTGTTCAAACTCAAAGCTACAAAGCTTATATGAAACCCTAAGAGATAAGGTGTCCTTTCACACCAGATGTCCAGGGGGAAAAACCCAGTGGGAGAAAAGTGCCCCTGGTGAAGCGCGTATACACACTAACACTACTACATGTCTACAAATCCCCCCTGTAGTGATAGTGTGAATCCGTACAAGGTAGCAGATCATCATGTGTATGAGAGTAAGCCCAAAGCTTTTCGGAAAGCTTCAAAATTTTCTCGTGATAACGCCTTCGTAAATAGATCTGCAATGTTATCCTGTGTAGGACAGTAAGTTAGTGTGATCTCCCCTGCATGTAGCCTTTCCCTGACATAGTGGTAGTGAACCTCTATGTGCTTTGTTCTTGCATAAAATACTGGATTCCTTGCAACTGCCATAGCACTCTGACTGTCAGTGAAAATGGTAGTGGGTGCCTGTTGACACTCACAAAGATCTGCCAATAACCTGCGTATCCATACACAATCAACTGTTGCCGTGAAAGCTGCCCTGTACTCAGCTTCACAAGTTGATGTAGCCACTGTGGGTTGCTTCTTGCTTAGCCAAGATATACATGCATTTCCCAAGAAAAAACAATTGCCACTTGTGGAATGTCGTGTGTCAAAATCACCAGCCCAATCTGAATCGCTGTAACCAAGAAGCTGCATAGAATTGTGCTTTCCATACATATCCCCCCTTGGAAAGAACATGGCAAGATTAGGGGTACCTGAAAGGTAACGAAGTATGCGCTTCACAACCTGCCAATGATGCATACCTGGGCTGTGCATAAATCTGCTTGCTTGTGAAACCCCAAATTGAATGTCTGGACGAGTGTTGCCTGCCAAAAATATCAAGCAACCAACCGCTGCTGCATAAGTATGTACATCAAAAGGTTCTCCAGCATCGTGCATGCTCAACTTTGATCCAGTTTCTACGGGTGTAGAGATTGGTTTACAATTTTGCATACCAAACTTGTCCAAAATTTTATGCAAATATTTTGCCTGCAACATGTATATGCCATCCTCTGATTGCACAAACTGAATACCCAAGTAATAATGTAGCAAACCAAGATCAGACATCTCAAAGGTTTTTCTCAAAGCATCTTTAAACGCTTCAATTTCATCTGCACTATTGCCTGTAAGAAGCATATCATCCACATAAAGTGTTAGCATAATGAGAAATCCATCTCTCTTTTTGACATACAAAGTACTTTCTGTTGGACTATTCTGAAATCCCTGGCCAATCAAATAAGTATGTATCTTCTCATACCATGCTCTTGGAGCCTGTTTGAGACCATACAAAGCTTTACGCAATCTACATACCTTTTGCTCTTGACCTTTTACAACAAAACCACTTGGTTGAATTACATAAACTTCTTCCTGCAAATCACCATTCAAAAAAGCAGTTTTGATATCCAACTGATGCACTTTCCAACCATGATGAGCAGCAATTGCAACTAGTGATCTAACTGTGGATGCACGAGAAGTAGGAGCAAAGGTTTCATCATAATCTATGCCTTTCTGTTGCGCATAGCCTTTTGCCACAAGCCTTGCTTTGTACCTGTCAACAGTACCATCTTGTTTCCTTTTTACCTTAAAAACCCACTTTGTACCAATAGGCTTTTTACCTGTAGGCAAGTCCACTAGATCCCATGTATGATTCTTATGAATAGAATCAATTTCTTGCTGCATAGCATCTTTCCACTGAACACACTCTAAAGCTTGTTCAAATGAATCAGGCTCATCTGCATCACAAAGAGTGCTAAAGCAAGCCAAATCTACTTGCTCTCTGCCAAAAGTAGTACCAGCACGTGTTTTCCGTGGCAGCGGTGCATCCAACTTGCTATCCTGCAAAGTTTTCTGAACCCATTTAGGCAAGGTTCTTTCTTCCGTGAGAACTTCTTGCTCTTCACGCACAATTTCCTCTACATCATGAGGTGTCACATGCTGATCAAAAGATTGATCAAGATTATCAACCTGTTGTGATTCTTGATTCTCCACAAAAGAAGGAAGCAAACCTTCAAATACATCATGTGTCTGCATATGAGGTACATCAAAAGCAACCATAGGTTGAGCAGTAGTTTCTGCAAAAATTACATCACGACTTTCAAAAATCTTGTTTGTAGCAGGATTGTAAAGTCTATAACCTTTACTTCCACTACTGTACCCCACAAATATACATTTGATTGCCTTATCATCAAGCTTCCCACGTAACTGCTGAGGGATGTGAGCATAAGCAAGACAACCAAAAACACGAAGATAACTGACTGAAGGTTTTTTGTCATACCAAGCTTCATATGCAGTAATGGTCTTCAAGGCACGAGTAGGACACCTGTTCAAAACATGTGCTGCACAAGCAACTGCCTCCATCCATAGCTTATGAGGCAAACTCTTAGCCTTGAGCATACATCTAGCTGTCTCCATTAAAGACCTGTTCTTCCTTTCTGCAACACCATTCTGTTGTGGTGTGTATGGCATAGTGCATTGGTGTTTAATGCCTTTCTTTCCCAAAAAATCCTTAAATGCACCTGACATGTATTCACCTCCTCGATCGGTACGAAGAGTCTGTACTTTGCAACCTGTTTCATTTTCAACCATGGCGACATAATGTTGAAAAACTGCAAACACATCTGACTTTGCTTTGAGTGGATACACCCAACAAAACTTGGAAAAGTCATCAATGAAGGTCACAAAATAAAGGTTGTTTCCTATAGATGGCGTCCTCATAGGACCACATACATCACTGTGTACAAGCTGCAACTTTCGTGTCGCTCTAACTGAACCATCCTGCGAAAATGCAAATCTGTGCATCTTTCCAAGAACGCAACCTTCACATACATGTCTTGGTGGCATCTCCAATAAAGACAAATCATGCACCATATTATGACGTTGTAAAGTCATCAAACTGCCATAACCAACATGCCCAAATCTAGCATGCCACAACTCAGCATCCTGCATGGCCTGAGTCTTTGTTTCTGCAATACATACCTGAATCTGCTTTTCATAACGATCTAGCACAAATAGTCCATTTTCCAGCGTACCTGTAGTGATAAGAGAATAACCATTCTCTCGATCTCGTACAACACATCTGTCATCCTCAAAAATGACCCGAAGACCATTTTTTGCAAGAGAGGATACAGACAACAAATTCTTCTTGATCCCTGGAACATATAAGACATCTGGCAAGCATAAATCTGAACCATCTGAAATGGTAATCAAAATCTTACCAACGCCTTTGATTGGATAAGAAGCATTATTTGCACATGCCACCTTCTTTCCTGCTGGAGCTGCATCCAATGAACAAAACAAATCCTTCCTTGAAGTAATATGCCTGGATGCACCACTATCAAAGTACCAAATCATTTGTGTCTTGTCAACACTGTAAGCAGAAAAATTTGAACATACTACAAAAGCATAAGAATCCTGCACAAAGTTTGCAGACTCTTCTTTAGCTGTAGAAGAATCACCAGAAGCTGAAACAACCAAACTTGACTCTTTCTTCTTTTCTTTAGCAATTCGCTTTTTACACTCACTAATGTAGTGACCAGGTTTCTTGCAGTAGTGACATTTACCTTTCTTCTTGGACTTGTCGGAATCACCTTTAGACTTCTCTGAAGATTGTCCTGCACTAGACTTGGAGTGATGAGCACTCTCTTTACCCCTGTTTTTGTTATGTACAACAAGAGCATGATCCATACCATCCACCTGTAAAGACTTGTTCTTACGTGATTGATCCTCCTGCAATAGCAAAGCCACTAACTCTTCAAAATGAAGAGGGTCAGGATTAGCTCGCAAAGACAGAGTCAAAGAAGTCTGAAAAGTCAAATAAGATGGTGGTAGTGAATTGAGTGTTTTGGAAACCAAGTCCTTCTCTGGAATCACTTCATCAATGCTAAGCAATTGCTCTTTAAGATCCCTGATTTTTGTAAGATGCTCGACAATATCGTCACCTTCGTCCATCTGTATTTTGTCAAGTTGTTTCTTCAAAAACTCTATTCTGGCAGCGTTTCTTCCTCCAAACATAGCTTGCAGAGTGTTCCAAGCATTCTCAGAAGTTCTGCAAGATCTGATATGTGGTGTGATTGTCCTCTTTATGGTTAAGGCAATCACAGCCATAGCCTGTGCATCTTTAGTATCCCATCTCTTTTGCTCTGGAGTGACTTGTGAGGGTCCTGCACCAATAGCTGCACCACGACCAGGCGTGGCAGGTGCAATGCTACCTGGACGAACTTCATCTCCAGATACATAATCCCACAATCCTTTACCAACCAAAACATTTTTGGCCATAAAAGACCAAAGAGAATAGTTGGTACCATCCAATTTGTCTTCGGATGTAAACGCACCAAAAATCTCTTTCTCCGTAGATTGAGCCATACTGTAGATGCACACAAGAGAGCAAAAGAACCTCCAAGAGATTCACAAATCTCCTCTCCAATCCAAGCAAAACTCTACACAAAATCTCAGCACAAAGCTAAGACAAGTTGCTTCCCAAAAGAACTGTTTACCTGAAGAAAATCTGTCAAAAAGCACACCCTCTTGATCTAAACGCCTTCGAAAAGTAACTTCTGCTACGCTGCTCAGAACAAAATTCTGAGGGCTCGAACGGCTTCGAAAGGGGGGTAAAACCCTAGGTCACCTGATCAGAATACTCCCGGAACGTCGAGGATGCTCCCACGAACAAATTTTTTGAAAACTGCCTGAAAACTGCGATTGCGCGCGCGGACGCGAAAACGCAAGTAGAGGCTCTGGAAATAACCTCGCTTTGATACCAATTGTTGAAGATGATGAAACAGGAAACAGAAGGAAGACAGCAACTCAGAGTAGGAAGAAGATGGAGAAGGAGAAGACACAGAGCTTGTGTACGAGATCTCTCTAGTCTGTCTCTCTGTATTGGAATAATAATATTGTGTGTTCAAACTCAGAGCTACAAAGCTTATATGAAACCCTAAGAGATAAGGTGTCCTTTCACACCAGATGTCCAGGGGGAAAAACCCAGTGGGAGAAAAGTGCCCCTGGTGAAGCGCGTATACACACTAACACTACTACATGTCTACATTATTTACAGCATAAATCATTCCTAACCCTTCTCGTTCGGTGGTTGTGTAGTTCTTTTCCGCACTGTTTAACTGTCGGCTTGCATAACAAACTGGAAAATCCATTGTTCCGTCTCCTGGTTGAGCTAGAATACTTCCAATGGAATATGCAGAAGCATCAATGTGAACATGGAATATCTTTTCCCAATCTGGTGCATTTAGTACAGGTGCTGATATCAGGTTTTACTTCAGCTTTTGGAATAAAGTTTCACACTCCTCGGTCCAATCAAAATTGACTAGCAAACGATACAGAGGTTGTGCGATAACCGCATACATGTATATGAATCTTTGATAATATCCGCAGTGTCCCATGAAGGATTGCACTTGTTTCGCATTAGTAGGCCTGGGTAGGTCTACAATGACTTTGACTTTGTCTAAGTCACTTGTTATGCCATTTCTTGAGACAATGTGTCCTAAGATGCGGCCTTGCTTAACCATGAATACACACTTTCCGGGTTAAGACAGATTCGATATGTCCTGCATTTTTCAAAGACCTTTTGCAAATGGTCAATATGTTCCTCTCGTAGAAGAGAGTGTGTACATAGATCATCCATGTAAATTTCTAATAATATTCTTAGGTATTCCTTGAATGCGTGCGTCATTAACCTTTGGAAGGTAGCCGGGGCATTAGTTAAGCCAAAAGGCATAACTCGATACGCATAAATTCCCCATTTTGTGGCAAACGCTGTTTTGTGTTGGTCCTCCCTTGCTATTGCCAGTTGCTTGTATCTTGAAAACCCATCCAGAAAGGAATAAGCCCGTTTCCAGGCACCCGCTCAAGTACATGTTCTGTGATTGGCAAGCGATAATTATCCCTTATGGTGGCTACATTTACCTTTTTGAGGTTTACACACACTCGCAGTTTTCCATTCTTTTTGGGAACTACCACAATGGGTGACACCCAGTCTATATGTTCGATTTCATAGATGAATTCAGCTTCCATCAGTTTATCAATCTCTTCTTTGATTCGTTTAGCAAATGTGTCATTATATGTATAAGGACGTTGTTTGCTAGGTTTTGCATCTGATTTCAAAGGAATTCTATGTAGCATATCGATGGATCAACTCCTTTGAGGTCTTTATAGGACCAAGCAAACACATCTTTATAATTCTTGAGAAGTTGTGTTAGCCGTTCTTCTTCTTCAGGCTCTAAATCGTTTGCTATATAGACCGGCTGAGGCTTTTCACCTGGTTCTGCAAGGTCTATTCTTTTTGCATTTTCTGGCCCATCGTAAGATTCTTGGTTGGTCCTTTCCCTGACTGGTAGTGTCATGATGATTTTTCTGTCCTGGATGGTAAATTTCTGATAGTGTGATGGTACATTCATGTTTCCCTTTTCCGACTCCTTTTTACCATCACTATCTTCTTCAGTAGTCCATATCTCGCGTAAAGACCGTTTCAGTTCTTGGTATTTCTGTTTACGCTCCAATTTGGTCCACTCTCGGTCTTTTGTTGTTTCTTTTTTTTATTTTTGAGATTTTTGTGATTTTGTTTCTGTTTTAGCTTTTCGTTCCTGTTTTATTTCCTCTCGCGTTCTTTCCCTTCGATCTTTTGAGAATCTTCCTGATATGTGATCTTTTACACAATCCTCTGCTTTTACAAGCATCAAATAGTGAGTTTTACCTTTTATCCTGGGCATCAGGTTCTCTCTCGCTTTGTTTCCTGCTCATTTCCTCCTATAGCGTTCCTGGCGTTTAGGGTGTTGATTAGCAAAATCATAAAACTTGATATTCTCGGTTTCCCTTCCACGCTCACTTGAGGTGTCTGAACATTCATTATCTGCATTATCATTTACTTCCAGATGTTCTGAGGAGTTATAAAACTCTTCTTGTCCTGGTGGTTCTATCGTCTTATCTTCTCCTGGTATAATGTTTACCATGTAGTAGGGTAGCACATCATAGCCATCCTTATAGCAAAATTTTGTTGTTGGACTATCTGTAATGGTACAGACATCCAATGTTGCTAGTATGTTCCCATTCTAGAGGTTCCAAGGCATTTTCGGGGAAAGGTTCCGGAATATATTCCTTGTCCTCTATTGCTCTTTCTAAGATGCATTCCTCTCTTCCTAGGCTTCCACAATGTGAAGCTCCGCACATCCATATCTCTTTTTGTTGCCCTAACCATGCCGGGAGTTCTGATCCTGCTACTGTAGCTGAATCAAACTCTTCCACAGGTGTTTGGTTTACGTCTTTGTAACTATGGTCTTTCAGGTGTATTTTAGTTGTTGTCTCGCCAAGTCTGAGGTATATGTGGTCGTAACCCCAATCTTGGACCATCTTCAATTGTCGCATGAATGGTCTTCCCAAGGTGATCTCATAATTGTTCTTTTTGTCGAAATCGACTATTGCAAATGTATGCTCATACTCGATTCTGCACGAAGTGACAATCACTTTCTGTAAAAGTCCTAAAGGCTTCTCCATGAACCCGTCTGCCAATTGCAATTTCATTCTAGTAGCTCTCAAAGCTGGTTTTTCCCATTTTTCCAGATTTCCTTGGTGGCAATAGCAACTCCCGCTCCACTGTCAAGAATAGCTTTGGAAACTACTCCTTGGAATTCTACTGGTAGCGTGGTGTTTCCATCTTCTCCCTCGCAATACTCTCCAACCTTGTTTAATGGTACTGGCCTAGTGTTTAATTGAGGCCTGTCCAACTCTCTGATCCCTTCCTGTAGCCTCAAGGCGGGGTCTTTCACTCCAAATTTTTCTAGGAATTTACCTAATGTGGTCCACATGTTTGGTCATAACCTTAGGAGTTCTTCTAATGTGATTGTGCATGCCATCGGAGTGGACAATAAATAAATCAATCCTTGTGAATCCATCACTTTGTTAGAAGAAAGTTTTTAAGATGGGATTGCTCCCACTTTCGACTTGGATTTATACTCTCCTAAGTAAGAGGGTAAAGTTCTTAGCGAGTCTGGTTGGCTGTGCCCCGAACTAATTGATCCTTGGTCTCCCCCTTGTGAACGTATCTCAAAGTTCATTTGTGACCTTGCCTCAAATTCTTCAATAGGAGGTAAGGTTACATTCTCTTCTTTTCTTGTGCTATTCATGTGTTTACTCATCCTATTATCCTCGTTGGCCTCACGGATTTTCTTCCACAGATCGTTTAGACCGTTACAGTCCTTACCCATTTCTGCCAATGTTTTAGGCTGGAACCCGTCACTTTCCTCGTTTGTTGTTTGTATTTGGCACTATGATAGGCTCTCCTCTGGACTCACAGGCATTAGTGAGTCTTTCCTTTGTTTCTACATGTTTCTCTAAAGTTGGTTGGATAGGGGTTGGAGCCGGTGCCTCCTGCCAATTTGCAAGCTTACTCAGCGGGTCTTCCATCAATGATTGAGTTCTTTCAATCATCTATTTACACATTTCCAACCTTTGTTTTTCTATTTCTGCATATGGATAAGTCATCCACCTTTGCTCCTGGTTTTGGTTCTTTTTGAGTCTAGCTTCATAAGCTTTTAGAAGCGTATCCAACTGCTCATTTACCTTGTCTTCCAGTACAGATCCTCCTGATCCGGCACTTTTGGGATCTTCTATTTCCTTGGGTGCTATGGTTGCCGTGGTGTGTGAACTTAAGCTAGCAAGATACTTTAACCGCTCTAATCTATCCTTTGTATGTTTCAACTCCTCAGATAGAGTTGTTTGCTCTCGTTCCTTCTTGGCTTTCATACGCGCCTTTCTAGCTTTCCAAGTGCTTCTCTGATCTTTCGTTTCTGAACTTTGGGCATCGGTTTTTGGCTCTTCAACTATGGATTGGTTCGTCATTCTTTGAGCTTGGGCTCGTGTTACTGCCTGAATAGGTATGATTGTTTCATTTTCTGACCCTCCACTGGAAAGTACTGTTTCTAGCATGTTCAAGGTGGTTTTTGCTCCTTTGCTCGGGGTTTTAGGGCAATCGGGAATCAAATGAGTAACTCCACACTCAGTGCAGTATGCATTGACTCTAATGATTTCATCATGAGGACAATCTCTTAGCCAATGGTCTCCACCACACTTGTAGCAGGGTCCTTGGGTTGTTGAGGTGCTCCTTGAGCTCCTCTTTCTTGGTATGCATGTCTCTGTCCGACCATGCCTCCATTGGCTATGAACAACAATGTTCGTTCATCTAAGCTATATCTTCCTTCTCCTGCTGCTTGTGCAGCAGTTGGTGGTCCTCTATTTCCTATCGTGCTCCATGGTTCTGGTGTCGAGGGTTCTTCCGGTGGATAATAGACAGAGTTTGTCGCATATCCATTGGGATCTTCATAATATGCATGCATAGGCACCAAAGCCTTATCCTCTGATTCGGTTATGGTTGGTGTGTATCTTATACCAACTGGTCGTAATCCTGGTAGGGGTGGTTGTTGCCCCAACACTGATTGTGGTCTTTCTACACCTACAGGTCCTGATAGGTTGTCTGATTGATACCTAGGCATCGGTAGAGCTTGAGGAGAAGCTAATGGATCTTGGGGAGTGTAAGGTCTCTCTCTCACATACCCCTTGTTATAATAACATTCCTCGGTCCCATAGTTTGTCCATTTTTGTTCAATAGCACACCACTTGGGCCATTAGGAGATTTCGGAGGTCTTTTGGAGGGCCTTTAAGAAGAGAGAGGAAAATAAGCTCCTCCAATGAGAGAAGAGCCTACGTTACGTAGAAAAATAGATTGATATTAACAAAAATATAAAAGGTATCCCTTTCCTCATTTAATAATCTAGTGTTCCTTAAAGACGATCACTCTCTTTCATTTAATGCGAGAACCTTTTTCAGAAGGTAGATGCGGTGCATTTGATACAGCTTACGTCATCACTAGAACTCAAAAAGTCACAAAACTATCAAGTGGTGGAATATTTTGAAACTTTTGATACTGTCAATGCGTCTGGAACGCCCAAATATCCTAGAAATGAATGTCCAATTGCCTCGCTCCGACATCCAAAGAGGCAAAAAATGTCAAAAATCCCTAAAAGAACATTTTACTAACAGCGCGCGAGGGGGCATTCCAAAATTTTGGAATGCCTCCTCGCGCGCCGTTAGTAAAAAGGCCCTTTTTTCCTCTTTTCAGGGATCTTTTTGAGAGGAAAATGTCAAAAAACCTCTAAAAAGAGGCTTTCTTGAAAAATAAGTGTCCAAAAATCACTAAAAGGAGCTTGGTACTAACGGGGCGCAGGGGGGCATTCTAGAATTTTAGAATGCCTCCTCGCGTGCCTTAAGTAAAAAGCCCATTTTTGGGGTTTTTTGACATTTTTTGCCTCTCTGAATGTCGGAATGAGACAAGTAGACATTCGTTTTAAGGGTATTTTGGCATTCCGAACGCATTAGTGGTGTCAAAAGTCTCAAAATCTATCACTATTTGATAGTTTGTGACTTTTCAACTTTCAGTGTGATGACGTAAGCTGCATTGAATGCGTCGTACCTGCCTCCTGAAAAAGACGCTCACATTAAATAAAAAAGTGATCGTTTTCAAGGACGATTGGGAATATAAATCTACTTTTAAGAGTGTTTGGTTATCCTTTTGGACGTACTCACAAGGTGCAAGTGCATTTTTAAAAAAGTTTCTAAAGAGAGAAATACAATTTCTTACAAGGCCCTCCAAATGACCTCCGAAATTTTCTAATGTGTTTAGCCTGGGGTTTGGCGTACAAGTTAATCTTTTTTAACACTTCATCTACAAGATGCTCTTGGTTTACAGCTACTTCTCCTTTCGGTGTTGTCTTAGAAGACTTGCTTCCACTTTGTTGTGAAGATGAATCGTCGTCAAGGTCCTTAAACTCCCCCTCTTTGTAGACCGCACAATTTTCCACAAGGTAAAGAGCCTCCTTGGTCAACTCATTCAACGTCGTGCTCCTCTTCATATGTAAGTCTTTCTGGAGATCCGCATTCCTTAGTCCTTGGATGAATATCAGCATGAGTCTGGACTGAGTTGGTAGTTCTTCCACCGGACAGAACTTAACATATCATTTTAGTCTTAGGGCTGCCTTTCGTACAGATTCCCCATCTTTCTATTTTAATTTATGGATTTGTGAGACGCTATTATGAGCTATCTCCCTTTGTGAGAATTCCTTGATAAATTCGTCAAACACTTCCTCCATAGACTCAAAGTCTCTACGCTCTACAGAGTCAAGTGGCATCATCATCCTCTAGGGTTAGTCCAAACCCTGCAAATTGGGTAGGAAAGTCTAACACCTCTTCGGCTCTAATTACACGCACAAAGGCTGCTACATGATCTCTTGGGTCTCTGCTTCCTGTATATTTTTTGTTTACCCATTTTTGCACTTGAGAAGGTCTAATTCTCTGATGGTCTACAAACCTCATCATTGGATCTCCACGTCCTAATCGATATACCTCATCAGGTCTTTTGTAATAGGCTGGTTCCTCTCCCAGTGGTGCTCCTAAGCCATAATCTCTAACGGTTCTCACTGGGGGTGGTTCATCTCTTCGAACTCGTTCTATGGGTGGTCCTCCAGGCTCCGTTGACCCTTGAGTCTTTGACTTACTCTCTCCTTGATACCTTGAATAGAGTGGTGGTTCTTGCAAATACCTTAGCCCTTGTGCGGCCTGATAACCATCTCAGTTTCGGTCTTGCTCCATTGTTGCACTCTGTCGGAGCCATGCCTGCAATGATGGTTGGTTTTCTAGTTGGTTTTGGTTGTTGAATGCTTGTGGTCGGGTGGAATGTGAGGTAGCGTCATACTCATCAGAAAAGAGATTTGTCGAATTACTTGGGGTGTAGGTGGCTCTTGGCACCTCTTCAAGGGCATATGCTGATGCTCCTGAACCTATTGCCCTTTCTACCTCCTCTGGGAGAATACATTGGTATTCTTGCTCGTATCTATCAACAAAAACTATTCCCTTCCCCATGGCAGTTTCATAAGAGAATAAGTAAAGAACCTTGTCTTTGCTTAATTCGTTTACGTATGGTTCTTTGCTGCGAAAGTAAGCGACTATACCCTCACTCTCATGCTTGTAGATTCCCACGTTCTCATTATAAGTTGGAACCCTTGTTGTTTTCTTATCATACATAAAAATAGCTCCGGGCCGATCAATATTTGGTGCCGGTTTTTGAGCTTCTGAAACCATTTTCCCTTTCGCCACATTATCTCCATATCTGTTGTAATCTTCAGGGTTACTAACTATCAGATAGTGGTTCCCCTTTTCGTCTCGGAAACTATCTCCATCATCATAGACTCGGACTATCTCCAATCTCTGAGTTGGCCTCTCTTCGATACAAATGCACTTGCATCCTCGATAGTCAGAATAGACTAGGGCTCCCCTCGAGTTTGTTCCTTCTAAGAAGATCACAGTGAGTTTGGAATCATTCAAAGGATTCAGGGAGGTGCTTCCTTTTGGCATTGGTCCGTCGTATGTGAAACCTCCTGGCTACTGACTACCCATCATGAAGAAAGATTTGTCTGACGAGGTGTCAGTATCGCTACCTTCCTCAATAATTGATGCTAGCGGGTCTAACCTTGCCTGAGTTACACTCTCTTCGGTGGATACTAAGCTACCTTGGTCACCTGCCACCTTCTGGTCTCTAACAATGTATCTTCCTGATCTTAAATTCATCAAACTTATCAATGCTATTTATCACAAATCCAACCACTCACCTGGCAAAGGATCAGTCTCCGCACAACTTCTTGCTTTGTTGCTGAATATACCTGTACACAAGTGTTTAATTTCGGCAATCGAATCAAAGCATTTATGTTATCTTAGTAATGATTGGTATAATTGGAGAGTTAATCTCAACCACTATTGTATTTTATACACTGCTCATGTTCTGGATTAGGTCTGCTAATCTGAAATTGTACTTCCCTCGGATGTTGGTCAAGTTACGCGAAAAAGTCTGAATCCAGTCTTGCTCCGTCAAATGGACAAACAAGGTCCAAATTCACTTCTGAAAGAAGTTTTGGAACCCTTAAGCCAAATGGAATCTCACTGTCTAAGCCCAGTCAAATTTTCTCTTCAGTAAGCCCCCATAGACATCCTACGGGTAGGATGTCTCCTGCTTTGTTTTTCTTGGATTTTTGCACTATGGTTTCCCCTTGATGTACTGAGTCTACAGTTGTTTTTACTTTTTGATTTGGACACCTATTAGCTGGTCAATGAGTTAGAAATCTGTTCCGATAGCCTGTTGCTGATCTTCATCAGTCTAATCAACTCCAATTTGGACCCAAATTGACTAGGAGGCTTGCCTTAGGCTATACAACACCTTGCTATGCTCACTGTCAATGTATGGCTTCAATTTCTTGCTAAAGACATCCTACGTGTAGGATGTCTTTTTCATCAGAATGGCTTCAAACTCAAAGCACAGGCTCCCCTTGAGTTGCTGATCACTTTGGTATACTCAAAATTTGGTTTGGAGTCCAAAATCACACAGAAGACATCCTATGCATAGGATGTCATTTTGGCTTGTTTGACCCCATACTTGTCCCACAGCTTCCCCTTGATGTCAGTAACCCAGTGGTATGCTTAGATTTTGGTTTGGATTTCAAAAGTCCCCAGTTTCAGTTGTTCTTGTCTTTTTTAGTCAAAAGTGCTATAGTCTGCTCTGAACCCAATTTTCTCACCCAAATGAGGTGAAACCCCTCTCTGTATCTCAATATATCATGCAAGACATGCTCATGCAGCCATTTTATGGTTTTGGTCTCAAAATAATGTTTTGGCACAATTTGGGTAGGATGTCTGGCAATTTCAGTCTATCTGGCCTTATCCTGTCAAGATATGGTCAAATTTCCACTTTCCAGTTGAAATTAGGGTAAACCCCACCTTCTGAACACACTGGTCAACTCAAAATCCCAAAATTCCCACCAAATTAGCATGTAGACATCCTACGCGTAAGATGTCTCCTGGCTTGAAATTAATTTTTTTTCTGACAGAAATGCTCCTAATGCTCTGTAGCTCTATCAGAAACACTCACAGCAACTTTTGGATTTCTCTTAGGCTTTCAAACACACTTTTGCGTCTTTCACAAACTTGTGATGACTTTACCAAGCAAGTATACATACATGAAATGCTCTAGAGCCTGAATCATGATGTCCTACTTACTCTACTCGTACTCATCATGTGAAATGGTGTTTTGGTTGCTTTCAGTCCTCTCCGGACTCTCAAGATCTCCTCTCACCACTTCTACCACTCCAATTCCTACTCAAGAACTCGACTACTACCTAAAACTACCTTGGTCTACCTAATCTACCTAAGTCGAAGGATCTAGGCCAGACACATGCTTCCTAGACTCCCTCTAAGACCTAGAGAGTCCTTCACCCTCTGATCCTATCTAAATGTAAAACAAGACTTTTGGCAAGACAAAAATACCTATCCTCAAGGATTAGTCTCGGTCACCTACCTAAGGTTTTCGTCCCCGGCAACAGTGCCAATGTTGGACGGATACGCCGCGACGGACGTCAGCACAGCGAGAACTCACCTAACATATAATGTCAACTAAGGACGAAGATCGACCCACAGGAGCCTGGAAGCAAGCATAAGGTGTCAACCTACACTTGACCGACTCCTAACTAATTCCTACAGAGGTCTCTACCGATTGTCTAAGTCACAGCCTTCAAGAGTGCATAAGAGGAAACTTCCTACAACGCTTTCTAGAGCCGAACACCCATCAAACAATCTTGAAACACCATAGAACTTGAAGGAGACCCTACTAACACCAATAGGTCGCTTTCCCTATGAACCAAAATCCCAACCCAAAACACCCGATGCAAAATCACGTAGGATGTCTAGCCAAAATTTGCAGGTCTTCGTTTCCAAAATCTAAAGTGCCTAATGTGTAGTTCTACTCAATGTGAATGCGTGGATATGCTGCAATGCAAAATCTGACAACGTATACTCACCCAACCACCAGATGAAGCTAGTGGAAGGAGCTCGCAAAACCGGACCGTATGCGTGCAATGTAGGTATCGGCGCGTAGCTCTCGCCGGGGGCAACACGCTGCACTTCTCCACACTCGATTCCGACCACCGGTGCACACGTAGCGTCAAGATGAAGCTCACACTCTCTCTCGTACACAGTACACTCACTCACAGACTTCAAAACTTGTTTTAAAAATGACAAAGGTCCTTCACTAAGGTCAAAAAGTGGTATATATACCTTACAATTCTCAAACCCTAAAGTTCCAAAATCAACCAACTACTCAATCTAACTATCAAAACTAAGATACAATCTGGAAACTTCTGTAAGTCCCAATCTTTACAAGGTGAAAAATCAGGTTTTCCTCAATGAATGAATAATTACAAAAATAATAATCTTCCGAGTAGTTAGTTGACGTGGGGTGTGTCCAGCTTCTAATACCTCAGTCCCAAGACCTCACATACCTTCAAAAATGGTGAGAGCTAGCAAGGAATGCGGATAGATTGAGAGGAAGAAGATGTATCTAACAAGAAAGAAGTATTCTCCTCACATAATCACTCTAATAGCATAGATTAGCTTAGTAATTAGCATGGTAGAGGAGATGAGCATTCCATTGAATCTTGGATCTTGGTTGGATTTTCATTCCATAGCCAAGAGTTGTTGGTGTAGGCCTCTACTCCTCAATGCTTGGAGAAGGAGATGAAATTCTTCTTGCACACATGAGTTGTGTGTGTATGTGTAGCATAAAAGATAGACTAAAATGCCAAAACTCCCTCTCTCTTGGTCGACCCCTCTTGCTCTTTGCTCATGTTGGCATCCTATTGGCTCCTGCAAAGCTTAGCCAATAACAAATTATAAGCATAAATGATAGCCTTGTGACATGTATCCCCCTTTCCCCTTTTGTGAGAGCTTTAGGTAATTAAAATAATTTATTAAACTCTCATTGGACCTTTTAGTCTTCTGGTCAATAGGAAGCAAGCAAGCCATTGGGCTGCTTGATGCTCATTGGACCTCTTGGTAGGCTGTCCAATAGTCTTATGGGGAGCTTAATTTCTATTGTTCCTTTTATCAAGAAAATTTTAAAATCAGCCAGACTAATTTTACTCTAGCCTAATGCTCATTGGTCCACCTCTATGGCCATCCAATAGGATTTGAGGGGAGATTGGGAGCAACTGGCCTAGGAGCCTCACAGGTGTCCAATATTCCCTTTGTGCAAAGGGGGAGCTTCAGAGTGTGTGTGTGTGTGTGTTTCTCTCTCATCCCCTACTATTAGAGGCTCACCCCCTCCTTCCTAGAAATGTGCGAAAACTTTTTAGTCTTCCCATGACCATCCATTTTTTTCCCTAGTTTGGACATTGGACAATTGAGGTAATTCTAGGAACTTTAGCCTATGGAAGTCTTAATGGAGCTGAACCTTGGGTCTTTTAAGCTCCGTTGAAGCACATTGATCTTTTGGAGACTGTCCCCCTTTCGATCTCTATTTTCCCTCCTTTGGATCCCTGCAAAGACGGATCTGGCAGCCTTATCGATATTCTAGCTTTTACTCCCCTAGTACTTCTCAATATTAAATGATCAGTTCATCATGAGAAAATCATTTGGGAGAATCAGATATTAGTGTTTATGACACACAATTTGCCACTAGGCTGCCATAGCCATAATTTTGCAGAGAACTAGTCGTAACTTGAAGAGCATAACTCGAATTGGGGCACTTTAAAGCTTCGAAGAAATCTTGAAAAATTAGTGGTTAGAAACCTACTAAAGATGGTATAAATTGATTCTACATGCTTCTATGTGAAGAATTGACCTGAACAAAGAGCTATGCCGGTACAACTTTATATAGAGAAGGCAAGGCAAGGGCAAAAATTTGCATCCAAAAGCATCAAGGAGACACAATGGGCTAAAAACTGCAAATTTTATATATTTGGCTGAACTTGTTTTAGTTACATGAGTTTTTGTTATATACAAGTCTCACTTCAAAAAACTCACTAACGAGCATTCAAGGCCTACGTTGCATTATATGTTAAGTATTAACATATTATACATATTTAATGCTTGTATAATACGTCAAGGAGGAGTAATGAAACGACCATATTACACGGTGACATATCACTGAATTTGCCTCTCCTGATTATTTCTTTGCACTTCAATCGAAGAAAATCATTGATCGAAGTGCTAGTTATTATATGTAACCACCAGAGCCTCTTCAGTAGCATTTTACACGACCAAATATTGAGCAGTTTAAGAAAAGTAATCCTCCTCTCCTCTATAAGTTAATTTTTTAATAGAAAAAAATATTTTTAATCATTTATTTAAATAAATATTTATGGGATATTTGAATTTTAATTTTATAATTTGTAGAAAAGTTTTTCTTGTCTTTATTTTTCAAATTGAATAGTTTTGAATCAAAATAAAAACTAAAACTTGCTCTTTTTGTGTTGGAGTTTTTTCACACTTAATTAAAGAGAAGGAAATTAGGTTTGTAACCATGATCTATCATTGTACTGGATTATATACACACACTTGAAGATGGGTACATATCATAAATAGTGATTATTTACTTTTGTGCTAGAGTAATTATTAGGAAGAGGATGGGGTGTAGGAGGGCCTCTTTATTTGCCATGAGCTTATGGAGATGATTAACATTTTGATGAATAGGTGTACACCATGTATAGTTCATATTCCTTACAGTTGAATTGGGTGTTGGATAGGACACTATCTACATTGACAGACTCAGATAACATTGACAATTGCAAGGAACCTAATTTCTCATGCTTGCACAAAGCAGATTGAGGTGCATTACCACTGTGTCAAGGAGAGGCTCTCAACAAGATAGATCAGCTTGGCTTATGTGCCAACACAGGACAACCTTGCAGATCTTTTAGCAAAGGCATTGTGTCATGAGAAGTTTGAAGCTTTTCGCAAAGATTTGGGCTTGCTCCCCTTTGTGGACTAATCATCTCCTCAAGGCATGGCACTTTCCTATACTCTATGTGCTAGCTCTCATTCAGTGCATCACTTTCTAGGGGAGATTTGCTACCATATACAAGTGCTAGTGATGTGTGTGAACACACATAGGGCCGTTGAGGACCACCGAGCCATTTTTTCCCTCACTAAGAGGTATTTTCCCTTGTGCATTTTATATACCTCCATCACTCTAGGGATACCTTATATTTCCATTGCGCACTAAGTAATACACTCTCTGTTGTGTGCCTTGAGCTTCCTTCATCTTCTCCAAGCTGTGTGTTTTCTCGCAACCCTACTTACAAGATTCTAGAGCAAAGTGATCATAATCAAAGAGCCTTTGTAAAAAAATGCATAAAACTCTTCACTTAGGCAAAGATAGAAATCCCCAAAATTGACCGTCATCTTTTGATTTATCCCTTTATATCAATGGAGGCCACAGTGTTGGCATAAATGTTGTATGTTCTTCTCATCCCCAACCAAACAATGGATGAATACAAACATCTTCTTTTGGGTTGAAATTGTCATTGTATTGTTAAGGAAATGTTAATTTAAGTACCACAGCATAATTTGAGTGACAATTTAATGTTTTTAAGTTCAAATTTTCATTATATCATTGAAATTGGTTTAAGTGACATTTGTGTCATTGTCTGTACATTGATTTGTCAATTCATCTTGCATAAGATTTTCCTTGGCTAGATGGTTGTTAAATTTTGGTGTTTTATTTGTAGATATGCCTGGAGACCTTGGTTACAACAAGACACAACAAATTATTAGTGCATAGAAAACTTGATGTGGACAGGAGCCCTTGAGTCGCAAACAATGCAAAGACTTATGTGCAAGCTAATTTGTTTGGAATACACTTTTCAGAACAAGTGTCCATGCAAAGGGAAATCCATCAATAAATCTCTCTCATTTGCAACATGTGGGCTTAGCTCGAGTTCTTCTCCAATGATTTATCTGTCAGCAACAAGCTATCCCCAATAATAACCAGATTTCCATATACTTCATTCAAGAGTGCTACGTACATTACATATTGAACAAGAGAGTCAACTGGGACAATAAGTCTCCTAACATAGGCATTGAGCTTGGCCCCATTGCTGACAAGATTTTAGTGCAAATTGAGCAAAGGCCCCAACCATTTCAAACGCGTCATGGTGTATTCTACCAGAGGAGCATGAAATCATTGTGGACATGGAAAGCTAGGTAGTTGACCTAGCATTGAGCCAAGGTGAAACTCTTGCACGCTTGAGATTGAAGGTGTCACTACAACAAAAACACGTGTTATCGACGCATATATCGACGCTGCCCGTCGCTATGCGCATCGCTATGAAACCAGTCGCTATTAGCGACGCGGATAGCGACGCTCATAGTGACGGGCATAGCGACGACCATAGCAGGAAAAAAAATTCTTGGGCAGAGGGCAGGTAGCCTGGCCTGTGCCCAGTTAAAAGATGGACATAGCCACAGCCAGACTTCCTGCCCTCTGCCCAAGAAAGCGAGCAGCACCAAAATATTAACCATGCTCCCGCGCGCAGAAATTTCGGCAGAGTTCCCTTTGTTTTTACATAAACTTTTCAAAAAAAACCATATCATGTATACACCTCCTACATGCTATCCATGTCGGATCTCACATGAGATTTAAGGCCAATAAAAGACAACCGTACCAACTGAAAAGCATAACCATAACGAACCATAACCATTACTTAAAAGCATAACCATAACGAACCATAGCCATAACTTAAAAGCATAACCATAACTTAAAACCATAACCGGCTATAACCACTTTGATCAAAACCATAATGCAGATAACCATAACCATAAACAAAATTAACAATAACCATAAGCATAACCAGAAAGAGAAACAATAACTGTCTATACAATGACAATGACAATAATCATAACCATAAGGGAAACAATAACTGTCTGAACACTAACTGTTTGTACAAAAAAGAGACATAGAAGCGTGTCTGTGTCTCACAAAGCATATAGATGAAATCTAGTCCACTAATGACTAGGCGTCGCAACCTGCACATAGGACAACTCACAAAATTAGTATTGATATTACTTCACATATATTGACTTAATTAAATCAACTCACACATATTAACGTCTCACCTCAAGCGATCAGCGAGACTGTAAGGCCTCCCAGTCTACAGGCTCTCCTGAAGCTTCAAGATCATTCAGTACTTCATAGATACCTCTGCAATATCCATCTGACTCCTCCTCGCGTGATGGAGCTCGATGCAACGCAAGATTCTGCGTTTATACAAAAATCAAAGTAATAAGAATACATGATTCATCGCGTTTTACAAAACGCCATAGTTAAGATTGGATTAGAAACTCACAAACTCATAGCGAAAGGTGTCGAAGCCTCCGCTGCTAAGATGAGATGTCCCCCTAGTCATCTGTCGTACTTGCGTGGCCTCACGCGGTTGTCTGAACTGCGTGGCCGCTGTCCGCTCATCCTCCCTGATCTGCAGCCACGTCTCATGTGGGATGCTCGAAGGCTTCGGCGAGCCAGTCCTGAAAGCCTTCCGAGCTGCATCTTGTCGATGTTTGATGGTGTCCCGTGCAACACCCTTGATCCACCGCGCCGAAACAACGGAAGAACCCGGAGCATGCTGGTACTCTCTCAGGATGATCTCCACTATGTAAGTGACTTTTTCCTTGTCTTGTTGATCCCAAGACGTCAAAATGCTGGTCGAAAACTGCAGCTCCACGAGCTGGCGAATTCGCTGTCGCATCTCAGTCCCGACTCTATCCATGTCAACAGAACCATCTCCCCGTACAGTATAGAGCTTCGAGGCACTAGGATTGTGTGCCCCCCAAGGTGTCCGAGGTGTGCCAAGAGGTGTGTCGAGAGGTGTGCCTGGGTAAGACGGGGGTCGTGAGCGAGGAGGGGTCAAAGCATCTGTGGACCCTCCTCCACAGCAACCACCACCTCCACTTGACGATCGCCGAGATCGGCGAGTGCGCCTGTGCTGCGGAGATGAGAACGTACCCGCCTGTGCCCCACCCCTAGGTGTCGAAGCGGTCGTGATGGGATAAGAAGGCATCGTACCCATAGGCGTCTTGAACCCCGTAGGCGTCCCCCCCCCCCAGGCGTCGGTCCCTCGGGTGTGAAGCCCGGAGGCGTAGTACCCGTGCCTCTGGCTACCCAGTACTGAGAAGCCTCTGCCATCTGAGCAGGCATCATCCGTGTAACGAAGCCCATGAATGCATCTGCACTCATGGAAGCGGGATCTGGAATCTCGTCTGCCATACTAAAGTCCTGCACAAAGAAAGTAAAATAAAGCGTCAGAACACATTTGTTTAAATTAACTTTAATCTTAATTTTAAATCAAAGTCTTCACACAAACACTTACAGGCCTAGGCCTCGACGAGTGAGGCATCATCGATAAGATCTTGCACCGTATCATCGTCTATCTCTAATTGCAAGCATAACTCTGCCCCAACTCGTTCTGGCAGATTTTCTTCATCCATTGCATCTTCATCTACAAGTGTCAATTCTGGCTCGTCTGCGTCATCCCTCGTATATCTGTCAGCTTCCTCTGCCATACCTTTGTCCATCTCATCTAATGTCACAGTAGTATGGACGTCGTCTGACTGACTTTCCTCCAGGAGATCTTGCCCTTCAAATACTTGTTTATTTCTTGGAGCAACCTGAACCACACACCACCATTGTCACTCTGGAGGGTCCGGTACAAAGACCACTTGCTCGCAATGTTCGGGGAGAGCAAATGTGTCGCTCGCATCTGTCCAAGTCTTTGTAGAATTTATTTGCACAAGCTTGTTTCCATCTCTACGTACCGTTGCATTGCGACCAGAAGTAATCTGCACCTTGAACCACTTCACATCCAACAAAAACATCTCAAACCGCCTGAAGCTTACTTTCAGGATATCTGACACCAGACCACAGTAATCCAGGTTGCTAGTGCTCTCATTCGTGTCTCTAGTACTGGCCCTGCTCTTTTGCATGAAACTAACCATTACCCCATTGTCAAACGTGTTTCTTCTGCTGTCAATTTGTTGTGTTCTAAAATGCTTTCCATGCGACCACAGTGCCATGTATGTATGATACTTCCAGTCACATCCAATAGCCAGCTCTTCCTCTTCTAGAGATATGGGTTCTCCGATCTGTCAAGCTCCTCTCACTGTCTTTTCCAACCATGCCATTTTAGGGAATTCAGGTAGAGGAGCGAGATAGTCTGGCAAGGCTAAACCTCTAGTCGTTCGACTTCGCCTGAAATCCTGTCGCTCTAGATTGCGTCTCTCTTTCTCTTCTTCGTAACTTTCAAGCCATTTTTGCATCGGCACTGAATTTAGTATACAGAACTTCATGATCTTTTCTCGCATGGCTAGGTTCATTTTCTTCGGCACCCCTTGCCCTTGCGGCTCCTCTCCCACCAGTCTTGCATCCTCCTCATCGCTCCACAGTCGAGGCATTTCTGGGTCAGAAACGGATAGAAATTCGGTCTTCAATACAAGAGACTCTTGCACCAGCCATCCTTCTGCCATGTTCTCCTCTGGACACGCTTTTTGGCGAGCAAAACCCTTAAGTGTTTTCATGAACCGCTCTAGAAAGAACATCCAACGGCTGTGGACTATACCTGCCACTGCAACCTCATCTACTACATGGACGAGCAAGTGCATTTGGATAGTTAGGTAGCTCGTGGGTAGATACTTCTCAATCATGCAAACTGCCTCAATGGAGTTAGCCCTTGCGACTGCAATAGATTCCTCCCGTATCTCCTTGGAAGAGATCCACCACACTAGCTCTAAAATCTTGTACATGCATTGTATCCCGAAGTTGTTAGTCCTGCATATATCAAAGCATGAATCAGGCCAAGGCAAAGGGCTTGCGAATAGCAAGAATTTTGTAAATCAATAACCATTACCAGAAGCTTCTCCGTATCCTGGCCAATCATGCATAGTCCACATAAGAAGTCCATGGATCCTTGCATGTTGTTGTCCTACTGGTTCAACCGCATCTGCTATGTCGATCACATGCCATAACTCCTCGAGCTCGTCAACTAGTGGAGCTAGATAAACATCCATGTTTTTTGCCTTGAACTTACCAGGTACAATCAAGCTTAAAATCAAATGACCCTTCTTGATAGCAAGCCACGGCGGGAGGTTGTAATTGATAAGGCACACAGGCCAAGTGCTCCATGATGAGCTTCTCAAGCCAAATGGATTGACTCCATCCATTGCCATGACCAAACGCAAATTGCGTGGTTCACTCTTAAAATGTGTCCAGGTATCTTCAATGTGCCTCCAAGCCTTCGAATCAGCGGGCACCCTAAATGTTGCGTCAGTGGATCTATTCGTAGAATGCCACCGCATCAACTTTGCAATGGAACCACAACGAAACATGCTTTTTATTCTAGGAATAATAGGGAAATGCCACAACACTTTAGCTGGCACTGTCTCGCCAACTGCATCTTGTTTGCAGTGCATTGCTCCGCTTTTAGGACACGACAGACAATCTGCGAATTCATTGCGAAAAAGAATGCAATCATTTGGACATGCATGAATCTTGTTGTAGTCCAAGACAACTGAGGTCGGAAGTTGCTTTGCGTCTGGCCTAGAGGGGGGCATTTCATTGCCAACCGAGAGAAGTTGCTCCCGCAATAACCAGTTTAAGCCACATTAAATTGAAAAGCTCTCCGAGCACATCACCGTTACAATCGAAAAATCTCTTTTGTAAATTACGTACCTAAACAAAGCAGTGACGCTTGCATCTGACCACCCGTACATTGACTGAAGATTCAAAAACTCCAGACAAGTACGAAGCACATATATTTTGGCGCCTTCATAGATTGGTTGACGTGCCAACTTCCTCAACATGTCTTCAGGAGATAGGTGCACGGCTTCTGGTGCTGCTTCGTTCGCGTTCTCCTCGCTTGTCTGGAAGAAGGCATCCAGCATCTCCTCCATGCCGTCGTCTTCTGTCTGTAAGCCCTTTTTTGCTTCCATCTGTGGCTCTATATTGGTTGGACATTCACGCATAATCTTTTCTCTCTCTCTCTCTCTCTCTCTCTCTCTCTCTCTCTCTCTCTCTCTCTCTCTCTCTCTCTCTCTCTCTCTCTCTCTCTCTCTCTCTCTCTCTCTCAGATGTAGGTGCTATGTCGCGGAAATCAAAGCCCATTCCGTAGGAGTCGTATCGCAGATTCTGTACGGTTTCTCTAGCAAACTCTCCGTACTTGTGCACATGCTCATTACATATCCTACGCTTGCGCAGGATTTGATACTTGCAGAGCATGCACGAGCATGCAATCTTTTCCTCCATGTTAGTTGATGACGTTGCCATCTACAATGATTATGAATGTTGTTTTAATATATATATATATATATATATATATATATATATATATATATATATATATATATATATATATATATATATATATATATATATATATATACTCCTCACAATGTAAACTACCTCGCATTCTCTAGTCTTGCCCAATCTCCGTACACCTCGGTCCAGAGGTGTACGGAGATCAAGACCACCGGGTCAAAATATCGTCTTTATTGGTCAAATCCTATATGGGTAGACACATACGTGCACTCCCAAGTGTACATGGAAATGCATGTAGCAGACAAAACCCCTTTGCCTCTTTTAGTTCCATAGTTTCTTCTCTGTCTACGAACCCACCTGCCTCCATTCCGAGGTAGCCTGTCAGAGAAAGCTTTCCAATGCCGCACTTGATGAAAGCACAAGCCATCGAAGTTCTCAGCCCAGTGAAATTTTTCTACCTGATTGTAAATCGGACAGGGCCTCCTTGTCCAAGCCAGAAGATAATGTAGAGATGGATGAGCAACTTGAGAAAGATTCAGAAGCCTTGCATGGTTCTTGCTCAAAAAAGCGATCTCGATCTCTCTTTTTCTCTCAATCTCACTCTCGATATATCTCTTTCTCTCTCTCTCTCAATCTCGCTCTCTCTATCTCTCTTTCTCTCTCTATTTCCTTATTTTCCTATCTCTCTCTGTCTCGCGCTTCACTTCCCTACCTCTCTCTCTCTCTCTCTCCCTCTCTCTCTATCTATCTATATATTTATCTATATATATATATATATATATATATATATATATATATATATATATAACTCTCTTTCTCTATCTTTCTATTTCCTATCTCTCTCTCTCTACTTACCTCTCTCTCTCTCGCTCTCTACTTCCCTATCTCTCTACTGATCGAACGAGCGACTGAGCTAGGGAGATCTAGACGTCCACGATTGCGGAGGACTACACAACATCGACAGAGGCTGCATTAGAGGATCTAGCTAGGTCACTTTGGCTCGACATGCATAACGCCCGGTCAGACTACTGACCATGGAGGAGATTGATGAGATTCGCCAGCGACAGCTGCTGGATCTTCTATGATCTACCTATCCCAGCTAGCTGGTTTAACCGTTTAGTCCATACCCAGCAGTTTAGGATTCCATAATATTTTATTTTGTCATCTTCTTACTCCGACTTTGTATCAGATCCATCACATTGTAACTTTCTTGTCTCATGTCTCATAGGTCACTTTGGCCTTTCGAAGACGTTAATATAACATTTCATTTCATTTCTCTCTTTAATTATTTTTCTTTAATTTTAATTTCCTAAGCATACATTAATTCTCTCTCTCTCTCTCTCTCTCTCTCTCTCTCTCTCTGATTACCTACACACACACAAATCTCTCTCTCTCTCTCTCTCTCTCTCTCTCTCTCTCTCTCTCTCTCTCTCCTACACACACACACACACACCGCTCTCTCTCTCTCTCTCTCTCTCTCTCTCTCTCTCTCTCTCTCTCTCTCTCTCTCTCTCTCTCTCTTTGATTACCTACACACACACAAATCTCTCTCTCTCTCTCTCTCTCTCTCTCTCTCTTTCCTACACACACACACACACACACCGCTCTCTCTCTCTCTCTCTCTCTCTCTCTCTCTCTCTCTCTCTCTCTCTCTCTCTCTCTCTCTCTCTCTCTCTCTCTACGCACACACACACCGCGCTCTCTCTCTCTCTCTCTCTTTCCTACACACACACACGATGTAGAGAGAGAGAGAGAGAGAGAGAGAGAGAGGGGTTGGGGGGGGGCGGGGCATAATACCTGCGCAGTAGGTGGAGGCCAAGATTTGAGCAAAGCGCAGGCAAAAATGGCCCCTGCTGCTCGCAGATTTTGCTTTTTTCCCCCAATTTCTTTTGCGTCGCTATATGCGTCGATATACACATCGCTATAGGCGTCGATATACGCGTCGAAAGTAAAGCCTTTCTACGGGTATATCGACGTACATTGAGACGCATATATTGACGCATATAGAGACGCCCGCTAATTTCGTCGATATGCGTGCGTCGATATCTCCTTGTTGTGTTGTAGTGTGTTAGAGCTTGAGACACATCTTGATGCCATTAGAAGAGAGCTTGCACTAGCTCAAAACAAACTTGCAAAGTAAAACAAGAAGTTTGACTCCCTTGCAGAAGAAGAACTTGTAGCTTCCACAACCAATCTCAATGCATTTTTTATTGCACCTTCCAATTTTGCATCTATTGGCACTGATGAATTTCTCTTGAATGAGATTTTGGCAGACCTCACTTACCATTATGAGTTATAAAAGCTATAACTTCTATTGTTGTCATCCTTCAAGATAACGTTTTGTAATAATATTTTGCATAATTAGCTCAAATAATGATTTCTTTGTGTCTTCTTCATCTTGGTTATAAATTATATACAATAAGTATAAAATAAAAGTGATAGACAATAATATGACACAGTGACATGGAAAAAACAGAGAGATCATAAGATATGGCTAGGAGACTTAAGTTGATTACAAGTACGTTTTTCCAAAGGTGTTTTTAAACAATATCATCACAATCAAGCACCTGAACCATGTCATCAACTTCTTCCATGGCTGAACATTTTGAAGCCACCTCCCACTCTGACTCACCGTCACTTTGCAAGTTAGTAGAGATTGCCTCATGCATATGCTTTATACCAAAACAATGTTCAAATACTATCATCACAATGTTGGTTAGAGCATGCAACAATATCATATTACAAAGCAAGTCTACCAAAGCCTCAGCTCATTTTGGCTTTAATCTTTTTCTCTTAAGTATGTAGGAAGTCGAATACAGACCAATATCTCTTGCAACTACCACTTGAAGTAGAAACATATACTACTCTCACAGCTACGTGTTGTAGTTCTATCTTTTCTCCACCATATTCTTTCCACTGCATGGGTGCGCTAATGTTTTTGAGGGCGTCAATGTGCCAAGGATCACCAAACATATCAACCCTATTGGCATAGTCAACACGTTGATGAAATGCATCCTTCCCCTCATTCGACCCTAAGAGTTGCATGCACACAACTTTGAAACCACGCATCACTTCAGAATTGGAGGATTATTCATGGAGCTAAAATTTTGGATCCCAAAGAAAATGTTGCTTTGTGTGAGGGTGTGCATTTGCACCCATTGAGATTTTGTGCATGAAACTAGGAATGTCTTATCTCTACCATTGTAGCCTTCAAAGTCTTTGAGATTTTCAATGGCTTTTGGCATATACCAATACACCTTTTCAACTACAAAAGAGTCTTTATCCACCAAGCACAAAAGGTCCACAAAGGTTTTAGTAGCATTGACAACCTTTTCCACATCTCCAAAACACTGGATAATTGACAAGCTGACGAACCCTTAATTCTATTTAGTAGTTGGGATATTTGCTAAGCCATGCATCCCATTGCATGTCAACAATTGTCTCCACCAGTGAATATCAAACATCTTTTAGTGTTGACAACACATAATCTGCAGTAGCAAACCGAATCGCACAAAAGATTTGTAATGCCTTGTTAGGAGACTTTGTTCTAAATAGAGCATATGAAAATTGATTCTCCGTAATGAGCTTTACTATTGTGTTTGCTTCCATAAAGTAGTCTTTATTTTGCCAAGTTTTCTAATGTCTTTCAGAAGCATCATGATTGATAGGATGTGCACCACATGGTACCCATGTTAATATGGATACTTTGCTTGAATTGCCAAAGACCTGCAGCTTTGTAAATTGCAGCATTGTTAGTGACGATCACATTCTTTGGCTTTCTAGCTTTTGATATGGCACGCTCATACATCTTTTAAAGAAAGGGAATAGGTTGTTTCCTTCAAGGATGTGTCAATGGCTTCTAAAAATATTGACCCTCAGTGACAAATCAGTGTCACATTGATTGAAGGCTTCTTCTAACAATTGGTCCATCCATCCAAAGCTTTAGTACATCTAGCAGCTGGAACATATTCTAACAATGCGCATTTGAGCATGCTCAACATACTCTATGCGTATTTTATTATTATCTAACATAATAAATCCTTTTTTGGCAGTGCTCATCAATGCATCTTTGAAGATAGGGTTGCACACTAGGTTGAATGGAATCTCAAAAAAGAAATGCTTGCATGCACTTCAAATGGAGCATGTATAACCACTATTTATCAAAATCTTGATGTAGTTTTTGATCCATAGATAACCCTCTTCCAATATCATCGATACACTTTCCTTTTGAATTAGATGCATTACTAGATGAATCTACTTCGAAGGATGTTGTACATTACAAGGCCCAACATTTCTTGTCACTTTGAAAAAATACTCTTTGATCCTCATAATATTGTCATTGAGCACATGGTGACAAGACTTGCACTTCAAGCAAGGTGCATTTCATCCTGGCACTATTTCATGCATGTACATCCACTCATGACCACAAATAATGATGCACAAAAGAGATCCGTAAACAATAGACAATTGTAATTTTTAAATCGATTCTTTTATGAATCACACATGAGGTATACAGTTTATTAATTGATTATGTCAAAAATTTGAAAGTACATAGTTAATCGTATCCAACAACAGTTTTGCATTGTATGCATATATCCAAAAGGAGAATATAGTTCATTGGCTAGGTATTTGGAATAAAATTTGGATATTTTATACCTACAAATGATAAGAATTGTAACCTAAATAATATTTTATTGCATTAGATCATCTCGAAGCGTGAGCATACTACTCTAACTCAACACAAATTTTGGATTGTGACTACATTATCATGATTTTTTGCAAATCACATTAGTAAACAAAATTTGTATTGATCATTGCATATCTTCCTAGAAGTGTGAGAAATTACTCTAGCACAACAAGGTGATAACATCATTGTAATTGAAGCACTTCCAGCAATACAAGATAAACAGCAAGTACAATGAAAAAACCTTAATTGGAAATATAGCTACTCTAACACAACAAGGTGATAGCATTATCATGGTTGAAGCACTTTTGACCGTACAAACTAAGTATCAAGTACAGTAAAAAAGCCTCAATTAGAAACTTCATCAAATTGTTTGTATGTGTGAGTATATGACTCTAACACAAGGACTCAAAGAAATTCTTAATTCCTTAATCTTAATCTAAGTGAAACAACTGATTATCTCCAGTGCAAGTAAACACTCATTAGGAAGAGAATGGGATCTAGGAGCTCCTCTTTATTTGGCAATTTAAGGAAGTCAAACCTTTTCTATTAAGAAAGTAATCAAAGGACAACTTTTGAATTTAGACATGCAAAATGGCTAGTTTATTCGAATTCAAAGTTTCCCCCCAAAATGGAATTTAAAATCTAGCCGGTAAAACCATATCATGTAGCATATCTATGGAAAGAGCTCGAGGTGTAGATTGCAAATCTATGATCTCTCCTAAAATAAAAGATCATATGTGAGAGTTATGGAAGGCCAAAAATCACAAAAATTTCCACCTTCTTTTTGGGGGGGAAAAGTGCATCCTTTGACCACTCTTACACATCTCTTACACGTCCACCATTCTTACACACATGGTACTTTACCGTAGCTATGAAGATTTCCCTATGCTCAGCCTCACAACTAGAAGTGGCCCATACTAGGATTCTTCTTGCTACACCATGAGATACATGAACTCTCGAGCATGAAACAAAACCCCTTGTGGACACTCGCGTATCAAAACAACCAGCCCAATTTAAGTCCAAAAAATCATTTAAGTCTCACAGCAATGATCCCCCCTTGGTATAAAACAAGACACGATGTAAAGTGCCACTCAAGTAGAAAAAAAATCCTCTTGAAAGATTGCCAATGCTAAGACCCTAGGCTATGCATGAATCTGTTCACCTACGAGATTACAGACTAAATATTTGGCCTCGTGGTGCATACATTAATAAGGCAGCCAACAATAGTTTGATAAAGAGTGACATCAATAGGATCACTAGCATCATGAAGACCCAGTCTCAAACCCGTTTTCATGGGAATGGAAATAGGTTTGCAATCCTCAAGTCTGCCTTGTGTCAGACAAGGTAGTATTTCCTTGTCTAACACAAGGCAATACCACCATCATACAGCTTAAACTGTATACCCATGTAATTATACAGCAATCCAAAAATCTTTCATCTTGACATTAGCATTCAAGTCAGGCTTAAATCCAGCACTATGTTTCTCATTTGGTCTAGTAATCAGCAAATTATCCACATAGAGAACCACAATGAGAAGTACATCACCCTCACGCTTTACATACAATGTGCTTTTTGTTGGACTATTAGAAAATCCTCGTTTGACCAAATGAGTGTCACCCTTCTCATACCAAGCATGAGGATATTGCTTTAACCCATAGAAATCTTTTTTACATTTTCACACTTTATCTTCCTGCCCTTCAATGACAAAACGACGAGGCTACGTTATATAAATTTACTCAAATATGTCACAATTTAAAAAAGTAGTAACAATGTCTTACTGATGTACATCCCAACCAAAATAAGCTACCAATGCATGTAGAAGATGCACAGTAGTCATACGACAAGTGGGAGCAAAGGCCTCTTCATAATCTATGACTTTGTGGTGTGCATAACCCTTTGCAACAAGCTGAGCCTTATAGCAATCAATCTCACCATCCAGCTTGCGTTTCAACTTGTAAACCCAATTCATACCAATGGCCTTTTTGCCAAAGACAAATAGCATAGATTCCATGTGCCAGTTTCTATAAGTGCATCATATTCAGATTGCATGGTAGCCATCCAATTTTTGAATTTTGTGCTTCATCAAAAGATAGAGATTCCTCAACATCACATAAGCTAGACACATCCAAAACATAACAATCAAATTCATAAGATGCATGGAGAGAACCTAAACGAGTACAATTAGACAAAGGTGCATCCAATTTACTGTCATTCAAAGTATGCACTAGCCATTTTGGCATACCTCTAGCCTGCTCATTGTCAGCCCTTTCCTCATCAAGTACATCGTGTACATTTGCATCAATAATAGGCTGATTTGTAGCATTTTTTGAAATCCTCATAGGCTGTATATTTGCTTCATTGGAATTTACGTTCAAAATTCCACCACTAAAAAGAGGCAACAAAATGTCATAAATGTCACGTGAGCTTACATTACTGTCTATAGTACATGACAACAAGGGCTGAGCAAAATCTTCCACAAACACAACATCTTGTGAGACCAAGATACACTTTTTTTACGGATGATAAAGCCTATAGCCTTTGCCCTAAGCACTATAACCAACAAAAATACATTTGATAGCCTTATCATCCAATTTTTTGTGCTGCATTTGTGGCACCAAAGCATATGCCAAACAACCAAAAACACGCATGTGCTCAATACAAGACTTTATATCATGCCATGCTTCATATGGAGTTATAGATTGCAAATCTTTCGTAGGACACCTATTTCATAATTGCTGATGCATTTTATGTACATGGGATCAAGAAGAATCTTTTTTCTGTATCTGCACTTGCTAGACTTGAATTGTAGTCAAATTTGTGGATGACAGATTCACAGTACATGATCTCAATTTTGGTGATGAAATTGTTGCATCTGGCATTTTATGTCGTGGGCTATATAAGATCACTTTGTATGGCAGGTGTGGGTAGAATTTTGCAAATGATGTTAGGCATTCTAAGGCTATTTCAGATGAAAAAATTGGGCATGCATGTTTTGGACATCTGAACCTTGCAAGTTTTCTACCTTTACAGAAATATGATATGGTTGATTCTTAGCCACCTCTTGAAGCACCTATCAAACATGTTTGTGAAGGTTGTATTTTGGGTAGGATGCAGCGTTCTAAGTTTTCAAAAGATGGTTTAGGTTGCAGCTTGTCCATGGTGATGTTTTTCGGCCCATGCAAACTCCGTCCTTGGGTAATTACCTGTACTTCATGACTTTCATTGAGGATTACTCCATGCATGCATGGGTATATCCGCTTAAATTTAAGCCTAAAGTGTTCATGTGTTTCAAAACATTTCTCGCTATGTTGAAATGTACTATGGACACCCTCCATTAAGATTGGGGGGAGAGTATATGTTTCATGAATCTACTGCATTTTTGGCTAGTTGTTGTGGGATAAAACACCAATATACAGTTCCTTAGACGCCTAAACAAAATGGTATTGCTGATAGGTATAAGAGGTCACTTTTAAAAATGGCACGATGTATGGTCAAAAGTCAAGCTTTGTCGCATTAGTTTTTGGCTTGAGGCTATTATGTGTGCCACTTAACTGCCATTTGCAACAGTAAGCACAATCTTTCCAACTCCCTAAACTGGATAAGAGGTATTGTTGGCACAAGTGATTGAATTCCCATGAGGGACAGACTCAAGAGAGGTAAACAAATCACGATGTGAGATAATGTGATTTGTATCACCACTGTCAATATACCACACATGTAAATATGCAGTAATTGATATGCATGCATCATGGACAAAAGGACCATAAGTGCACTTTGAACTAAAAGCCCATTCTACATCAACATCAGTATAATAGTATCCTTTCATAGAAGACTCAAAAATAGTTGCATTTGTAGTGGAACCAACCTCTTTCTTCTTAGCTTATTTGCCTTCTCAACTTAGGACATTGCTTGATCAAGTGATAATTAGCTTTATAATAATGGCAACAAATCCTCTATTTACCCATTTTACCAAAATTCATTGATGAATTGCTGCTAGTCAAAGCATTAGGAGCATTTGATTTCCCACTCATAGAAGAACCATAAGAAGTGGCCACATTGCTGTTATCACCTTTTCTTTGAGCATCAATAAAGGCCTATTGAATTGCACACTCTCTAGTATTGCTTTTTTTGAAAAGTGACTCTTGCAACAACGATGTGTATAATGCATCAAACTTGAAAAATTCTTGATTTGCTTGGGTCATAAGTCTCCAAGTACTAGTAAAAGTCTGCTAGGAATGTGGAAAAGCATCAAGAATTGTCTACACAAGGGAGTTGTAAAAAATGACTTCGTTGTAGAAACAATTTTTTCATTGATATCCTTGACACTATCAAGGAAAGTGTCCATATCATCTTCTTCATGCATAATCTTTGGCTCCAGCTCTTTACCCAGTAATGCAATTTTTGCCTCATTTGGACTTGCATAAAGAGCAACTAGAATATCCCAAGCCTATTTTGGTGAACAAATGTGATGTGAACAGACAACACAATCAATGCATGAGCATGGGCATATTTTACATTCCAATGAGCTTGCTCAGCCATAGGCAAAACAACGATGGTAGCAGCAATCCTATCACCAAAACCTGCAACATCCTCAACATCGTCGGGGATTTTTTTTGCAAGATTCTTGTTTCATTGTGAGATCCCCAACCCACCAATACCAAGATTGGGATGGGATCCTTGACAGGTCTCTAGGTCTGATAAAAATCAAAGTCTATAAACAAGAAAAATCCAAGGAATATACCTTTACCATTAACAATGGTTGGGGTCTATAGCCTTAGAAGAAGACCTAACGCTGTCTCGCAGTAAAACGGGACAGGTATTAAAAGTCCAAAAAAACTATTTCGGCCCTATAACTTCCACAAATTTGGCTAAGGTATCCTCAACCAACGCTTTTTGCCCCCTAACATATGTGAGGGCACAGCCGCTCGTGGACTCCTCGTCCAAGTGAAGAAGTTTTCCAAACGTTTTTAGTGCACGGGGATGGATAGTTACCTGACTAATCCCCACTTACCACCCCGCACTCACACATGATTCTTTTGTTATTTAATTAATACCTTAGTCAATCCCCACTTACCACCCCGCACTCACACATGATTCTTTTGTTATTTAATTACTACCATGTTCTTATCACAATTAAAATAATGATTCCTTTTATCCTTCATAACAGGATTTTATTAAAACAACCCTTGAAATCAATATTGAAAACATTTTTTTAGCAAACACACATCTTTAAACTTAAGTCAGGGTACTGTCAATTAAAACATTGTCCATAATAACCATGACCAGTACTCTTCTTGTCTCAAGACCACCTAAGGGTGAAAAAACCGCACCCATTCCTTATTCACAATCCGGAGTGGATAAACCCCCACCCAAGGTTTTGGGTGCCCATACACCAAACCAGTTGCGCATACAACCGGGTGGATCCCCTAGGATAAAAAACGGTATCCTAAATTATGTAGAAACATCAAGACGTGACACGGAGTAGAAACTCAATGTTCATGGGGGTAACCAACTTATCCATGTCTAGAAAGCCATCATTATCATCAATTTATACCAAGGAGTCGGAGGTGTCTTGAGACAAGATGTCTTAAGGATGATCAATCATATCTTTCCTAATTCAACGAGTTTTAATCCAAACAATTCTTTCCTACGTTATAAACAGATGCACGTTGGAAGTTACCTTCCATTTTTGGTCAATTATTCTTTTCCTGATTCTTACTCACTTATTACGTATGCATTGCTAACTTATAAAAGAACTTAAACTATTTAAAGACTTAATTGAAAATTGGGAAACCCACCTGGGATTGATTGGCCATCTGCTGTTGTGCTGGCACCTGAAGACTGTCCTCCGTAGGCCTTCTACTAGGCCCAGCTTCATCGTCATGCGACGCTCTAGTTCTTTTTAGAGCTTGGCCCTCATCATCAGATGTAGGATTGGTTCGGGTCCTTCTAGGTGCCATAACTTCTTACTCCTTATAAAAAGGACATGTAATCATTAGATAAATTATTCGAAAGCTAGACTTAAGCTTTGTATCCAATTTTACCCAAATCTAGGTTAAATTTATAGTCTTAATTGGTAAATTTTGGACCTAGTAATTTCTTATTTACCTATATAAGCATGGTAACTTTTTCCACAGCTTCCCTGAGGGTTTTCTAAGCTCTTCTAATTTTTGTATAATTTTCTATATCTTTTTCCTAATTTCCCCATCGAATTTTAAGCTTGGAATTTTCTTATTTTGAGGTTAATATTTATTCTATTTATTTTCTCTTAAAGATTTCATTTCCTCAACTTTATATCATAGGTTTACACTTACTATAATTTTTCTAAAAACTTTTGATCGCAAAGTCTATTTATTTTAATTAATTCTTTGCTAACAATAGGACTTTTTGGTCAATTATAATTTCTTAAACTCACTAACTTACTATGATATAATTACCAAAAGTAGATAAAGACATTTTTTACCTCTAGTAACTATCTTATAATTTTCCAATTTAAATATCTAAATTCCATATCTAATTTTCAGCTAAAATTAGTATAGTTTGACTTAGATAAATGTCTATACTACTTTTCTAACCTTTACATAATTATCACAACCTTTTTATCATGTAATATAGCTAAGATAAATAGCATGTAATCATATCACATGATTTACTAATTTCCCCCGTTAGTTTTCAGCTAGAATTAGTATATTTGACTTAGATAAATATCTATACTACTTTTCTAGCCTTCACATAATTATCACGGCCTCCTTATCATATAATCTAACTCCGATAAATAGCATGTAATCATATCACATGATTTACTAATTTCCCCCTTTAGTTCTCAGCTAGAATTAGTATAATTTGACTTAGATAAATATCTAGACTACTAGCCTTGACATAATTATCACGGGAGTCATATAGAAGCATCATTCATAACATGGGAATGAGGAAATGTGAAATCATAACATACTTTCTTTGATGCATGTAGACCCAAAGATATTTTCACATTATGTATCAAAACTGCGATAAATTGGGATATGCATGGGCATGTTAGAAGAATTTGCATTTTAAATTATTGCACATATTTTCCTGTTTAACATGATTTGAGGCTATTGCATATAAGTGATTAGATAGAATCTTAAAGCATTTGTTGATGTTTACATTAAAGTTTGAATGCTATGCTAGTTCTTTTAAGGAAACTTCATCAGTTTATGACGTAGTTTGGCCGTTTTCGATTAGGGAGTGAGTGATGTTTAATGACTTAAGAGAAAATTCTAGGTGTTTAATCTGATAAGAGAGATAATTTGAGTTCAATCTTAGACAAAGTAGATCTTCAATGTCTTTTGAGTTTGCCTTAACTAGTGTTTTATGCAAGTTAGTTGGTTGAAATTGTAAAATCCCAAATAGATCTTGAGTTTGCCCTTAAGGGAAGCAGGAAATTTACACAAATTTTAGTGTAATTACTGGTAAATACTTCAAATTTTTACTTAAAGACCGAGAGTAGGAGAGAACAGGAAGTTGGAGAGTGCAAGGTGAGTAAGGGAGAGGGAGCCCAAGAGGGCTACCCTCTGTGTCTATGTGTGTGTACACTCATTGGGGAGAGAGACGCGAACCATAGCTTGTTGTTGAACGGTTGGGGAGACAGAGGGCATGTGGAGTCGGTGCAAGGGGAGAGAGGAGTCATAGCCTGGTAGAGAAGGGGGGTGGTTGAAGAGAGATGCCATGGGGGACAAAGGTTGCCAAGCCCGGAAGATTGCCAGAGTTGGAAGAAGGGAGAGCACGAGAGAATGCACGAGCCCAGTACTTAAGGTCCGAGTAGGGATGCCGTGTGTGCATAGCAAAGAGAGAGAGAGAGAGAGAGAGAGAGAGAGAGAGAGAGAGAGAGAGAGAGAGAGAGAGAGAGAGAGAGAGAGAGAGAAAGAGAGAGAGAGAGAGAGAGAGAGAGAGATAAGTAACATGATTTACTACATCGCAAGAGATTAGAGAGAGAGAATGAAATCGAAATCGATATAGTAGGAGATTTTGATCAATTACAGGTTGATTATAGTAATCCGCGTGTGTGCATGATTGCAATATTTCATGTCTATGTATGCTTGTATGTATGAGAGTAAGAGAGAGAGAGAGAGAGAGAGAGAGAGAGAGAGAGAGAGAGAGAGAGAGAGAGAGAGAGAGAGAGAGAGACAGTTCCATATGTGTAGCATTTGGGCTACACAGAGGAGTTTTTATTGATCCTATTTTGATGTTTAGTGATTCTATGTGTGCGCAAGATGAATAAGAATCCATGTTTTGATGGAAGTTGAATAAGTGGCTAAGTTGTCATGTGAGGAGACAAGCTAAAAAAGGATTGTGAGCTCAAGGGAGAGTGAGAAGTGAGTAAAGAGTAGGAGTGAGTAAGTGTGACTTGAGTGGTGTGAGATAAGATATAGTTCAGGAGAGGCTTTCTTCTTGGTCATATACAAGTCATTTACATTCAATTGTAGGAAGAATGATGACTTTTAGTGAAATCCAAATTCAAACATATTTGACAAAATTGTAAATTTGACTAATAGAATTTTAGCAAAATTATAGAATGAGAAAAATTCAATACATTATTCTATGTCAATTGAAATGAGTTTAAATCAATCTAGATTTAGTAGATGACATGTCTAGTTTGTTCTGTGTTTCAAAATTACAGTGCATGTTTGTTTTGAAAGATATATTGGTGTTTAGGAGATAAATAAGTGCATAAGAGTAGAGTTTGAAATAGTAGAAGTTAATGAGTATGCGTTAAAGGATGTTAGTAAAGTGAAAAGATGTTAGTGAAGTGGAAAGATGTTAGAGAAGTGGGAGATGTTTGTAGAGAAGTTACCAAGCTGAGAGATGTTTGAGAGTTAGAGATGTTAAGAAGCTGAGAGATGATTGAGAAGTAGAGTGGAAAGTTAGAGACGTGAGATGTTTGGGTGATGTTAGTGGAGATATTGTCTGAGAGATAAGAGATGTTTGAGAGTTAGAAATACTATAAGATTCTGAGATGTGAGATGTGAGATCTGAGATGAAGTTTCAAGATGTTAGTTTATCATTGTTTGTGGTGCCAGTTTCTAAGCAAGAGTTTATAATACAGTTGCATCTGAATAAATGTTTGAAAGCAATTATAAAATCAACAAACTAATTTAAAAAACATATATATGATGTGAAGAATGTGAAATTGGAGAGGGTTTGGTCTATGTGTAGGAACATGTAGCTTTGTAATGGAAGTAGGTGTCTGTTGCACATATAGGTGTCTGTGACCTAGGATACGGTCAGGATACGATCTATGTGTAGGAGATTGTAGCTCCTACATATAGATGCTTGTAATCCGTTGCACTATTCTTGGAATCCTTAATGCTTATTTATTTATTGCAAATTTATGTTTTAAAAAATAATTTAAAAAAGAAAAACCAAAAAATAAAAAAGCAGATAAAAAAATGACAAAAATCATAAAAATTAGGAGTAGGATACTACATTCCATTAGTGGGTGTGTAGTTCTAATCCTTTTGCAGTTCGACATGTAGTTCAAAGTAAAGCATTCAAGAAAGACTTAACAAGTGTTTTATTTCCAAGTTGTTATTTGAAATTGTTAACATCTGTTCATTTTAATTCCTGGGTCAGTGAAGAGTTTATAAGGGTCGTGCATAGCTTTATTAAATTGGCTAGATTAGTAATCTATATGGTTTTATTAGCAGTCTTTGTCTAGAACTATTAATCAAGAATTCTGACCAAACTGGTTAGTGGCTGATAGGGAGTAGTAAAGCTTATTAATTAATATAGTCATTACAGCTAATCTAGTGTTGGATAGTACATTTATACCTAAAACGGTAAAAAAAAATATTTGCAGTGTCATAGATCTTTGTGGTTGGGAGAGATCACCTTTAAACTCTAGATTATGACTGGTATGTTAAATATTACACTTGTGATGAGCTTGGGGAGGGAAACTTATATGCTACATGTGAGCTTGGTAGGTGGGTGAAGACAACTTTATCTCTAGTGACAGAGCCACGAGCTGTAGCTAAGTTTTATACAAGTTGGTAAGTGAATGTGAAAGGAAATTCCTGCTCGATGTAGCAGTAAGTGTGGAATGTATAAATATATATATATATATATATATATATATATATATATATATATATATATATATATATATATATATATGTATGTATGTATGTATGTATGTATGTATGTATGTATGTATGTATGTATATATAAATTTCAAGTCTGACGTGACTTGCAAAAACAAAAGAATGAATGCATGAAAAAATAAAAATATCAATAAACAATGGGAATTAAATTAAAAAAAGGGGAATAAAAATTCAAGCTATGACTTCCACATAGTTGTCATATTGATATACTCTCTATAATATAGGAATTAACAGGTTTTACATCTATAGAGCTCTATCAACCTGGAAGGGAGATGTTCTTGTTATTAATGGTGATAAATTATTGCCTGGCTTAGGATAGTTTGTAGTTATTCTATTGAGTAATCTCTTTTATTATTTACTACTTAGTTGCTTATTGGGAAAGTTAGAGTTTTTGATTGGAAAATATTTATAAAACTTGTCAGTGTGAGTATATAGATTTACTAGTGCTAGTTGGTTTAATGTACTATGTTTACTGCTTATTAATTTATCACTGGCTATGTTATTACTTGACTAAAATGTTGAAAAAGTATGATGATGTAATTGTTGTTAAATGAGAATAGACATACTATAGTTAGTTTTGGTGTGTTGTGTTTTAGGATATTGTGCTCACGAGGGCATTCGCAGTTAAGGAGAGGAGACATTTATTTTTTAGAGTGTAGTTGTAAAGCTGGGAGTTGCAATGTTTAATGACTTAAGAGAATTTTTTAGGGGTTTAGTCTGATAAGAGAGATAATTTAAGTTCAATCTTAGCCGAAGTAGACCTTCAAAGTATTTTGAGTTTGCCTTAACTTGTGTTGAATGCATGTTAGTTGGTCAAAATTGTAAAATCGAAGATAGATCTTGAGTTTTCCCTTAAGGGAAGCGGGAAATTTACACAAATTTTAGTGTAAGTACTGGTAAAAGCTTCAAATTTTGACTTAAAGACCGAGAGTGGGAGAGAATGGGAATTTGGAGAGCGCGAGCGTGAGTACGAGAGAGGGAGCCCAAGAGGGCTACCCTCTGTGTTTGTGTGTGAGTGTGTGTGTGTGTGTGTGTGTGTGTGTGTGTGTGTGTGTGTGTGTGTGTGTGTGTGTGTGTGTGTGTGTGTGTGTACTCATTCGGGAGAGAGACGGGAACCATAGCGTGTTGTTGAACACCTAAGGAGAGAGAGGGCATGTGGAGTCCGTGCAAAGAGAGAGCGGGGTCGTAGCTTGGCAGAGAATGGGGGTGGTTGAAGAGAGATTCCATGGGGGATAAAGCTGCCAATCCCATGAGATTGCTAGAGTCAAAAGAAGGGAGAGCACAAGAGCATGCATGAGCCCAGTAAGGTCCGAGTAGGGATGGCGTGTGTGCATAGCAAAGAGAGAGAGAGAGAGAGAGAGAGAGAGAGAGAGAGAGAGAGAGAGAGAGAGAGAGAGAGAGAGAGAGAGAGAGAGAAAGAGAGAGAGAGAGAGAGAGAGAGAGAGAGATGAAATCGATAGAGTAGGAGATTCTGGTCAATTACAGGTTGCATGTCTATGTATGCTTGTATGTATGACAGTAAGAGAGAGAGAGAGAGAGAGAGAGAGAGAGAGAGAGAGAGAGAGAGAGAGAGAGAGAGAGAGAGAGAGACGGTTCCATGTGTGTAGTGCAAGATAGAGAGAAAGAGAAGATGGTTGCAAGTTAGTTAGCGAGTAAGAGAGAGTGAGAGAGTCTAAGAGCAATACTGCATGACATGTTTGCATGTGTTTGTCTTAACTAGTAAATGTGTGTGTAATTGATTGCAAGAGAGAGTATGCATCTTAGTATGCAAGTTAAGTGTGTGTGTATGTGTAATCGAAGAGAAAGAGAGAGAATGTTGAGAAGTAGGAAGAGATTCTATTATGAGTGTGAATGTGGTGTGTGTGTTATATGTGAACGTAGAGAGAGAATGATAGTGTTTGAGATGAGTGAGAGAGATGTAAGGTTAGTAAGAGAATAAGAGCTAGAGATTGAAGAGAAGGGGAAGCATAGACACTGCGTGACGTACATGAGTAGGGATTAAAAAATAGTATGTATGTACCCATGTAATTGGGAATAAGACAAAGAAACTAGGCTCTAGAGAGGGAAAGACTAGTTGTGAAGTGATAGTAGGAAAAAGAAAGACTAGGGAGTGAAGTGTAAACAAAGGGACAATGAGAGCATGAAAGTGAACAAGAGCTAACATGGATGAGAGCATTAAAGCAAATCTATGGAGCAGTGAAATCGCAAAGACGGTCCAAAGAAAAACGTAGAGAAAGTTCAAACCAGCAAAAAGGTTGGTTTATATTTTGAAATATAAAATATATACAAACATAAATTACACAATAAACAGTAAAATTTGAATGTTGAGCATAAAGTTGGAACATAACTAAACATGAATCAATTTTCATATATGTTACAATTTTGCATTAGTATGAATGTTTCCTAGAGATTTAAATTGAGAAAATATTGCATAGTAGAAGCATTGGATTGGGAAGAAGCAAACATTTGCAAGCAAATAATATTTTGAATGGAATTATTTCAATATTCGTCTGTGTATTATGCGAAAGTGCAATTATCTGGGAACTTGAGAGAGAGTCTTGACTCTCCAAAGTAAACATTTATTTATCGTTTATTGAGTTCATATGTCAGTTTAAAAGTGTGACTGTGTGTTTGTGGCTGTTGAAAAATTCGAGTATTTTGACATCAAAATATTGAAATCAATATTTATAAATTGTATTCATGTGAGTGAATAAGAAACGTTTGTAAAAGTGGAGCTTGCAATGCACTCTTGTGTGTTGTACTTGCTTTTAGTATATTTGAGAACACATATTGGATTTTAGATATAGCTGGACTATGAAAATTTAGCAGATTGAGTAAACTACGAATGTATATCCATAAATCTATTAAAATAGGCTTGGGAGTAGTGAGTGAATGGCATATTAGTGCACTTTTAGGCTAGTTAAGGGGACGGTTGGATTAGTTAAATGCACTTAGAAAGACTTGGAAGGCAACGTTCAATGCATCTCCACCATGTTTACAACCTATGATTACCATGTCAAACCAAAAACTTCATACCGGCCCTTAGGTCATGCCACTCTTTCCGAAGAGCTCTCTCAAACTCATCATTATTTTGGCACCATATAGGTCCCCACTCTTTGAGGTTTCCTAATGTCACTGGAATCATCTCCCCTCTAGCACTCTCTATGGAAACAAGAAAATGACCTATAATTTCAAGATAAACAGATGAGTCAAATGAAGGTATCAACCACTCTCCATCATTGGTGGAAAATCTAACAGCTTCATGAGCCACAATCTACATAGAGGAATGGGAGGAGGCATAGTCCTTTTCTTCACATAAAATTGGCTCAACACATCATTCATCAAGTCAAGAGAAACTTGTTTTCCCAATTGTCTTGAATGTTTCTTATCCTTACCATCATCCTCTCTCCCTTGATCACCTCTCCATTTTCATCACGATCCTCTTCATCTAAATTAGCCTCTACAATAACAAACCAAAAAACAAACCAAACTGTTCAAAGCAATTAAAGTAAAAGAATTCAATGCTATAAATCATGACAATGGGTTATACATACCTTTAGCTTCTATATGATTAGAATCTTAATGCACTTCAGCTTCATCATCAACGAAAACACATTTTTTGACATGTGTGGGCTTTTTCTTTTTGGGGGTGGTGTCTAAAGGACGCACACATGATGATGCTTCTTGTTCTATCATCCTTTTAGAAATACGTCGTGAACACAACTTCATTCACTTGACGGCTATTTTGTTGAGAGACTTGGAGCTTTCTTTTTGTATTCTTCCTCTTAGGTGCCATTAAATACACTATAAAGTCATATAATAAATATAATAAAGACTTAGAGGTTTGTCAAAACCAAAAAACTATTCTAAGTATATATATATATATATATAGATATAGATATAGATATATATATATTGGATATAGTCTCCTTTGTTTTGGCATACAATTTCAAAAAACTCCTCTCCATTATCATCATCAAGACCTCCATAGGAGATCAAGGACTTAAAGACAATAAAAATATTACAATAGGCCAGAAAAAAAATCTATTTTTTTAAGCAAAAATAGTAGGTGTTTGAGCTCTCACATCATCTGCTTGCAAGCAGATGACCAGAGAGCTCAACAACTCCTATGTTTTATGTAGTTTTAATTCAATAGGTCAAAATAACCACCAAAACTAATCTCTTTTTCAAAACATTAGTACACTTGAACTCACTATTTCAAGGCACCATTACTTATAAGTACTTAGTGTATAGTAGGTGTTTGAGTTCTCTAATCATCCCCTTGCAAGCGAATGATCCAAAGAGCTCAACAATCCCTATGTTTTATATAATTTTGATATAGTAGTTTAAAATAGCCACCAAAATTACTCTCTCTTTCATAATAACAATACTCTTCAAATCACTATTCCAAGGCACCATTTCTCATAAGAACTTAGTGTATAGTAGGTGTTAGAGCTCTGTGATCATCCACTTACAAGCGGATGATTAGAGAGCTCAACAACTCATATGTTTTATGAAATTTTGATACATTAATTTAAAATAACGAACAAAACTGATCTCTCATTAGTTCTTTGTGTGTAGTAGGTGTTTGATCTCTCTGATCAAGCTAATGATTGGAGATCTTAACAAGTTCTATTTTTTATATAATGTTGATACAATAGTTCAAAATAGGTAACAAAAATAATCCATTCTTCAAAGTGCAATTAAATGTATTATAAAAATATGTTTATAAAAAATGATATAACTAATAATTTAAAGCACCAATTCAGTTTTTTAGGTTGTGTAGAAATAGTGTAGAAAAACGCAAACAAACAAAAAGAAGAAACAATGAGGATGTTTGCTTACCTTGAAAGCAAAACCCACACCATATAATCTTTAAGGGTGTGAATAGAGTAGACATTTGGATTTATGATCCAGTGCTTGAGAAAACGTTAAAATTGTGACCAAAACCAACAAAAAGAAACAAGGGATTGCCATAAGAAAACACTAAGTGAACCCAGAGAGGCCAAAAAGAGATATAACCACTAGCTTGGGGTAAACTAATTGTGTCATGATGTACAACTGATATTCACAAGCTTAAGTTGAAGTGTCATCAAATTTGCATCACTTTAAGTGCATTTGAGTTGTGAATTTGCCATAGAAAAGTGAAATTTGTCAAGTGTTTGAGTCCAAGGTCAAAATGAGTCCAAATTCAGTGAAACTCAGGGGATAGACTTATATGGGCACAGGGAACACAACTATCCAAAAATAGTAAAAAAATCACATCCCAGTTGCTCTCTGGTCAGTCTATCGCGATAGACTAGTGATTTGGAGATAGACTAACAATCTGGAAAAACCCTTTATACCACAGGTTGAACACATCCATACAAGGGTGCTCACAAAAATTGAGTGAATTTGGACGCCATCTTGACCACCAAACCTCAAGACTGGTGTTAGAGTCTGAATTCAGAGACATAGTAGCAAGAAGGCTTTGACCAAATGTCCAAACAGTGCACAAACTTGTCAATGCACTATACAGGGAGTGGGGAAACCAGTTGTGGAGAGAACTTGTGAAAAAGGCCAACACTGGAGAAATTTGTCAGTCTATCGCGATAGACTGGGGAAGTAGGGGCTGGGGACCTTATTTTTCAAATCCCTCCTAGGGATAGCTTTAGCAGAGCCTAAATAGCATACACACCAAATTTCAAGGTGTTTAGATCACTGAAAGTGAATCTAAGGCCCAGATAGAGAATCAAACTCTGACAAAAACACTAAAATTGGCCCAAAACCCAAACCAAGTGTCCAAATTTCATAAAACTTGAGGGATATACTCTAGACAATAAGGGGAACCCAAAGGTGAAGTCACAATTTTAAATTGACTTATACTGAGGAATTTGTCAGTCTATCGCAATAGACTCAGAAAGGGGTGATTCAGACTGCAAGTTGTGACTATACAGTTAGGACATACTTGTCACATAGATCCCAGCCCTCATTTCAAATTTGAAACTGGACCACCAGAAGACCCTGAAACACCCATTGGGGAGAAAAACACAAATTGGCTAAGACTGACCAATTTTGTCATAAAAAAATGATTGATGTACATAATTGAAAGATTTTTTCCTGGTTCAAGGAAACCCTTGTGAAGAGACTAACCATACATGTGTAGATTCTAGAAGGAGATCATCACATAGCTGAGCAGGCAGGAGAAGTCCAGGTAAGCTTTAAGTTTGCAATATAGCTTTGAGTCTTATGTATTTAAGGTCAGGAGCCTTTTTTAAGTCAGGAGCTAAAAGTGTCAAAAGTCAAGTAAGCACCACGTCCACTGAAGAGAGTGTAACTCAGGCAAGGCTAGATCCACTAGCACCAACTATTGAGGAGGGTAGTGATACTGACACTTAGTCAGACAAGTCCTTCTTCATCATGGGTAGTCAGCAGCCAGTAGGTGTCTCCTATGAAGGACCAATGCCAAGGGGAAGCACCTCCCTAAATCCTTTGAACGATTTCAGGTTCACTGTAATCTTCTTAGAAGGAACAAACTCGAGGGGAGCCTTAGTTTATTTTGACTATCGAGGACGCAAGTGTATTTGTATTGAAGAAAGACCGGCTCAGAGACTGGAGATAATTTGAGTCTATGATGATGGAGATAGATTCCAAGATGAAAAAGGGAACCACTATCTGATAGTTAGTAACCCTGAGGATTACAACAGATATGGAGATAATGTGGCGAAAGGGAAAATGGTTTCAGAAACCCAAGAACCGCCTCCAAACATTGATCGACCTGGAGCGCTTTTTATGTATGATAAGAAAACAACCAGGGTCTCAACCTATAATGAGAATGTGGGGATTTACAAGCATGAGAGCGAGGGAATAGTCTCTTACTTTCGATGCAAAGAACCGTACCCAAACGAATTAAGCAAAGACAAGGTTCTTTACTTATTCTCTTATGAAATTGCTATGGGGAAGGATATTGTTTTTGTTGATAGGTACGGGAGAATACACACGTGTTCTCCCAGAGGAGGTCAAAAAGGCAACGATTCCAGGAGCATCAACATATGCCCCCGAAGAAATACCAAGAGCCACCTACACCCCTAGCAAATCGACAAATCCATTTTCAGAAGAGTATGATGTGGCCTCACATTCTACCCAACAACCGACATTGAACTACCAGGACCAAGCAGCTACCCAGCCATCATTGCAGGCATGGCTTCGACAGAGTGCAACATTAGAACAAGACAAAAACCGAGGTGGTTATCAAGCCGCACGAGGGCTAAGGGATTTACAAGAACCACCACTCTATTTACGGTATCAAGCAGAGAGTAATCCAAAGACTCAAGGGTCAACAGATTCTGGAAGACCACCCATAGAACGAGTTCGGAGAGATGAACCATCTCTGGCAAGAACTGTTAGAAATTACGGCTTAGGAGCACCATTGGGAGAGGAACCTGGCCACTACCTTCAACCAGAGGAGGTATATCGACTAGGACGTGGAGATCCAATGATGATATTTGTAGACCATCGTAGAATTAGACCTTCTCAAGTGCAAAAATGGGTAAACAAGAAATACACGGGAAACAGGGATCTAAGAGATCATGTAGCAGCCTTTGTGCGTGTAATTAGAGCTGAAGAGGTGTTAGACTTCCCTACCCAATTTGTAGGGTTTGGAATAACCTTAGAGGATGATGCAGCTACTTGGTTTGACTCTGTGGAGCGAAGAGACTTTGAATCTATGGAGGAGGTGTTTGACGAGTTTATTGAGGAATTCTCACAAAAGGGAATAGCTCATAATACTGTCTCACAAATCCACAAATTCAAACAGAAAGAAGGGGAATCTGTGAGAAAGGCAGCCCTAAGACTAAAAAGATATGTTAAGTTCTGCCCTGTGGAAGAACTTCCAACTCAGTCCAGACTTATGCTTATATTTATTCAAGGACTAAGGAATGCAGATCTCTAGAAAGACTTACATATGAAGAGGAGCACGACGTTAAATGAGTTAAGTAAGGAGGCTCTTTACCTTGTAGACAATTGCGCGGTCTACAAAGAGGGTGAATTCAAAGATCTTGACAACGACTCATCCTCACAACAAAGTGGAAGCAAGTCCATTAAGACAGCACCGAAAGGAGAAGTAGTTGTAAGCCAGGAGCAGCTTGTAGAGGAAGTGCTAAAAAAGATTAATTTGTATGCCAAACCCCAGGATAAATAGCCCAAGTGGTGTGCTATTGAACAAAAATAGACAAACCACGGGACGGAGGAATGTTATTATAACAAGGGATATGTGAGAGAGAGACCTTACGCTCCCCAATCTCAGGTAGCATCTCCTCAAATTCCACTGATGCCTAGGTATCAAGGAGGCAACCTACCAGGACCTGTAGGTGTAGAAAGACCACAACCAGTGTTGGGGCAACAACCACCCCTACCAGGATTACGACCAGTCAGCATAAGATACACACCAACCGTAACTAAATCAGAATAAAAGGCTTTGGTGCCTATGCATGCATATTACGAAGATCCCAATGGATATGCTGCAAATCCTGTCTATTATCCAACCGGAAGAACCCTCCACACCAAAACCATGGAGCATGATAGGAAATATAGGACCACCAACTGTTGCACAGGCAGCAGGAGAAGGAAGATATAGCTTGGATGAACGAACATTGTTGTTCATAGCCAACGGAGGCGTGAGCGGACAGAGGCATGCACACCAACAGAGAGGAGCTCAAGGAGCACCTCAACAGCCTAAGGGACCATGCTACAAGTGTGGTGGAGACCATTGGCTGAGAGATTGTCCTCATGATGAAATCATTAGGGTCAACGCATATTGCACCGAGTGTGGAATTACTCACTTGATTCCTGATTGCCCTAAGAACCTAAGCAAAGGAGCAAAGACTACTTTTAATATGTTGGGAGCACTGCCTTCCAGTGGAGGGTCAGAAAACGAAACTACGATTCCTGTTAAGGTCTTGACGAGAGCCTAAACAAGGAAAAATGACAATCAACCCAAGAGTAACGATGAAAATCAAGAGGAAATCAAGACTGACATGTCTAGCGTGAGTCGTGATAATCCTTAGAAAGAACAAAGAGCAAAAATGAAAGCTAGACGTGAACGAAAACAGAAAGCTGTAGAAGTTGAGTTAGCAGGAACTGATGACCAGTTGAGGACAGTTCCTCATGAAAATGACTGCTTTCCATTATTGGAGAAAGACCATGCCGGGATAGCAGGAGGTCATTTTTCAGCGGCGGAGAGAACCGTAAAAATCATTATGGTTGTTGCAGGTATATGGTTGCCGACCATGATTCAAGATGCAAAAAAATTCGTGAAAAGGTGTGATCAATGTCAACGGACTAAGGTGCCAATTAAAAGAGACGACATGCCTTTAAGACCAATGATGAGTGCTCGAGCATTCGCTAAATGGGGATTGGACTTTGTTGGTCCTATTACTCCACCAGCTTATCGTTCACAAGCACAATACATCATAGTGGCCATTGATTATATGACCAAATGGGTGGAAGCAAAAGCCACAACGAAAGCAGATGCTAGAACCACGGCAAAATTCTTATATAAATATGTGTGACGTGCAGATCTAGCCGAGGCACAATTTCATCAAGGGCAGAAATATCAAGTTTGGCTCAAGCAAGACAGCTTAATTCATGTAAAGGAGTTGACAGAAGAAAAGACAAAACACCCAAAGCCAGCAAAACTTCAAAGAACAATTATTAACAAGCAGAATCCGCAACGGACTAAATTGGTATGGCGTCCAAAATTACCAATTCAGAACGAGCCGACAACATAGGTATGGATGTCGAAGAAGACCAACGAACAGTTGTCTACAACCGTCAATGACAAGCTAGACCATACAGCCATTACGCGGAAACACTAGCATCCACAACAACAAACACGAGGATCTGCACAACCAGAGTCAACAAGAAGATATGGAAATGAAAGAAAGTTCAACCAGAACATGCAACAAAGAATACAACCATATTGACTTCAGCGGAGGCACAACCAAAAGTTCATACACCTTGGAAGACCATCAAACAAAGAGCGGCAGAATTACAACTTCTTATCGCCAAGAAAATCTTCCAACCAACTTAGGTTACCACAGGAAACCTCAACGACGAATTCCAATAAGCGTATCGCTTATACCTTCCTCTTACACCGCATAATTTTTTTCTAAATGCATTGACCGTGCATGCATATAGGGCTACTTTACAAGGCCTACATTAGCACGAGTTAACGCCCATGCACAGCACATACCCTTGACAATACCCTGTCATCCGGGAGGACTCCGACCAGGAGGGGGGGGAGGCATTCCAAATGCGGACTCACGTCATATATTAGAGGGCAATGTTTGTGATTGATTTTTCAACCATTTTTGCGTTTTATTGTGTAATTTTTGGGAAAAGAATATGCCTTCGTAATTAATCAAAATTGGGGACTAAATGATCATATATGGGCCCCTAGGGATGTGTACATACTGTAAAGCAAGTCAAAACTGGCCAAAAAACGTCGAAAAACAGTAAAAAAATAGGCCAAGGTTGACAATTGAGAGCGAGAATGTACATAGATGATTGAGAGCGAGAATGTACATAGACGATTGAGAGCGAGAATGTACATAGATAAGAGAAAAGTGAGCTACAAAGTGTTTTGCTATTCATTGATATTTTTATAGGTTAGAATTGCTATTTTCGGGTTATTTTCGGATTTATTTGCTTTATTTTAGCCATTTTCTAGCAAAAAATATAGAAAAAAATCCATAATCCAGATAAAAACACAACAGAAGAGACACCTGATCAGAGAAAGGTAAAGAAGACACGGAAGAAATATGGAGTGCAAATTTGACAGGGCAAAAATGGCCACCGTCATGACGGGACCTCCAAAAGGAAATCTACAAAAATTGTAGAACTGGAGCAAACGAGGTCCAAATTAGGAAATTTGCGAGCCTAAACCGCATCTTGCGAAAAGCTATGGCCACAGGTAAAAGATGGAAAAATTTCATGTCAGAGCCTCGTTCACATATAGGGAGGCTAGGCAAGAACTCTCTCATTTGAGTCATTTTCCATTGTGTGTGTGTGTGTGTGTGTGTGTGTGTGTGTGTGTGTGTGTGTGTGTGTGAGAGAGAGAGAGAGAGAGAGAGAGAGAGAGAGAGAGAGAGAGAGAGAGAGCTCCCTACAGCATCTGAGACTTCCAGGAGCTCATCCATCGCACACGGTCACCAGATTGACATCAGATATGAGAGGTATGCTCGTCAAAACTGACTCCAAGTGTTGTTTACTTCAGTTAGTCGCAAAACCTCGCCAGCACCACCATCACAACCTGTCCACACATACTGTAGACCGGTTGTTAGGAAGACCTAGAGGCCACCAAATGGAACCAAAATTAAAAGTCACAATGCCTATAGCTTAGGGAACAAACCTATGACTCCAGACAGCACAGAAGAAGCATCCCTAGAAAACCCTAATTTCACAGGGCCTACAGAAGGGTAGCTGACTTAAAGTGATCGAAAATGAGCCAAAACTCATAGGTAGCAGGCCAATAACCTCGACAAACCAACCGAAGGGTTAGACCATGAAAAACTTAATCCTAGACTTAGAGCCTCTATCTAACAAAGACTACGCAAAGCGTGACGAAGCTCTAACGGGCCAACCAGGTGACCAAATGACACCAAATTTGGCAGGGTACATCGTAAGGATGTCAACTACGAGTTGGAATGTTGCCACTCAAGAAGAAGCACTTCCACGAGGACAAACGCCAACAACAGGCCATAAAAGCGTCCAATGATCGTTCTTGGTGACGTAAGCACCAAAAGAACAACCGACTACTCCGACGGAAGGTCAAAAGGAAAGAAAGTTCAGCCTGAGTCATACAATGACCAGAAAGAACGGCAACCATCACCTAAGTGGTCTAATCCGACTCCAGAGACAGCTAAGTGCTACCAATAGGGAGTACACTTTTCGAAATTGATTAAGACTTAATGTGTGTGTGTCTAGGAGAGCCTACTAACATCAGGGGAACTAACAAACTACAAAAAGAGGAAAAAATGACAACTTAGTGAGTCTATCGCGATAGACTCACCAATACACATGGAAAAAGGGAAAATTAATTTTAACTTAACCAATGGGACTAACTAGGCCTATTAACCCCAGATATCAAGTAAAATTTCAAATATTGCTCCACCTTGACAAAATTATGAGTCTATCGCGATAGACTCATTAATCTATCTTGGGGAGGCCCTTTTCAAAAATCCTCTCAGGGGCAAGCTTATGACAATATATGAAGGCACTACACCAAATTTGAAACAAGATGGACTCTTAAGGTAAGGGGAGATAGACTTGACAGACGGCTCAGAGTTAGAGCAGGACAGTATCAAGGACAGATAAAGTCTAGATGCACATGTGAGAGGCTAAGGGACCTTATATCAACTAGAAGAAGGCAGACAATGGACCACAGATTAGAAAAGAGGGTAATTGGAGCATAACTCCGAGTCTATCGCGATAGACTAAGCAGAATGACACAGGGCCATTTGATCAAAAATTGGAATCAACAGTTGGCTTCAGCATGGTGCAGGGAGGCTACCCACAAAGTTTGAGCCCAAAACAACAAAAAAGAAGGAGATAGACCAACAACTCCTTGGAGGGATTCTAAAGAAATGAAAGCTGATCCAATAGGGGGTCACTTGACATCCATTTGAGATGGAAATGGGATCAGTTCATATATAGGCCATGGGGAATCTGAGTGTGAAGTCACATGTGAAGAATAACTCCCCTATGAGAATATAGCGAGTCTATCGCGATAGACTCGACAGAGTGTGAACTTAGCCTAATTATGAAACTTGACCATATGGAAAGTTTGGATACCCTATGCACATGTACCACACAAATTTTCAAGGCATTTGGACACTTTCCCCTTCATCAACAGCATTAATTTGAAGCCGTCAGAGTCGAACACTAAAAGGACTTGTCTATCTGCTAACATTTTTCACTAACTCCTTTTGGGACTAAGAGGGCTCAACTAGATGCATGCTTAAGTGATAATCAATTTAGAAAAGAGGTACTATGTTTATACCTTAACCATTACTTGTGGATATAGGATCCATGGATGCTTCTCCGGGAAAAAGAAAAGGCAAGAACCTGGCAACGGAGGGTGCAATACCCTATACACTTCTACACAATTCATTAAAGCCAGCAGCCACATGGATACGTGCAGAAGTGCAACAGGCAACAGCTTTCCAAATCTACCAAGGTTCCTATGTGGATGACAAAGAAAATTTAGTGGATACAGTAATGATCCCCAAGGAGGCAAAAAACTACCTGAAAAGATCACCGCAAAGATCATGGATGAAGAAAGTTGGCTTATGGAACTTTGTTTCACTACCACCAATGGGGATAGATTTCAAGAGGGTACAACAACGAATTGAGACTATCCAAGAAGACGGAACTTGCAGGGTTGCAGGCATGGATAATGAGATGATGGCGATTCAGATCACCAAGGAAATCATCAAAGAAGCGTTAAAATTGTGTGATCAGGGAGCCAACATGAGAGAAAGAAGGAAGAATCTCACAGTCTACCTGCAGAGATCCAAACTACCACCTTTTGAACTCATAGAAAACCCAGAAGTGAGGGAATTGACACAGGTATACAATTAATGTTTGTTGAGCTATAGCAAGAGACCGCCTAGATACACTACACCACACGGGGTCATCTCAACAACAATGACCTGGGCTATGGGAATGACACATGATTTCTATATAGATCATGCATCATATCTATTTGAGGAAGTCACAAAGCTACATCAAGACAAGCCAAATTACATTGCAGGAGGAGAAGTACTCACCAGAATGATATACCGTGCCATAGGAGCGGCAGATCAGCTACCACCTACTCCTCAACAGAACGACTGGCTGGTGCTACGAGAGAATATTGAAGACAGAACACAAAGGTGAGTACCTCCCTCTACTAACAACACCATTGGAGGACATAGGCTGAAAAGAATCACCAGAAGTACACAAGAAAAAATGAAATAAGAAAGAAAAGTTGAAGAAGAGAACTTGAGATTAAAGAAGCGAAAAGCGGAAATTGAGAACAACACCAGATTGCAGAAGGTAGCAAAGATGGAAAGAATGCTTAGAAGGCTTTGTACTAGAAATATCTCTACGAGGCGATGTAGGCGCCACTTGGAGACCCTCTAGTAGCACTTACACATTAAGAACAAAGAATAAACACAATCCAGCTTTTGAGTTGGACTGGTTTGAGAGATACATCCAAGAGAGGAATGCTACCGATGAGCCATAACTTCCACTTGAAGAGGAGGATCTCCAAACCTTAAGAGATCAATTGAGGCCAACTACACGAGATGAGGAAACACCACCTCCATCTCCAAGGTCAGAGACAAGTGAAAGGCAATCAACTCCACCTGTTGACTCTCCTCCGCATTCAGAGAGCTCACATCGTGATGATAGATTTCCTACACCACCCAATGGAGAAGAAGAAGAAAGGACAGATGGCCATCTAAACATTGGAATAGAATCACACCTTGATAAAGGCAAGCAAATAGAGGTAGATCTAACAAGAGAAAAATCTTCCTCCTCTCAAGAAATTGAGCTGGAAGCTACTATAAACCTGGATTTACAGTCAATGGAGACTCTACTAAACCAAACAAGACTGCATAGTCAGTTGTTAGCCGATCAGAACAGGGCAAACAAAAAGAAATTGGAAACAACCCATCAAGAGGTTCTGAAGTTGTAGGAGCAAAGATATAACAACCTTAAATTGATCAGCATTAAAGATGCTGAGATCTTGGGTCTCAAATGCAGAGTAAACCTCCTCAAAGAAAATTTACAGGAGTTAGAAAGTTTCAATGCCATTTGTGAAGATACCATCAATGTGTTTCTTGAAGATGTCAATGACAGAGATGAACAAATCTAGAGGTTGATGGCACAAAAGCAAGATGCCCTAGAGACAGTCAAAAATTTACAAGTCATAATTGATGACTTACAAATTGAAGTGAAGGAATTGAGAGCAGTAACGGACATACAGGCAAGGGAGATAGAAAGAGCAAAGAAACAAAAAACACTGCTACCAGCAACACCGGTGGTCCAACCTCAAGAAGACATGGAGGCACTGAAGAGAGAGCTGGAATTGGAAAGAAAACATAGGTTAATGATATCCGAAAGTGCACTTAGAGCCGAGGATCAGTTGCAAAGGCAAATCTTGGACTTACAAAGTGAACAACAATAAGGACCAGCTCATGACAGTGAAATAGAAATCCTCCTTTCCAAGTCCATCAAGGAAGAAAATGAGAATCTGCACAACAGAGTAAAAGAGTTAGAAGAGGCTACAGCCCAAAAGGAGATGGAATTTCAAACACTCCAAATCAATAATCAAACAATGGCTGCACAAATTGCAAGTCTCCAAACTGCAAGGCAACCCCACGGGCAAGTGCTGGTGCACATGGTGCAAGCGGCCACGGATTTGGCTGGCCTGGCAGAACTATATGGGGTTGATGATGACTATGAGGAAGGATCAGAGGACCATGGGGCCCCAGATCCACAGAATGATCAAGTTGGCTCCAACAACCAAGAAGAAGACAAAGATTCAGTCACAAAACTTGAAGAGCAGAAGCTGGCCGAAGAAATGGAAAAGCAGTCAGGTATGATGTGGTACAAGGCCATGAAACTAGAGAAGGAGATGCTACGAGGACTCTCCAGATCAGGAAAAACAGCAACAGAGGTACGGGAAGAGTGGAATGCCCCGATGTTACCCTATGCTCTTCTGAAATATGAAACACTGACACATCAATGGCAGCTAGCAAAGGAAGAACAAGTGCCACTATTTGAAGGAGAATTACAGGTTCGGGAATAGCCCCGATGTCAGTGGCTTTTGGATCATCCTAACAACCTGATCCACTTAGTCAATGCACCACCTGAGCTTAGAGATGATAGAAATTTTTTCCCAACACCGAGAACTTATACTTACAGCCAACATAAAGCCTTACAAAGCAAAAATCCCACATGGCTAAACTATCCAGTTTTGCCAGGACCGGCCGAAGGAGAGAGAATATCCAGTTCTTATATGGTGAAAACCCTTCAGGGTGCCATTGCGGAATTCGGAGGCTCTCCCGACCTGTCCTGCAAAATGTTTTGTAAAATAGCTCGGACGTTTTTGGCCTGTCTCACAGAGTTTTCAGAAAGCTGGAGTTCAGAGTTCATGAATACGAAAAGAAACATATCGGAGCTATCATATGATCTAAGTGGGCCACCTACAGAGCCAGTTTTGTATGCATACTTTAGTCGGCTCATGTTTTTGCCCAGCTACCATCTCCAGACATTCGAAGAAGCATTTCACACCGGCTTCTTCATGTACAAGTCAAAAAAATTTGGCCCATTAATGGCGAGTGAGTCTATGAGATACGATGCGTTTCTACATCAAATAAACCAGGAAGAAAGAAAAAAACATTGAAGACAAAGCCAGTCATGTCGTGGTAGACATGAACTAGGAGGGGGGAGTGTTGGATCCCAACAGTGGTATAAATTCCCTTTGTGATGACTATCAAATTCCCTTTGTAATGCCAATGATGTCTACCGTCTTTATCCAATTGTTTGGATTATGTATAGATTTATTAGTTGGTCAGGACGCAATGTGTTTCCACTTTATAATTATGATGAGTAGAACTCAATTAAAACCCCCTGTACATTTTGAGCTAAGGTGACTAAAGTATAAAGGTCACCTTAGAACCATTTTTGAATAACATTATTTTTCATTAATTTGCCATATAGACAATGCTCACACAATGGAAAGTCTGTGTAATCTAACACATGTAAGTAGCCAAAACGCTCAAGTGTTTTCATTCCCTTTTGGCTAATATGCCCTAGCCGGCTATGCCACAACTCAGGAGATGGTAGCTCGGCAACATAGATAGAGTGTTCGTCCACACTCAAAACAAACAAAGAGTACAGGGATCCGTTTTTATTACCTTTCATCATGATAAGGTTGTTCCTGCGGATCATCCAAGAACGATTACCAAAAACTGTAGTGTAACCAAGATCATCCAATTGCCCTATACAAAGCAAGCTTTTCGTAAGCTTGGGCACATGTCTGACATTCTGCAGCACTCGTACAGGTCTGAGAGAGAGAGAGAGAGAGAGTGATCTTATCCTCTTCACTACGCGCATCTCCCTCACCAGATTGACGAAGCAACCACACCATTGCGGTAGACTCTTCGAGAGCTACGCGCCCACGCCACGCATTCGCATCTTCGAGCTGTTCACGAGTGCTCCTTCCACGAGCTTGTGTTGCTTGTAAGTAGCACAAACAATGTCTGTTTTCAACAATCAAGTAATTTATGGAATGAGGGAGAGATTAGCTACGCATAGATACTCATAGACTTAGGTTTCGCACACTTTTAGATTATGACCTGTGAGTCTATCGCGACTGCATTCGAGATAACTAGGGTTAAAATCTGGTGAGATTGGACTTGTAGGTAAGTGTATCCTAGTGAGAGTATGGTGCCTAGCAAGTTTGAAGCGATTCCGAGTTCATTTGATGTGTAAATGGTGTTATGAGCGTTTAGGGATATAGTGGGTTGGGGTTAACAAGGATTAGTGATTGATGCATCATAGAAGTGCGTATGTGTAGATTGGTCTCAGCCTGACAAGCTAACAAGATTTCCTCTGTGCACCTACGGGTTAGTCGTGTCACCGGATGACAAGTATGTTGTCTGTGTTGTGCTTGTGAGCATGAACAGGGGAGTAGGTTGTCCTAAAACATCGGTCAACATAATGTCAATTGAGGACACAAATGACACAAATGCTTCTTAGGATGAGACCGTCCCACACATACAACACTCTAAAAGGCCAACTAAACCACAATCAAGAATCTCAATACTCTCAACTACACCACCCAATCCACATACACACAAACGGAAGGAAACTCACCAAATCATACTAGAATTGTACGAAACTTAAGGAACATCATCCCCTCACTAGGATACACCTGTCCCAAAGTCTCTACACTCAAAATCCTCACTCCAACCCATCTGTGAAAAATGCGTATGAAGACAACAAAATTTTGGAAGTGCTCAAAATTGAATTCTATGAGTACCTATGTGTAGCTTTGCCACGATTCTAACTAGTACTTGCAAGCAAAAAATAGACATCATTTGATACACTTATGAGCACAAATATCTCGTACATGTGTTAGTGTGCGATTTGTTTTGTGTGGAATGCTTGACATTATTGCGTAGCTCTCTCCAAGCGTATCGCAATGGTGTAGTTGGATCTCCAATGTGAAGAGGGAGCAGGAGGTAGCGCCAAGATGAAGCTCATGCTCTCTATCTTTCTCTCTCACACACAATGGATGGCAGATTCAAAACTTTGATTATGATAAAATTCTCTTTACAAAATGACCTAGGTACCTTATATACTAAGGCTACCATATGTTAAACCAAAATAGAGTTCAAAGGGTCAAATGGCTTTGTATTTACAACCTAGAAGTGCTATCGCACCCTGGCTTTTGCAACTAGAATAGCTACTCATTACAAATTATTGTTTTTACCATAGTCCGCATCATTTCATAACTCTCAAGAAATAAGACTTTGGTACAGAAATTAAGTTATGTCGTATTGTTGACCCATGGGTCAACACTTCCCTCCTCCAAATTCATGTCGTTCCTGACATGACCTGATCATCAATGTCGGTGCGGTCTTTGTTGTCATTTTTTATTTGGTTTGCTCCACTACTTGTACATTGTCTTTTGGATGCCTCGATAAATTCCTTAATAGAATCTCTTTTGATGTCTAGTGCTTGTCCTTCAAGAATGACTTATGCCTTTGAGTCTTCATTTGTCTACCTTTTGTGTTTGCTCTTCTTCGTTGGGAGCTTCTTTGTTCCCTCATCAAGGCGATCAAAGTTTCAGTTGCCGCTGTTAGCTTTTGTGTGTTGTGTAAATCGTTATACTAATTCTACTTGATACATGACTTCATTAAAGCCTGACAAACCCCAATTAGTTCCTCAGGTTAGTAACTTGCTTCAAAAAGGCCTTTTCCAACATCATTCGCAATAGATGACCATCTATGAGCTATCATTGTCCATTTGTCTCCAAAACTCATATACATGATGTACACGGTATGTGGATGGCTTGGCTTTAAATTTGAAAAAATTGCATCGCTGGCTAGGGATTAGACTTCTATCCTTTTTTATCTTTTTTTCTTTTTTCACCCGTAGCGTGTATTCTCTATTCATAGTCTACTAATTTTGTTTGGCTTGATTTGGACTTGTATTTGAAACTTTTTGGATTACAGTCTCAAAAACGACGGATGGGCATCTCTGGCACCTTCTGGCTTCCAAACACATGTAGAACCAATGATGATGACCAAACTTTGGCTTGACCCTTGGTTGCTCCTACAGACATCTATCGTGATAGATGACAGAACTCTCATTTTTGCGTCTTTTTTTTTCTCAGTATTGTTAGTCCCTTTTTTTGTTAGGCTTCATTAAGTTACATACAAGATAGAAGATTTACAGTATGAAGATCTACTTCCTATATACGGCCTTGTAGTCACAAGAATTGTCTAATAGGTAACTTCACACTTGATGGGTACTTCATTTAGTCACATCACCAAATTTCTGTCCTTGTAGGCCATCTTGGAGTTTTTTGACCGTTCTCAACCATGTTTGGCCTCATATTGTTGTTGAAGATTGATCAGTATTCTTTTCTTACCTTTACATTATAGCCTTGTGCATATGGCTTTTGAGACATACCTTGTGAAGTTTCATCATTTTCATGTACCTTCTTCTCTTGTACTCCTCAGGAATCTCTTCAGTCTTTTCTTTATCTGGATTATGGATATTTTCCTTAAATGCATGCAACACTACCTAGATCAACATAATGTTAATCAAGGATACAAGTGACACGATAGCCACATGAAGGAAATCTCTAAAGCTTGTCGAGATGAGACCATCCCACACATACAACACTCTAGAAGGCCAACTAAACCAAAATCAAGAATCTCACTGCTCTCAACTACACCGCCCAACCCACATACACATAAGCAAAAGAAAACTCACCAGATCATACCAAAATCATACAAAAGTTAAGGAACACCTTACCGTCACTTAGATACATCTGTCCCAAAGCCTCTACACTCAAAATCCTCACTTGAAACCCATCTGCAAAAAACATGTATGAAGACAGAGCAAAATTTTGAAAGTGCCCAAAACTAAAATCTATGAGTACATATGTTGAAAGGCCCTGGGAACTGCCATCTCCAAATCCTCCGCCCAACCTCCCTTTTATAGCCTCGTGGCCCTAGGATCCCTTCTCCATTGGGCAGTCGGCCCCTGGCAGGTCCTTGACCTCCAGGGTGGCCCTTGGCCTGACATTACTCCCCCCTTGGAGAAGCGTTTTCATCCTCAAAAACACAAGTGGTACTATCTTCATAAGAACACTAATGTTTTCCTTATTGGCATCTCATATGTGAGCCAATTGTCCATATGATACTTGGTGCAGTGAGGAGGTGCAATGAAACCAAGAGTAACATCTTGATTTTCAACATTGTTGTCCTTTTGTAACCACTTGTATCTAGCCAATTTTTAGACTTTCTGAAGCTACTGGAAAAAAGCAAGAACACCTTGGTGTGAGTATCTTAAAAAGCTCATAGCTATTAAGAAGTAGAATAGGGTGTGTCCTTATGTCATACTTTTAAACATTTTGGAACACACAGAACTACATGTTCACCCCTAATGAAGGTTACCTGCCAACATACTTTTTCAGCACACCTATTAAGTCCTTGACTTATGAAACTATTGAAACGGTATCCAACCCCACCACAACAGGTGTTCAAAGTTGAAAACCTTACTTAAGCATATTCTAGAATAGGGAGAAAATCGCCCATTCAGAATGCGTTGTGCTAACGTATTCTCTTAGCAGATCCTTTAGCAAAAAATACTGGTAAGTTGCCCATCCAACACGGGATGAATAGTAGCCGTAAGAGTGAGGTGCTTTCCCCCAACCACTTACAGATAGTCTTCCACAACTGACGACAAACTATGACTCAACCATTGAGTATGCAGCCATATATTTGATATGGAGTGGAGACAACCAACTAGGTTGAAAGCGGGATGGACTGGAGTAAGCTCATAGAGTTTAGACCATCCAACCACAGACACCCATCCTGAGCCAGTACTTGGTATGGCAGGGTGTAAACTCATAATAAATCTATAGTAGAGATTGCACTTGCAGTGCAAAAAGATGCAGAAAGAATTAAGTCCATGAATTTGCATGCCGCTCCAAATAAATCAGTGTTAAACACTAGGGCCCATAACATGTAGTGTGCATGCATTCAACACAAACTTATTCAAACCGCAATTCCATGAGGAGACTTTCCAAGGTAGATAAGGGAAAGCCTCGCAACAAAAGTTGGACCATAACAAAATGTGACAACCCAGTCACACCTAGGTACCAACCATGAGACATTCTCATGAATGTAGCATACTTGGCTATATGTAGAAACGACCCTCCGTTAAGGTGGTTTCACAGCACTTGAATGTAGCATACTTGGCTATATGTAGAAACGACCCTCCGTTAAGGTGGTTTCACAGCACTTGTAATCGGAACAAGTCTGTACTTTGTACCCGACAATTTCTGGCCACAAAAATTGTTCGTGATACGGTGTGCTCCAAATGGTCTAATAAACGGATGCGACCAGCACGTAGGGACGTCATCATAACACATCATTAGGAATTAGGCGCCAGTGTCAGTCCCAGAGACCCATAGACCAACACGTAGGGACGTCGTCGCAACACATCATTAGGATTAGGTGGTAGTGTCAGTCCCAGAGACTCATATTCTCCACATGTGGAATATGTTTCAAATAAGTATGGCCGAAAAAGTGACATCCATCAAGTACAAGATGTACTTGTGTGTGGAGGTAAGTGCAAAACACTCCGCCACAAGAGTGAGAGGGACCCTCATTATCATTGCTCCACATTCACTAAACCAAACTCCTTGAGCTCCTAGACCATGTTGTATCCCATGTGACAACATGTGCCAAATCAAACCCGACAAGTGGGTTCATAACAGCATAATGTATATTGGCCACTACGGCCCAAAATACTTTGTTCCGACATGCCCTTGGCATGGCTCAAAAATATTCAAGCATATTTATACGAGTTGAGCAAGCAAAGCATACTAAAAATTGAATAACACCAAATCAATAGATGTGTACCTGGAGATTGAACTGAATGTTCACTTACCCGTATTCAAATACACAGGAGCACCTCGCCCATCTATGAAAAAAAAACAAGCAACATTGCAATAAAAACCTTGGGTGTTGCCTTGGCAATCCAAACCCTTTGGTTAGAATCTACGTAGGCAAACCCCTTGGTAAGACTGTTTGTAGAAACTGCTCAATTAGCAGGTAACGATAACCAACATATTCAACCGTATACAGAGTTATTGGAATCAACTTGAAAAGTTGAATTTGTCCACTACCGTGTGGTAGATTGCGGACGTCTTTCCTTGAAAGTATAATGGGAATACATCAAAATGTGATCCTCAATGTCGATGGGATGATTTAGTAAACACCCGCTGGGACTTTTCCCAAAACTGTGCTGCCATAGACACTCGTAGTGCTATAGAGAAAATGGGAGGTCCATGCAGGGTGGAACCCCTAGCTCTTAGGGACAACCATGTTGTCTGAAATGTTTGCTGCATCCATACACCGTGCTATAGATCATCTTATGCGAGTGTAATTTTAAAAAAATTCAGCTCAATCGTTGCACCAAAACATGTAGTTCTTACAAAATACCGAAAAACATATGTAATGGCAAGACTCTTGTTTGTCCATTAACATCAATGGGGAGTCCACTATGTAGATATGTTCAAGCTGGAGAACAATCACCTAAGAAATGCCAACAGTTGGGTCTTACCCTAGATCTAACAATGGCTCTTAGCTAGTCTGTGTGGCTCATAGCCCGTATGTCAATTAGTGTTCAATCGACAAACCGATGAAGACTAATTTGGATGGCATCTTAGCCAATTTCTAGTTGAGAGTTAGAGCAGCTTGGCTCGGGCTGACTCACAAGAAAAACATGTATCAAAATCTTCTTAGAAAGTTTTCATTATTCTTCGGGAGAAGTAAGAGAGAGAGAGAGAAAGAGAGCATGCTGGGCTGAGGAACTTTCCTTAAATGACTATGACGTGTATAGTTGATTGCCATGCAATCCCTGCTATCATGCCACGAGAGAGAGAGAGAGGGAGAGAGAGAGAGAGAGAGAGAGAGAGAGAGAGAGAGATTTTGCTATGACTCTCTCATCGAGAAAGGTAATAGAAAAACACAAACAAGTCACCGATGTACCCACCTACCATGTATGTGGTTGTGACGACACCAGTGTGACTTAATGATAGCACTTTGCCTTTGAATGAAGTCGGAGTTTTAGGTTCATTTTAGTCTTGTTGTGTTTGGACAACAACCCAAAAATCATGTTAAACAATCCATAACTTATCTTGTCCTTGACAAAGTGTCTGGTGTTATGGCGAAAGCATAAACTAAAAAGTGGTGGAGTTCATTCCACCTGGCTAGCATGCCTTGCATGCAGAGTGGTAAGCCCTTCGCAAGAATAACAGCCTCAAACTTGAGAGCCAAAACAAGAAGTGACTTGCACAGTCTATATTGGTAGGGATGTTGTGAGGTGATATTCCCTATTTTACTAGTTTCTCCAAGTTTGTGTGCAAATGCCCCTTGATTCCAAGTCAATGGACAATATCTTGGCACAAGTGAGAAGCCTTGCTTCGTATTGAATTGTCAAAGCACTTTGGTTTGCACAAAATACTAATTTCCAAGAAAAGGTGTAAACATGGAAAATTAAGAAGAACTTAAAATTGGCTAACTTGGTCGTTGTGGTAACCAGTGGTCCTGATATTTGGAAGGAAAAAACTCATTCCGAACCAGCTCATAGCCATACCTGCTTTGCGAGAGATTGTTGCAAGAGAGTTATTGTGTATGCACATACACCCTCTTGTATCACATACGTTCATCTTGTATATAATGAGACAACTGGCAAGCATATTGCCAAATCCTTTCCAAGTGTGTATGTCCATAGCATATGCCAAAAGTGGGAATGCTCAATGCAAAATGAAGAAATGGAAGCCTTGCTTCACACAAGTATGGATTTGGTAGCCAACAGATGCTGTTGCCAACGTACAAATATCATGGTAAACAAATATTGAGCTTGTCAATGGCGAGCCACATGGTGTGTCGATCTCCTTGAGAGTCCATTGGCACAAAAATTGAACTGTTGATGATCCGTGCGGCAAATCGGTGTGGTAGGTACTCAAGCCATGCTTGAGTCAATTTCACAAGTTAAGCATTGAGGTGATGCCAACAATGAATGCCAAGAGCACCACACTAGGCGCATACCTTACTGGGTGTCAATACCAGCCGTGCTTATAAAAGACAATCAAGCTATGCTTGTTACATGTCAATGATCCATAATAAAAAACAATTGATTGCATAACTAATTCAAAAATTAATGCCAAAACATAGACAGAAATAGCTAGAATCATGTGTCAAAAATCCGTGAAGGCAGCACAGTATTGGAAGGCTCCTGCTCTTAGTCGAGCATGCCAAACATCTTGGCTGTCTTCATCAATCCTTGTTGGCATTGCTTTTGTTCTTGAAAGCTTTTTTCAACGAGCATAATCCTTGAAACTATGACCTTGTCTTTCATGGTATGCTTGGTAGGCATTGCCCTTTGCTTACTATGTCAATTCCAAATCCGGTGAAACCCTTGCTAAATATTGAAAGATTAAAAACTTGAAAGTTTTTACATCTGTAGCTTTTCCCAAATCGACTGTTCATGATTCATTCGTGCAGCTTTGAGGGTCGTCCACCCTCACATGGTCGCACAATCCCCGCACAAATGCATATGGTTGTGTTTGTGGTGCATGTGGGTGGATTGACATGTTGCAGCGGGTGGGAAAGGCCCCCTTGAAAGGGGATGGCCAATTTACTCAAGGCCCAAAGCGCGGCTGAATTTGAACAAGGGGGTTGGAAGTCATGGCGGCAGTGTGCAGCAGCGTAGAGGAGGAAACGAGACAGAGCTCGCGCTCTGCAAGGCTCCTCACACCGCCATGAAGCAACGAGATCTCCTGATCTCTGCCTTACGCATCTGACAAGCCTACACATGCAGGATTCTGTCGGGGTCAAATAAGATTTTGGTATGAAAATTGAATTATGTCGTACTATTGACCCATGGGTCAACACTGGAAAAATTTATATGCACAAAACGTGCATACCAAAGTTTTGCATTTGAAACAGCCTTTGAATCCACAACTGCATTTGCAAAATTCTACCCACACGTGTCTTACAAAGTGAGCTTATACATCCCACAACATAATATGCCAAATGCAAAAACTTTATCAACACGAAAAATGAGATCATGAACTGTACATCTATCATCCACAAATTCCACAACAAGACCAAGTCTAGCAAGTGCAGATAGAGACAAAAGGTTCTCTTTTATGCTACGTACATAAAGTGCATCAACAATTGTGAAAGAAGTACCATTGATAGAGCACAATCATTTCAACTCCCTTGTAGGAGGCATTGTCGACACAAGTGATTGAATTTCCATGAGGGACATCCTCGAGAGGAAAACAAGTCATGATGAGAGATAATGTGCTTTTTAGCACCACTATCAAAGTACAAACACATGAGCATCTACAACAGCTAACATACATGCATCATAGACAAAATAATCATAGGTTCACTCTTCATTAAAAGCCAACTCTTCATCTAAATCAACATCACAATCTCCTTTCACAGAAGACTCTGCAATTGTTGCACTTGTAGTGGAACCAGCCTATTTCTTCTTAGCCTCTTTTTCCTTCAATTTTCGATAGTACTTGATTAACTGATCATTAGCTTTACAATAATGACAATGCATCTTCTTTTTGTTCTTTTCACTAGAATTCCTAGACAAGGTGTTTCCAATAGAAGCATTGAAAGTAATTGATTTGCCACTCATAGAGGAACCTTGGGAAGTACCTACATTCTCGTTACGAATTTTTCTTTGAGCAGCAATACATGCCTATTAAATTGCATGTTGTTAGCCCTATCTTTTCTTCAAAGGGACTCTTTCAATAGCAATGTGCATAATGCATCAAACTTGACAACTTCTAGATTTCCTTGGATCATAAGTCTCCTAGTACTAGCAAAAGTGTGGTAAGAATCTTGCAATGCATCAAGAACAATCTGTACAAGGTAATTTTTAGAAATGACTCCACCTGCAGAAATAAGAAGTTTCTCATCAATATGATTGATACTAGCAAGGAAAGTGTCCATTTCATATTTCTCACGCATAATCTTTGTCTCCAGCTCTTTACGCAACAATGCAATTTTAGCCTCATTGTGACTTGCATAAAGACCATCCAGAATATTCCAAGCATGTTTAGTAGATTTAGCTGAACAAATGTGTGAAGTAATAGTGCACTTCACAAACAACACAATCAATGCATGAGACTCCACATCTCTTACATCCCAACAAGCTTGCTCAGGCATAGGTAAAACAACTATGACAACAACAAACCTGCCACCAAAACCTACAACATACTCAACATTGCCAGCATCCTTAGAACGAGGACATACATCAATGCCCTGCACAACATTCCAAATGCCTTTTGACACAAGAAAATGTTGCATCATGTAAGTGTTAAGTATGGAGCCTGATTTACCCCTTGTAATTGTTTGTATTTGAAATGCACATTGGTAGTGGCCCCTTATGAGGAGAAGCCATCATGCGTGCAGAAACCCAAAATTTCACGCCGAAATATTTCTTTTTTCCGGAATATTATGGCCCAAAAAGTGGTCGAAAAACGGCCGATCATTTGGCCAGTTGGCCAGTGGCCGGTACTCAATGGCCGATGGTCGAAAGTCAATGGCCTGTGGCCGGTGGCCGATTTCAAAGACAAACTTGTCTTCTCAAGGGCAGCCACACATGGGCAGATTGGAGGGTCCAATGTGGACTTGTCTACACAAGGATGGCTACACAGGGCTGGCTCTCATGAGAGAGGACAGCCCTTTTGGCCTATAAAAGGAGGCCATTTCTACACACATTTCATAGTGTGAAGTTGATGCAACAAGGTGAGTGTGAAGCAGTGAGAGTGAAGCAAGGCAGGAGCTCTATTAAGGGTATAATCCCTTTGTAACCTACTTCTTATTTAAAGTACTAAAGCCATTGACTGGCTGCTTTCCTGTGGATGTAGACCACATTGATTCAACCATGTATATCGTGCTCTCTCTCTCTCTCTCTCTCTCTCTCTCTCTCTCTCTCTCTCTCTCTCTCTCTCTCTACTCTATAATCTTGTGTGTGAAAATCTTTCTATCTCCATTAAGTAAGCTACTCAAATATCTATTTAGCTACATCCTATTTCCTAACAACTAGTATTAGAGCAAGGTTTGCTCGTAGCTAAAGTATCTCAAGGAAATGATTCCTTGAATTGCGTGGGAGTAATGGCAGAGGAAGGGAAGCTCAAGATCGAGAAGTTCAACGGCAAAAACTACCAACATTGGAAGATGCAGATTGAAGACTATCTCTACCAGAAGGACCTCTGTTTTCCACTAGGCGGTCTTGCAAAGAATCCCACAATGATGGCAGATGAAGCATGGATTGTCCTTGATCAAAAGTCACTGGGAACAAACCGATTAAGCTTGGCGTCAATGGTGGCCTTCAAAGTTTTGGAAATGAAGACCACGGAGCACTTGATGAAGTCACTTGACGGCCTCTACAAGAAACCATCAGCATCCAATAAGGTATTTCTCATGAAGCCCTTGTTCAATCTAAAGATGGCAGAGAATCGTTCAGTTGCAAAACACCTAAATGACTTTAACACCAATATAAGTCAACTTCAATCTGTGAAAATCAATTTTGATGACGAACGAGCTCTCCTTATACTATTGTCTCTACCATATAGTTGGGACAGCCTTGTGATGGCTATAAGTAACTCTATCTCTCGCACAAATACTCTTAATTTTAATGATGTTGTGGGTGTTCTCCTAAGCAAGGAAATGAAAAGGAGAAGCTGTAACATTTAATGGCCTAATAACTTATGTGTAGCGGAAATTAGCATGAACATAGTGGGCATTTCATTAGAATAGATTTCTAATGAGAATTACAAGAGTGCTTGGGTGGAGAGAGCAACAAAAAGCATAACAACTAGTTAGATAGCATCGACAATACTTTCAAAAGAGAGATAAATTAAGCTATTGACAACAGTTGAGGACCGGATTTTCATGGAACCGGTCCCCCCTCCAAAAGGCTTTGTATTATGGTTTCTCCCATCAAGAGAGAGATTGTACAATACAATTCTTTGTGTTCCTTCAAGACTAGCTAGTACAATGAAGATGGAAACTTCATGCACTAAGCAAAACACTTAACAAACACAACTTGAATTATCCCCGTTCTTAGACCCAAGACCTCACACACCTTCGAAGATGGTGAGAGCTAGCAGGGTATGAGAGTAGATTGAGAGGAAGAAGGAGTATCTTACGAGAAAGATGTACATCTCCTCACATAATCACTCATATGTAGCATAGCTTAGCTTAGTAATTAGTTTGGTAGAGGAGATGGGCATGCATTGAAGCTTGGCTCTTGGTTGGATTTGCATCCACATGCCAAGAGAGTGTTGATGTAGGCTTCTATCTCACAAGCTTGGAGTAGGTGATGAGTTCTCCATTAAAGCTTGGGAAGAGATAGTCTTCTCTTTCTTCACACATGAGCTTGTGTGAGTGTGTGTGTGATAATGCCTTGCAAAAATCAGCCCCCTCTCTCTCTTGGGCGAGCCCTCTTGCTAATTTCTCTTGCTGAAGCCTCATTGCCCCCCCCCCCAAGTCAAGCCAATTACAATTAAGCAGCATAAGTGATAGCCTTCTGACATGTGTCCCCCTTTCCCCTTTTGTGAGAGCTTTAGGTAATTAAATAATTAAACTAAACTCTCATTGGACCCCTTTGCCTCCTGGCCAATAGGAAGCAGGCAAGCCATGGGGCTCCTGAATTCTAATTGGACCCCTTGGGAGACTGCCCAATAGTCTTCTAGGAGACTTTATTCTCATTGGTTTCTTTTATTCAATGTTTTTTTAAATTAATTAAACTAGAGTTTTCTCTAGCTTAATTCTCATTGGTCCACTTCAAGGGTCATCCAATAGAAATTGGGCACACCTTGTGGGCATCTGGCCTAGGGAGTTGACATGTGTCCCTCATTCCCTTTGTGTAAAGGGAGCCTGTGTGTGTGTGTGTGTGTGTGTGTGTGTGTGTGTGTGTGTGTGTGTGTGTGTGTGTGTGTGTGTGTGTGTGTGTGTGTGTGTGTGTGTGTGTGGCTTTCTCTCTCATCCCCTACCTTTAGGGCTCGCCCCCTCCCATGTAGGGATGTGCAAAGACTTTTAGGGCACACACAAAGCATCCAATTTTCCCTAGGGTTGACCTTTGGACACAACCTTTGAATTTTGGAACCTTAGTATTTTGGAAGTCTTAATGAGCTGAACCTTAGGGTCGTTTTAGCCCATTGTTGCACATGGATCTTTTGCAGATGGCCCCCCCTTTGGATCCCTATTTTCCCTCCTTTGGATCCCTACTGTGGCCGGTCTGCTAGCTTAACCAATATTCTAGCTTTTTCTCCCCTGGCCTTCCCCACATTAAATGATCAGTTTAATATGAGAAAATCATTTAGGAGAATTAGATATTGATTATTATGACATTACCTCTCTCTTGAAATCATAGTCGTCCTCGACTATGGTGTAGAGAAGATAAAGCATGTTCATGAGTCCTTTTCTTAGCGGGTAGAGGATCCCTATGTTACCCTACGACATCATTCCACAATGGATGACTAGTCCATTTGGCGCTTGAGAGCCTGAGGCTGCCGCAAGCATGTCTGCACATTAGTCCTATCAGTCTTTCATAGTAGAGTGACAAGCTCTACTTGGTGTTTGGGAGACGTCGTCTCCGCAAACTTGATCTAAGCATGCATACTACTTCATTTTTGTGCACAAATAAAGAAAAAGAGAGTCTTATAAGACAAAAATTTTGTTCATTTTTAACATTTTGTACATTTGCTTACTCTTGGGAAGCATTGTAAGCATTGACAAGGTTTAGGTTATCCTTTAATTGTATGCCTTGCATCCATCTAGCATCTTCAAAAGGATAATTCTTAAACTTAATAAGATATCGTCGGATAGTCTTACCGCCTCTTAGTACCTTGTCTTCATGTCGGAGAATGGACTCGGGCTGCAGCACCTCTTCTTGGTCCTCGATCTCCGGTGGGTCTTCAATAGTTGGTTCTTGAGGTGGATCTCCTTTATAAGGCTTTAATAGTCTCACATGAAAAGCATTGTGTATGAGCCAATGATTGGGCAACTTGAGTTGATAGGCCATCTCATTGATTGGCCTAAGAATCTGAAAGGGACCATAGTACCTTTTTGCTAGTTTAGCATAGTACTTTTGGTGACCCGTAGGATTCTTGCCCGTTGTGTGCCTTAATCGAGCCTTGGGAAACTTTAACAAGACCCAATTGTTTTCTTTAAAGGCTTGGGCTCTTCTGTGCTTGTCAGCAGCAGCCTTTTGCCTTTGCTGTGAGATAGAGATAGCATCCTTAATCTTTTGGAAAGATTCTTGTAGGTCTCGGCTATACTCATCTGCAGCGAAGATCTTCCCATGTACCTTAAGTAGCAAGGGACTTTGTGATCTTCCCTCAATTACCTCCAAAGGTGCTTTTCCCGTGGAAGTATGTACAGTGTTATTGTAAGCATACTCCACTAAGGGTAAGTACTTCTCCCATTAGGATCTTTGATCTACTTCCGTTACATAGGCTTTTAGTAGATAGAGAATGGTTAGGTTAGCTATTTCACTTTGGCCATCAGTTTGTGGATGATAGGCCGAAGAGAAGTTTAGCCTTGTTCCTAAATTCTCAAAGAGACCCTTCCAGAAATTACTGGTCATTCTAGGATCTCTATCCGACACTATGGACATGGGCAAGCCATGGTACTTGAAAATTTGTGAAATAAAGAGGGTTGCCATTTGATGGGCTTTGACTGGTATAAAATGAGCTTGTTTACTAAACCTGTCTACTATCGTCCATATTCCCGTATTCCCATGGATAGACTTAGGTAACCCAAAGATAAAATCCATGGATATGCTCTCCCATGGTGAATTAGGGATTGGCAAGGGTTGAAGCAATCCAAGTTGCTTCCCTCTATCAAATTTTGTCTTTTGGCATACCACACATTTGGAAACATACTCTTGTATGTTCACTTTCATGGTAGGCCAATAGAAATATGTTTCAATTCCCTTTAAGGTAGACTGAATCCCTCTATGCCCCGCATAAGGTGGAGCATGAGATTCATACATTACTTTCTCACGTAGTGAGTTAGTAACACATAGTCTATTGCCATAGAGAAGATAACCATCTTGTAAAGTAAATGGTTCTTCTTTCTTCCCTAATGCAAGGGCTGAAATCACATCTCTAAAATCGGGATCAATAGCATACTTATCTATCATTGAAGATAGATCATTGTGAGTTGCTATGGAAACCGCATTCACTCTCGGCCGTCTTGAGAGTGCATCAGCTACTTGATTATGCTTGCTAGCAATGTGAGCAATATGAAAATGAAATTGCGAAAGGAAATTTGCCCACCTCATTTGTTTGTCGGAGAGCTTGGTCTGCGTCATGAAGTACTTAAGACTTTGGTGATCCGTTCGCAGAATGAAAGGAGTCCCCAATAAATAGTGCTTCCATGAGTCTAAGGCACGTAGAACTGCAAGGAGTTCCTTTTCGTATATGCCTAGAGCTTGCTCAGCAGGGTCAAGCCTTCGACTCTCATAGCCTATGGCGTGCCCTTCTTGGAGCAAAACAGCTCCAAGGCAATCACCACAAGCATCGCATTGGACCTCAAATGGTTTTGAGAGATCCGGTAGTGTAAGCACAGGTTGAGAGATAAGCTTTTCATTGTTCTCCTTAGCAGACCATGTATACCTAACGCTTTTCTTTGTTAGGTCATGTAATGGTCCCGCAATTTGTGAGAACTTTTCTATGAAGCGTCTATAGTATGCACACATACCTATGAAGCTTCTTAGTTCATGAAGATTCCTTGGTTTAGGCCATCCTTTTATTACCTCTAACTTGGATGGATCCATTTGGATGCCATCTTGAGAGATAATGTGACCTAAATACTGAATCTCTTGCAAGAAAAATTCACTTTTCTTTCGATTAACATAAAGTTTATTCTCTCTTAAAACTTGAAATATTACCAGGAGGTGTTGCTTGTGTTCCTCCAATGAATTAGAGTAGATGATAATATCATCAAAGAACACTCCAATGAAGGTTCGATGAGGCCTGAACAGCTTCTCCATGAAGCGGTTGAATGTGGCTGGTGCATTGGTAAAGCCAAAAGGCATGACAATGTATTCGTAAAGACCAAATGTAGTACGAAATGCGGTCTTTACAATGTCTTGATCAACTATCCTTATTTGATGATAGCCACTTTTTAGGTCAACCCTACTGAAGTAGGTCGATCCTTGTAGCTTATCAAATAGCTCTTCTACCCGTGGAACGGGAAACCTATTCTTGATGGTGATCCTGTTTAGTGCTCTATAGTCGACACACATACGATATGTGCCGTCTTTCTTTTGCACTAATAGCACAGGTGAGCAAAATGGAGATGAGCTTGGCCTAACCATACCCTTCTCAACTAACTCATGCACTTGCCGCATAATCTCCTCTTGTTGAGCTTGAGAAACTCTATAAGGAGGTTTATTAGGCGGTGAACTTCCTGGAAGAAGTTCAATTGCATGGTCATCATTACCTCGTTTAGGAGGTAGCTCACAAGGGATGTCGTCAATAAAAACATCTTGAAACCCCTTGAGAAAATTGGATAACTCTAATTCCTTTTGGTTGCTTTTATTTTCTTTTGCTAAAGCATTAGGTTCATTTTGAGAGTCTTTAACAAAAATCATGTACACAGAAATAGAACTCTTTATTGACTTGTTGAAAGCTGGTGTATGTACAATGGGGATGGTGTTACCCATTTCCTTGGCATCTATATACAGGTATTTTTCCCTGAATTTAAAGGAGATTCTCCTTTCAGGAAATTTAACATCGGCAGCCAGGCGGTCAAACCATGGTGCCCCTAGGATTACATCCTCATGCTTGAGAGGAGAGATAAAGAAGTCCTCTTTGTCCACATAGCCTTGGACATGAAGCCTCAATTTCCCGATTAAGGGAGTGACTGAAGCTTCTTGCCCCTTGAAGGCACTGTCTGCGGGTAGGACATCTCCCATCTCGTAGGATTGTATTCCTAGCTTGGTGGCCAACTCTATAGATATAAAATTGTGAGTATAACCAGGGTCAAAGAGAATAAAAGCATCATGTTCTCTTACCTTTCCCCAAGCATGGCATAGAGGAGATCCTTTGTGGTGAGTTTGGTGAGTCTCCTCCTCTTGGATTTCAACCAAGGAAGCTCTAGGAGGATCTTGGTGGTTGTTCTTTTGGGGACAAGCACGGTACGCATGCCCTTTTTCGCCGTACTTGAAACACCGGCTATCCTTACGATAACGCTCAAGCTCTTCAGGAGAGAGTTTATTCTTACCTTTGTAAACTCCCTTCTCTTTAGCTTTGTTGGAGTTTCCCTTAGGAGACTTTTGGACAGTGTCCTTCCCCTTAGGCTCATTAGAACCCTTGTTTTCCGGGGGCTTATTATTTCTTTTTGCCCCCGTTTGGAAATTGATTCGAGAGGCGACCATAGTGTGGTGTATTATCGCCGATATGGTACGTGGTCTTTGGGAGTTGACATACTCCGCCATTTCTTCGGTTAAGCCCGCACAAAATTGTTGCTTTTGCTCTCCAAAATCCAACTTTTTGAAGACAGTGGCTTTGAGTTGTAGGTCCCAAAACTTGTCTACATATTTGTGGATAGATTTATTGGGAGAGAGCTTTAAGCTTCGCCATTCGGTGAGTACTTTGTCTTTGGCATCGGTGGCCAAAAATTGCTTCATAATGGAAGCTGTTAAAGCTTTCCATGTTCGTGGAGCTTCACCGTTGGCTCGTAGGCTAGACCACCATTGTCTGGCGGACTTTTGAAAGTGCATAGCTACATGGCGTAGCTTAGAGGACTCCGTGAAGCTCTCATCTCCAAACGCGGCATCGAATTGTTGGATAAAGGCCAAGACTTTGTCCGTAGCACCAAAGGTACCATCATAGGTAAGGAAAGAGATGCTCTTCCCTCCCTCTTTGAATTTCTTCAGCTTGGACGACCTCTTCCATGCGGCATAGGATTTCCTATGGCCTCTTCTTTTTGATGGTTCAAAGGTTGCACCATCACTTTCTTCAGAAGGTGAAGAATTTGAAGAAGGTGGAGAAGAGGGTGACCTCTTTCTCGCCTTTTTCTTGTCTTGATCTTTGTCATCTTCACCATAGCTTTCATAAGAGGAAGAGGATGAAGAAGCTGGAGAAGAGGGTGTCCTCTTTCTCGCCTTTTTCTTCTCTTGCTTTTTATCATCCCTCTTTGAATTATGGCGTGGAGAAGAGTGTGATGGTCTTCTCCGCTTTGGTGGTGATGGAGAGCGTTTAGCCCGCCGTCTTCGTAGATCCATCTCTGCCGAGGTGGCGGGAGATTCGCTTCTTTCTCGTTCCTTTAGTGGAGGCTCTTGAGTTCTCCTTTGGGAAGGAGATGCATCATCAAGAAGTAAATTCTTGAGCCCTTCATATGGATTCTCTTCTTCTTCCCGAATCAGAGAGAGACCTCTTTTGGTAGTCTCACAAGGAGGCTTCCTAGGTGTTCTCTTGTCATGGTGATGAGCTTGGAGAATCTCGTGAGCACGGAGCTGCCGTTGCACTTCACTTTGGAGATATGGATTGCCCATGGCTTGTTGAAGCCTAGAAACAAGATAGTTAACAAGCATTGAAGCATCATTAGTAGCTTGCTCATGAGAAAAATCAAAGTTATCAACATTAATTTCACTCTCTTTACTTTTGTCAGCCATTCTAACAACTTTTAGGTGTACTTTGGCACTTCAAGCCCTAGTTGCTACTCCTCTTTACCCCTTTAGAAAAAGAACTCAAGCTACTGTACCCGTGGCTCGAATACCATTAATTGCAAGGAATAGAAGAGAGGGTCTTTCGACACCAAAACAGCACCGGCTTCTGTCAAGCTTCTAATAGCTCAATAGTGGTTAAGCCGTAGGCAAGCCCCGTAGGACTCCACTATTAAGACCATAGCTCTCGACAGTGATGCCCCGTTAACTACACGAAGGCAGGCGCACTACAAGACTGAAAAATCCCTATTCTACTTACTCATAGGCAATTAATAATACTAACCATTTGTAGCTTGCTTGAGGACCTCCCTTCTTGAGCAAGAAAAGAGAAACCTTGAGCTCTGATACCAATGTAACATTTAATGGCCTAGTAACTTATGTGTAGCGGAAATTAGCATGAACATAGTGGGCATTTCATTAGAATAGATTTCTAATGAGAATTACAAGAGTGCTTGGGTGGAGAGAGCAACAAAAAGCATAACAACTAGTTAGATAGCATCGACAATACTTTCAAAAGAGAGATAAATTAAGCTATTGACAACAGTTGAGGACCGGATTTTCATGGAGCCGGTCCCCCCTCCAAAAGGCTTTGTATTATGGTTTCTCCCATCAAGAGAGAGATTGTACAATACAATTCTTTGTGTTCCTTCAAGACTAGCTAGTGCAATGAAAATGGAAACTTCATGCACTAAGCAAAACACTTAACAAACACAACTTGAATTATCCCCGTTCTCAGACCCAAGACCTCACACACCTTCGAAGATGGTGAGAGCTAGCAGGGTATGAGAGTAGATTGAGAGGAAGAAGGAGTATCTTACGAGAAAGATGTACATCTCCTCACATAATCACTCATATGTAGCGTAGCTTAGCTTAGTAATTAGCTTGGTAGTGGAGATGAGCATGCATTGAAGCTTGGCTCTTGGTTGGATTTGCATCCACATGCCAAGAGAGTGTTGATGTAGGCTTCTATCTCACAAGCTTGGAGTAGGTGATGAGTTCTCCATTAAAGCTTGGGAAGAGATAGTCTTGTCTTTCTTCACACATGAGCTTGTGTGAGTGTGTGTGTGTGTGTGATAATGCCTTGCAAAAATCAGCCCCCTCTCTCTCTTGGGCGAGCCCTCTTGCTAATTTCTCTTGCTGAAGCCTCATTGCCCCCCCCCCCCCCCAAGTCAAGCCAATTACAATTAAGCAGCATAAGTGATAGCCTTCTGACATGTGTCCCCCTTTCCCCTTTTGTGAGAGCTTTAGGTAATTAAATAATTAAACTAAACTCTCATTGGACCCCTTTGCCTCCTAGCCAATAGGAATCAGGCAAGCCATGGGGCTCCTGAATGCTAATTGGACCCCTTGGGAGACTACCCACTAGTCTTCTAGGAGACTTAATTCTCATTGGTTTCTTTTATTCAATGTTTTTTCAAATTAATTAAACTAGATTTACTCTAGCTTAATTCTCATTGGTCCACTTCAAGGGTCATCCAATAGAAATTGGGCACACCTTGTGGGCATCTGGCCTAGGGAGCTGACATGTGTCCCTCATTCCCTTTGTGTAAAAGGAGCCTGTGTGTGTGTGTGTGTGTGTGTGGATTTCTCTCTCATCCCCTACCTTTAGGGCTCGCCCCCTCCCATGTAGGGATGTGCAAAGACCTTTAGGGCACACACAAAGCATCCAATTTTCCCTAGGGTTGACCTTTGGACACAACCTTTGAATTTTGGAACCTTAGCATTTTGGAAGTCTTAATGGACTGAACCTTAGGGTTTTTTTAGCCCATTTTTGCACATGGCTCTTTTGCAAATGGCCCCCCCTTTGGATCCCTATTTTCCCTCCTTTGGATCCCTATTGTGGCCGGTCTGCTAGCTTAACCAATATTCTAGCTTTTTCTCCCCTGGCCTTCCCCACATTAAATGATCAGCTTAATATAAGAAAATCATTTAGTAGAATTAGATATTGATTATTATGACAGAAGCATGGGAGAAACATCAAGTGTTGCACTGTCAGTGGAAACAAGAGGAAGGCCTAAAGAGAGGTTCAAAAACCAAAAGGGTTTTGATCGCTCAAGGTGGAGCAAATCAGGTACAAAGTCTGTTCTTGAATGTTGGAACTGCGGCAACAAAGGCCACGTCAAGAAGGATTGTTGGTCAAAGAAGAAGAAGGATTTCAAGACAACAAGCCAACATCAGAGGCCAATGTGGTAGGTAAAGTAGAGCAAGATGCTTTAATTCTCTCATTAGACAATGTGTCTAATTTCTGGATAGTAGATTACAGGGCTTCATTCCATGCGACACCACACAAGCAACATTTCCAAGATACACCAAAGGTAATTTTGGGTATGTATACTGGGAGATGATGAAGCTTGTGAATTGTCGATAAAGGTACAATTTGTGTCAAAATTGCTAAAAAATTAATGGAATCTTAAAGATGTTAGGCATGTTCCTTCTTGTTGCAAGAATTTAATCTCTACAAGACAGTTGCATGATGAAGGTCACAACATTGCATTTGGAAACAAACGGTGGAAGATCTCAAAGGGATCTGTGGTGGTTGCCAAAGGAGAAAAGGTTGGTACACTTTACTTGTGTAATGTCACCTCACAATCTTTAGCTTGTGCAAAAGTTGGCAGTGGGGTGTGCCACTATCAACTTGGGCATATGAGTGCCAAAGGATTGCAAATCCTTCAAACAAAAAAGCTTCTATCAGGTTTGAAAGAAGTGTACTTAGAGTTCAGTGAAGATTGTGTTTATGGAAAACAAAAGAGGGTAAAATTTCAAAAATCAAGAAATGAAAGAAAAAATAACAAACTTGAGTTGGTTCATTCTGATGTTTGGGGTCTCGCAAATACACCATCACTTGGTGGCTCATTGTACTATGTAACATTCATAGATGATGCAACTAGTAAAACATGGGTTTATGGAATGAATAATAAATCCGATGTGTTTTCCATATTTCAAAGGTGGAAAGCCTATGTGGAGAATGAAACATGTATTAAAATCAAATTCCTCATATCCAACAATGGAGGCGAATGTTGCAGCCAAGCTTTTGAAATCTTTTGTGCTAGCAATGGTATTTGGAGGCAAAAGACAACCCCAAGGACACCTCAAAAAAATGGGATTTCAAAAAGGATGAACAGGACAATCATGGAGCAAGCACGAAGCATGCAGCTACATGCAGGCCTACCGCTTGAGCTTTGGGTGGAAGCAGTAAGTACGTTTGTATACTTAATCAATTGGTCACCCTCAATGGCATTGGGTGGGGGAGTTCCAAAGGAGGTGTGGACAAGTAAACCGATAAACTATTCATTCTTCAAAGTGTTTGGGTGTGATGCTTTCATGCACATAGATAGAAGCCTAAGGTCAAAGCTAGATGCAAAGTCCAAAAAGTGTTTCTTCATTGGCTATGGAGAAGGTGACTTTGGGTATCACCTATGGAATCCTGAAGATGGTAAAATATTTAGGAGTAGGGATGTAATTTTTAACGAACAAAATATGTATAAAGATTACTTGGAAATAAAGAAAAAAAAAAGAAATAGGTGATGAGTACATGGAGCTTGAGGACGGTGAAGAATCAAGGAGTGCAAACGGTGACAACGCACAACAACGTCAACCGAATGAGGAGCCTCAACCTATTCCACAAAGATCTACAAGAGCAAGTAGACCTCCAGAAAGGTTTATTCCTTCCTTCAACCATCTCTTGATCTGAGATTTTGGAGAGCCAGAATCATACAAGGAAGCTATGCAACACGAATTCAAAGAAGAATGGATAAAGATCATGCAAGTGGAGATGGACTCATTACATCGCAACCAAACATGGGAGTTGGTTGAGTTGCTTAAAGGTAAGCGGGCACTGCAAAACAAATGGGTGTACAAGTTGAAGGAAGAAGAAGGTGGGAAGAGAAGGTACAAGTCTAGGCTTGTGGTCAAAGGGTTTTCTCAAAGAAAGGTATTGACTTCAATGAAATATTTTCTCTTGTTACAGAAATGAACTCAATTAGACTTGTCTTAAGCCTTGTGGCTTCTCATGATTTAAACCTTGAGAAAATGGATGTAAATATAGCATTCCCTCACGATGACTTAGAGGAGGAAATTTACATGATTTAACCAAAGGGGTATGAAGTAAAAGGTCAGGAGAAACTGGTTTACAGGTTAAAGAAGAGCTTGTATGGTTTGAAGCAAGCATCAAGATAGTGGTATTTGAAGTTCAATTGATGGATGTTGGATCATGGATTCACAAGATGCAACTCAGACCACTACGTCTACACAAAGAATTTGGAAGATGGGAAGTTCATCATCCTAACGTTGTATGTTGATGACATGTTGATTGCAAGTGCTAACATGCAGGACATCAAAGACCTAAAAGAGGAGTTGTCTTAATCTTTTTCAATGAAAGATTTAGGTGTTGTAAAGAGGATACTTGGTATGAAGATATCAAGGGATAGGACGAAGAAGACAATAAAGCTTTCTCAAGAGGATTACATAAAAATGGTACTAGAAAGGTTTGCAATGTAAGATGCAAAATCTGTTTCTACATCTTTGGCTGGTCATTTTAAACTAACTAAGGAAATGTGTCCAAAGACACAAGAGGAGATAGCATATATGTCTAAAGTTCCATATGCTCTAGTGGTAGGTTCTCTTATGTATGCTATGGTTTGGACAAGGCCATCCATTGCACATGCAATGGGAGTTGTAAGTAGGTTCATGGACAACCCAGGTAAAGAGCACTGGCAAATTGTGAACTGGATACTTAGGTATCTAAAAGGAACAACAACGAATGCGTTGTATTTTGGAGGAACTGATATTTTTTAGAAGGGTATGCTGATGCAGATATGGCAGGTGACAAAGATACTCAAAGGAGGACTATTGGCTATGTCTTCACGGCTGGAAGCACAACGATTAGCTGGGCTTCAAAAGCTACAAAAAGTGGTCTCACTTTCTACCACGAAAGCAGAGTACATAGCAATGACAGAGGTAAGCAAAGACATTATGTGGCTTCACAGATTCTTAGAAGCGCTTGGATTCAAATAAGACAATTGTGTCTTGTACCGTGATAGCCAAAGTGCTATCCATCTTGCAAAGAATTCATCCTTTCATTCAAGGACAAGGCACATTGAGGTGAGATATCACTTCATACGCACTCTTTTGGAAGAGGGACAGCTAAAGCTAGGAAAGGTACATACAAGTGAAAATCATGCAGACATGTTTACAAAGGTGGTCAACAAGGAGAAGTTGAGCTTCTGCTTATCTTCGATTGGCATTCAAGGATAAGAAGTTAGGATGGAAAGCAGTCACAGGTTTGGTGTGGAGATCAATCTCCAAGTGGGAGATTGTTAAGTATGGGGCCTAATTTGCCCCTTGTAATTTTCATTATTTAAAACGCACGTTTGTAAGGCCCCCTTATGAGGATAATCCATCGTACGCGAAGAAAAATCACTCGCCGAAAACCAAAATTTTCACGTCGGAATATTCCTTTTTGTCAAAATATTATGGCCGGATGGCGACCAAAAGTGGTCAAAAAATGGCCGGTGGTGGTCGGTGGTCGAATTTCAATGGCCATTTGGCCGGTTGGCCGGTGGTCGATAGTCAATGGCCAATGGTCAATGATCGAAATTCAATGGCTAGTGTGCGGTGGCCGAATTTAATGGCCGGTGGCTGATTTCAAAGGCGGACTTGTCTTCTCAAGGGCAACCACACATGGGTGGATTGGAGGGTCCAATTTGGACTTGTCTACACAAGGGCAGCTACACACAACTGCCTCTCTTGAGAGAGGGCAGCCCTTTTGGCCTATAAAAGGAGGCCATTTCTACACACATTTCATAGTGTGAAGTTGATGCAACAAGGTGGGTGTGAAGTGTGTTAGGAAATAAGACATAGCTAAATAGATATTTGAGTAGATTACTTAATGGAGAGAGATAGATTTCACACACAAGAGATTATAGAGTAGAGAGAGAGAGAGAGAGAGAGAGAGAGAGAGAGAGTACACACGATATATGTGGTTCACCCAATGTGGGCTACGTCCACGGGAAAGCAGCCACTCAATGGCTTTAGTACTTCAAAACAAGAAGTAGTTTACAAAGGGATTATACCCTTAATGGAGCTCCCGCCTTGCTTCACTCTCACCACCTCACACTCACCTTGTTGCATCAACTTCACACTATGAAATGTGTGTAGAAATGGCCTCCTTTTATAGGCCAAAAGGGCTGCCCTCTCTCATGAGAGGCAGCCATGTGTAGCCGCCCTTGTGTAAATAAGTCCAAATCGGACCCTCCAATCTGCCCATGTGTGGCTGCCGTTGAGAAGACAAGTCCGCTTTTGAATTCGGCCACCGGCCATTGAATTCGGCCACCGACCACCGGCCATTGACTTCCGACAACCGGCCCCACCGGCCATTGACTACCGGCCATTGGCCAACCGACCGGTTGTTTTCCGACCACTTTCCGGCCGCCGGCCGGCCATAATATTCCGGCAAAAAGGAATATTCCGGCGGGGGAAAAAAGTCTCGAGGGCTTCCGCCCACGAGGCCCCTAAAGTTGCCCCTGATTTTTGGCCGTGAAAATTTTGGTTTCCGGCGAGTGATTTTCCTTCACGCACGATGGCTTCTCCTCATAATGGGGGCCTTACAAATGTGTGCTTTTACCACACAAAATTACAAGGGTAAATCAAGCTCCATACTTAACAATCTCCCACTTGGAGACTGATCTCCAAACCAAACCTGTGACTGCTTTCCATCGTGGCTTCTTATCCTTGAATGCCGATTGAAGATGAGCAAAAGCTCAACTTCTCCTTGTTGACCACCTTTGTAAACATGTCTACAGGATTTTCACTTGTATGCACCTTTCCTAGCTTTAGTTGTCCCTCTTCCAAAAGAGTGCATATGAAGTGATATCTCACCTCAATGTGCTTTGTCCTTGAATGAAAGGCTAAGTTCTTCGCAAGATGGATAGCACTTTGGCTATCACTGTACAAGACACAATTGTCTTGTTTGAATCCAAGCTCTTCTAAGAATCTGTGAAGCCACAGAATTTCTTTGCTTGCCTCCGTCATTGCTACATACTCTGCTTCCGTGGTAGAAAGTGAGACCACTTTCTGCAGCTTTGAAGCGCAGCTTATTGCTGTGCCTCCAACCGTGAAGACATAGCCAGTAGTGCTCCTTTGAGTATCTTTGTCACCTACCATATCTGCATCAGCATACCCTTATAGAAAAATATCAGTTCCTCCAAAATACAAAGCATTTGTTGTTGTCCCTTTTAGATACCTAAGTATCCACTTCACAGCTTTTCAATGCTCTTTACCTGGGTTGTCCATGAACCTACTCACAACTCCCACTGCATGTGCAATGTGTGGCCTTGTCCAGACCATAGCATACATTAGAGAACCTACCGCTGCTGCATATGGAACTTTAGAAATATAGGCTATCTCCTCTTGTGTCTTTGGACACATATCCTTCGTTAGTTTAAAGTGACCAGCCAAAGGTGTAGAAACTGGTTTTGCATTTTGCATTGCAAACCTTTCTAGTACCTTCTTGATGTAATCTTCTTGAGATAGCTTTATTGTCTTCTTCATCCTGTCCCTTGATATTTTCATACCAAGTATCCTCTTTGCAGCACCTAAATCTTTCATTGAAAAAGATTTAGACAGCTCCTCTTTTAGGTCTTTGATGTCCTGCATGTTAGCACTTGCAATCAACATGTCATCAACATACAACATTAGGATGATGAATTTCCCATCTCCCAAATTCTTCGTGTAGACGCAGTGATCTGAGTTGCATCTTGTGAATCCATGATCCAACATCCATCGATCAAACTTCAAGTACCATTGTCTTGATGCTTGCTTTAAACCATACAAGCTCTTCTTTAATCTGCAAACCATTTTCTCCTTACCTTTTACTTCATACCCCTTTGGTTGAAGCATGTAGATTTCCTCCTCTAAGTCACCATGAGGGAATGTCGTATTTACATCCATTTTCTCAAGATTTAGATCATGAGCAGCCACGAGGCTTAAGACAAGCCTAATTGAGTTCATTTTTACAACAGGATAAAATATTTCATTGAAGTCAATACCTTTCTTTTGAGAAAACCCTTTTACCACAAGCCTAGACTTGTACCTTTTCTTCCCACCTTCTTCTTCCTTCAGCTTGTACACCCATTTTTTTTGAAGTGCCCGCTTACCTTTAGGCAACTCAACCAACTCCCATGTTTGGTTGCGATGTAGTGAGTCCATCTCCACTTGCATGCTCTTCGTCCATTCTTCTTTGGATTCATGTTGCATAGCTTCTTCGTATGATTCCGGCTCTCTAGAATCTGAGATCAAGAGATGGTTGAAGGAAGGAACAAACCTTTCTGGAGGTCTACTTGCTCTTGTAGATCTTCGGGGAATAGGTTGAGGCTCCTCATTTGGTTGACGTTGTTGCACATTGTCACCGTTTGTAGTCCTTGAGTCTTCAATGTCCTCAAGCTCCATGTACTCATCACCTGTTTCTTTTGTTTGTTTTCTTTTCAAGTAATCTTTGTACATATTTTGTTCGTTAAAAATTACATCCCTACTCCTTAAGATTATACCATCTTCAGGATTCCATAGGCGATACCCAAAGTCACCTTCTCCATAGCCAATGAAGAAACACTTTTTGGACTTTGTATCTAGCTTTGATCTTAGGCTTCTATCTATGTGCATGAAAGCCTCACACCCAAATACTTTGAGAAATGCATAATTCACTAGTTTACCTGTCCATGCCTCTTCTGGAACTCCCCCATCCAATTCCGTTGAGGGTGACCGATTGATTAAGTACACAGACGTACTTACAGCATCCGCCCAAAGCTCAAGCGGTAGTCCTCCATGTAGCCGCATGCTTCGTGCTCGCTCCATGATTGTCCTGTTCATCCTTTCCAAAATTCCATTTTGTTGAGGTGTCCTTGGGGTTGTCCTTTGCCTCCGAATTCCATTGCTAGCACAAAAGCTTTCAAAAGCTTGGCTGCAATATTCGCCTCCATTGTCGGATCTGAGGCATTTAACCTTGGTACCTGTTTCATTCTCCACAAAGGCTTTCCACCTTTGAAATATGGAAAATGCATCAGATTTATTCTTCATGACATAAACCCATGTTTTTCTAGTCGCATCGTCTATGAATGTTACATAGTACAATGAGCCACCAAGTGATGGTGTACTTGCAGGACCCCAAACATCAGAATAAACCAACTCAAGTTTTGTTTTTTTTCTTTCATTTCCTGATTTTTGAAATTTTACACTCTTTTTTCTTACCATAAACACAATCTTCACAGAACTCTAAGTCCACTTCTTTCAAGCCTGGTAGAAGCTTCTTTGTTTGAAGGATTTGCATTCCTTTGGCATTCATATGCCCAAGTCGGTAGTGCCACACCGCACTGTCAACTTCTGTAGTTGTTGCACAAGCTGAAGGTTGCATGCTAACAGTACACAAGTAAAGTGTACCAACCTTTTCTTCCTTGGCAACCACCAATGATCCCTTTGAGATCTTCCACCGTTTGTTTCCGAATGCAATGGTGTGACCTTCATCATCCAATTGTCCTGTAGAGATTAAATTTTTGCAAAGAGAAGGAACATGCCTTACATCTTTAAGCTTCCATTCATTTCCGTTAGCAGTTTTGACAGAAACTGTACCTTTGCCGACAATCTCACAAGCTTCATCATCTCCTAAGTATACATACCCAAAATTACCTTTGGTGTAGTCTTGGAAATGTTGCTTGTGTGGTGTCGCATGGAATGAAGCCCCGGAATCTACTATCCAGGAATTAGACACATTGTCTAATGAGATAATTAGAGCATCTTGCTCTACTTTTCCTGCCACATTGGCCTCCGATGTTGGCTTGTTGTCTTGAGACTATGTCTCCTTCTTCTTCTTGGACCAGCAATCCTTCTTGACGTGGCCCTTCTTGCCGCAGTTCCAACATTCACGAACTGACTTTGTGCGTGACTTGCTCCGCCTTGAGTGATCACGACCCTTTTGGTTTTTGAACCTCTCCTTAGGCCTTCCTCTTGTTTCCATCGACAATGCAGCACTTGATGATTCTCCTGTGCTTCTCCTTCGTATTTCCTCGCTTAGGAGAACACCCACAACATCATCAAACTTAAGAGTATTTGTACCAGAGATAGAATTACTTACAGCCATCACAAGGTTGTCCCAACTATCCGGTAGAGATGATAGTATAAGGAGAGCTCGCATTTCGTCATCGAAATTGATTTTCACCGATCGAAGTTGACTTATGTTTGTGTTAAAGTCATTTACGTGTTCTGCAACTGAACCATTCTCTGCCATCTTTAGATTGAACAAGCGCTTCATAAGAAATACCTTATTGGATGCCGATGGTTTCTCGTAGAAGTCATCAAGTGACTTCATCAAGTCCTGCGTGGTCTTCATGTCCGAAACATTGAAGGACACCGTTGACGCCAAGCTTAACCGGATTGTTCCTAGTGCCTTTCGATCAAGGACAATCCATGATTCATCTGCCATTGTTGCGGGCTTCTTCGCAAGACCGCCTAGTGGCAAATAGAGGTCCTTCTGGTAGAGATAGTCTTCAATCTTCATCTTCCAATGTTGGTAGTTTTTTCCGTTGAACTTCTCAATCTTGAGCTTCCTTTCCTCCGCCATAACTACCACTCAATTCAAGGAATCCTTTTCTTGAGATAATTTAGCTACGAGCAAACCTTGCTTTGATACCAGTTGTTAGGAAATAAGACGTAGCTAAATAGATATTTGAGTAGATTACTTCATGGAGAGAGATAGATTTCACACACAAGAGATTATAGAGTAGAGAGAGATAGAGAGTACACACGATATACGTGGTTCACCCAATGTGGGCTACGTCCACGGGAAAGCAGCCACTCAATGGCTTTAGTACTTCAAAACAAGAAGTAGTTTACAAAGGGATTATACCCTTAATGGAGCTCCCGCCTTGCTTCACTCTCACCACCTCACACTCACCTTGTTGCATCAACTTCACACTATGAAATGTGTGTAGAAACGGCCTCCTTTTATAGGCCAAAAGGGCTGCCCTCTCTCATGAGAGGCAGCCATGTGTAGCCGCCCTTGTGTAGATAAGTCCAAATCGGACCCTCCAATCTGCTCATGTGTGGCTGCCGTTGAGAAGACAAGTCCGCTTTTGAATTCGGCCACCGGCCATTGAATTCGGCCACCGACCACCGGCCATTGACTTCCGACAACGGGCCCCACCGGCCATTGGCCAACCGACCGGTTGTTTTCCGACCACTTTCCGGCCGCCGGCCGGCCATAATATTCCGGCAAAAAGGAATATTCCGGCGGGGGAAAAAAGTCTCGAGGGCTTCCGCCCACGAGGCCCCTAAAGTTGCCCCTGATTTTTGGCCGTGAAAATTTTGGTTTCCGGCGAGTGATTTTCCTTCACGCACGATGGCTTCTCCTCATAATGGGGGCCTTACAAATGTGTGCTTTTACCACACAAAATTACAAGGGTAAATCAAGCTCCATACTTAACAATCTCCCACTTGGAGACTGATCTCCAAACCAAACCTGTGACTGCTTTCCATCGTGGCTTCTTATCCTTGAATGCCGATTGAAGATGAGCAAAAGCTCAACTTCTCCTTGTTGACCACCTTTGGAAACATGTCTGCAGGATTTTCACTTGTATGCACCTTTCCTAGCTTTAGTTGTCCCTCTTCCAAAACAGTGCGTATGAAGTGATATCTCACCTCAATGTGCTTTGTCCTTGAATGAAAGGCTAAGTTCTTCGCAAGATGGATAGCACTTTGGCTATCACTGTACAAGACACAATTGTCTTGTTTGAATCCAAGCTCTTCTAAGAATCTGTGAAGCCACAGAATTTCTTTGCTTGCCTCCGTCATTGCTACATACTCTGCTTCCGTGGTAGAAAGTGAGACCACTTTCTGCAGCTTTGAAGCGCAGCTTATTGCTGTGCCTCCAACCGTGAAGACATAGCCAGTAGTGCTCCTTTGAGTATCTTTGTCACCTACCATATCTGCATCAGCATACCCTTATAGAAAAATATCAGTTCCTCCAAAATACAAAGCATTTGTTGTTATCCCTTTTAGATACCTAAGTATCCACTTCACAGCTTGTCAATGCTCTTTACCTGGGTTGTCCATGAACCTACTCACAACTCCCACTGCATGTGCAATGTGTGGCCTTGTCCAGACCATAGCATACATTAGAGAACCTACCGCTGCTGCATATGGAACTTTAGAAATATAGGCTATCTCCTCTTGTGTCTTTGGACACATATCCTTCGTTAGTTTAAAGTGACCAGCCAAAGGTGTAGAAACTGGTTTTGCATTTTGCATTGCAAACCTTTCTAGTACCTTCTTGATGTAATCTTCTTGAGATAGCTTTATTGTCTTCTTCATCCTGTCCCTTGATATTTTCATACCAAGTATCCTCTTTGCAGCACCTAAATCTTTCATTGAAAAAGATCTAGACAGCTCCTCTTTTAGGTCTTTGATGTCCTGCATGTTAGCACTTGCAATCAACATGTCATCAACATACAACATTAGGATGATGAATTTCCCATCTCCCAAATTCTTCGTGTAGACGCAGTGATCTGAGTTGCATCTTGTGAATCCATGATCCAACATCCATCGATCAAACATCAAGTACCATTGTCTTGATGCTTGCTTTAAACCATACAAGCTCTTCTTTAATCTGCAAACCATTTTCTCCTTACCTTTTACTTCATACCCCTTTGGTTGAAGCATGTAGATTTCCTCCTCTAAGTCACCATGAGGGAATGTCGTATTTACATCCATTTTCTCAAGATTTAGATCATGAGCAGCCACGAGGCTTAAGACAAGCCTAATTGAGTTCATTTTTACAACAGGATAAAATATTCCATTGAAGTCAATACCTTTCTTTTGAGAAAACCCTTTTACCACAAGCCTAGACTTGTACCTTTTCTTCCCACCTTCTTCTTCCTTCAGCTTGTACACCCATTTGTTTTGAAGTTCCCGCTTACCTTTAGGCAACTCAACCAACTCCCATGTTTGGTTGCGATGTAGTGAGTCCATCTCCACTTGCATGCTCTTCGTCCATTCTTCTTTGGATTCATGTTGCATAGCTTCTTCGTATGATTCCGGCTCTCTAGAATCTGAGATCAAGAGATGGTTGAAGGAAGGAACAAACCTTTCTGGAGGTCTACTTGCTCTTGTAGATCTTCGGGGAATAGGTTGAGGCTCCTCATTTGGTTGACGTTGTTGCACATTGTCACCGTTTGTAGTCCTTGAGTCTTCAATGTCCTCAAGCTCCATGTACTCATCACCTGTTTCTTTTGTTTGTTTTCTTTTCAAGTAATCTTTGTACATATTTTGTTCGTTAAAAATTACATCCCTACTCCTTAAGATTATACCATCTTCAGGATTCCATAGGCGATACCCAAAGTCACCTTCTCCATAGCCAATGAAGAAACACTTTTTGGACTTTGTATCTAGCTTTGATCTTAGGCTTCTATCTATGTGCATGAAATCCTCACACCCAAATACTTTGAGAAATGCATAATTCACTAGTTTACCTGTCCATGCCTCTTCTGGAACTCCCCCATCCAATTCCGTTGAGGGTGACCGATTGATTAAGTACACAGACGTACTTACAGCATCCGCCCAAAGCTCAAGCGGTAGTCCTCCATGTAGCCGCATGCTTCGTGCTCGCTCCATGATTGTCCTGTTCATCCTTTCCAAAATTCCATTTTGTTGAGGTGTCCTTGGGGTTGTCCTTTGCCTCCGAATGCCATTGCTAGCACAAAATCTTTCAAAAGCTTGGCTGCAATATTCGCCTCCATTGTCGGATCTGAGGCATTTAACCTTGGTACCTGTTTCATTCTCCACAAAGGCTTTCCACCTTTGAAATATGGAAAATACATCAGATTTATTCTTCATGACATAAACCCATGTTTTTCTAGTCGCATCGTCTATGAATGTTACATAGTACAATGAGCCACCAAGTGATGGTGTACTTGCAGGACCCCAAACATCAGAATAAACCAACTCAAGTTTTGTTTTTTTTCTTTCATTTCCTGATTTTTGAAATTTTACACTCTTTTTTCTTACCATAAACACAATCTTCACAGAACTCTAAGTCCACTTCTTTCAAGCCTGGTAGAAGCTTCTTTGTTTGAAGGATTTGCATTCCTTTGGCACTCATATGCCCAAGTCGGTAGTGCCACACCGCACTGTCAACTTCTGTAGTTGTTGCACAAGCTGAAGGTTGCATGCTAACAGTACACAAGTAAAGTGTACCAACCTTTTCTTCCTTGGCAACCACCAATGATCCCTTTGAGATCTTCCACCGTTTGTTTCCGAATGCAATGGTGTGACCTTCATCGTCCAATTGTCCTGTAGAGATTAAATTTTTGCAAAGAGAAGGAACATGCCTTACATCTTTAAGCTTCCATTCATTTCCGTTAGCAGTTTTGACAGAAACTGTACCTTTGCCGACAATCTCACAAGCTTCATCATCTCCTAAGTATACATACCCAAAATTACCTTTGGTGTAGTCTTGGAAATGTTGCTTGTGTGGTGTCGCATGGAATGAAGCCCCGGAATCTACTATCCAGGAATTAGACACATTGTCTAATGAGATAATTAGAGCATCTTGCTCTACTTTTCCTGCCACATTGGCCTCCGATGTTGGCTTGTTGTCTTGAGACTATGTCTCCTTCTTCTTCTTGGACCAGCAATCCTTCTTGACGTGGCCCTTCTTGCCGCAGTTCCAACATTCAAGAACTGACTTTGTGCGTGACTTGCTCCGCCTTGAGTGATCACGACCCTTTTGATTTTTGAACCTCTCCTTAGGCCTTCCTCTTGTTTCCATCGACAATGCAGCACTTGATGATTCTCCTGTGCTTCTCCTTCGTATTTCCTCGCTTAGGAGAACACCCACAACATCATCAAACTTAAGAGTATTTGTACCAGAGATAGAATTACTTACAGCCATCACAAGGTTGTCCCAACTATCCGGTAGAGATGATAGTATAAGGAGAGCTCGCATTTCGTCATCGAAATTGATTTTCACCGATTGAAGTTGACTTATGTTTGTGTTAAAGTCATTTACGTGTTCTGCAACTGAACCATTCTCTGCCATCTTTAGATTGAACAAGCGCTTCATAAGAAATACCTTATTGGATGCCGATGGTTTCTCGTAGAAGTCATCAAGTGACTTCATCAAGTCCTGCGTGGTCTTCATGTCCGAAACATTGAAGGACACCGTTGACGCCAAGCTTAACCGGATTGTTCCTAGTGCCTTTCGATCAAGGACAATCCATGATTCATCTGCCATTGTTGCGGGCTTCTTCGCAAGACCGCCTAGTGGCAAATAGAGGTCCTTCTGGTAGAGATAGTCTTCAATCTTCATCTTCCAATGTTGGTAGTTTTTTCCGTTGAACTTCTCAATCTTGAGCTTCCTTTCCTCCGCCATAACTCCCACTCAATTCAAGGAATCCTTTTCTTGAGATAATTTAGCTACGAGAAAACCTTGCTTTGATACCAGTTGTTAGGAAATAAGACGTAGCTAAATAGATATTTGAGTAGATTACTTCATGGAGAGAGATAGATTTCACACACAAGAGATTATAGAGTAGAGAGAGATAGAGAGTACACACGATATACGTGGTTCACCCAATGTGGGCTACGTCCACGGGAAAGCAGCCACTCAATGGCTTTAGTACTTCAAAACAAGAAGTAGTTTACAAAGGGATTATACCCTTAATGGAGCTCCCGCCTTGCTTCACTCTCACCACCTCACACTCACCTTGTTGCATCAACTTCACACTATGAAATGTGTGTAGAAATGGCCTCCTTTTATAGGCCAAAAGGGCTGCCCTCTCTCATGAGAGGCAGCCATGTGTAGCCGCCCTTGTGTAGATAAGTCCAAATCGGACCCTCCAATCTGCTCATGTGTGGCTGCCGTTGAGAAGACAAGTCCGCTTTTGAATTCGGCCACCGGCCATTGAATTCGGCCACCGACCACCGGCCATTGACTTCCGACAACGGGCCCCACCGGCCATCGGCCAACCGACCGGTTGTTTTCCGACCACTTTCCGGCCGCCTGCCGGTCAAAATATTCCGGCAAAAAGGAATATTCCGGCGGGGGAAAAAATTCTCGAGGGCTTCCGCCCATGAGGCCCCTAAAGTTGCCCCTGATTTTTGGCCATGAAAATTTTGGTTTCCGGCGAGTGATTTTCCTTCACGCACGATGGCTTCTCCTCATAATGGGGGCCTTACAAATGTGTGCTTTTACCACACAAAATTACAAGGGTAAATCAAGCTCCATACTTAACAATCTCCCACTTGGAGACTGATCTCCAAACCAAACCTGTGACTGCTTTCCATCGTGGCTTCTTATCCTTGAATGCCGATTGAAGATGAGCAAAAGCTCAACTTCTCCTTGTTGACCACCTTTGGAAACATGTCTGCAGGATTTTCACTTGTATGCACCTTTCCTAGCTTTAGTTGTCCCTCTTCCAAAAGAGTGCGTATGAAGTGATATCTCACCTCAATGTGGTTTGTCCTTGAATGAAAGGCTAAGTTCTTCGCAAGATGGATAGCACTTTGGCTATCACTGTACAAGACACAATTGTCTTGTTTGAATCCAAGCTCTTCTAAGAATCTGTGAAGCCACAGAATTTCTTTGCTTGCCTCCGTCATTGCTACATACTCTGCTTCCGTGGTAGAAAGTGAGACCACTTTCTGCAGCTTTGAAGCGCAGCTTATTGCTGTGCCTCCAACCGTGAAGACATAGCCAGTAGTGCTCCTTTGAGTATCTTTGTCACCTACCATATCTGCATCAGCATACCCTTATAGAAAAATATCAGTTCCTCCAAAATACAAAGCATTTGTTGTTGTCCCTTTTAGATACCTAAGTATCCACTTCACAGCTTGTCAATGCTCTTTACCTAAGTTGTCCATGAACCTACTCACAACTCCCACTGCATGTGCAATATGTGGCCTTGTCCAGACCATAGCATACATTAGAGAACCTACCGCTGCTGCATATGGAACTTTAGAAATATAGGCTATCTCCTCTTGTGTCTTTGGACACATATCCTTCGTTAGTTTAAAGTGACCAGCCAAAGGTGTAGAAACTGGTTTTGCATTTTGCATTGCAAACCTTTCTAGTACCTTCTTGATGTAATCTTCTTGAGATAGCTTTATTGTCTTCTTCATCCTGTCCCTTGATATTTTCATACCAAGTATCCTCTCTAGAATCTGAGATCAAGAGATGGTTGAAGGAAGGAACAAACCTTTCTGGAGGTCTACTTGCTCTTGTAGATCTTCGGGGAATAGGTTGAGGCTCCTCATTTGGTTGACGTGTTGCACATTGTCACCGTTTGTAGTCCTTGAGTCTTCAATGTCGTTAAGATCCATGTACTCATCACCTGTTTCTTTTGTTTTTTTTCTTTTCAAGTAATCTTTGTACATATTTTGTTCGTTAAAAATTACATCCCTACTCCTTAAGATTATACCATCTTCAGGATTCCATAGGCGATACCCAAAGTCACCTTCTCCATAGCCAATGAAGAAACACTTTTTGGACTTTGTATCTAGCTTTGATCTTAGGCTTCTATCTATGTGCATGAAAGCCTCACACCCAAATACTTTGAGAAATGCATAATTCACTAGTTTACCTGTCCATGCCTCTTCTGGAACTCCCCCATCCAATTCCGTTGAGGGTGACCGATTGATTAAGTACACAGACGTACTTACAGCATCCGCCCAAAGCTCAAGCGGTAGTCCTCCATGTAGCCGCATGCTTCGTGCTCGCTCCATGATTGTCATGTTCATCCTTTCCAAAATTCCATTTTGTTGAGGTGTCCTTGGGGTTGTCCTTTGCCTCCGAATGCCATTGCTAGCACAAAATCTTTCAAAATCTTGGCTGCAATATTCGCCTCCATTGTCGGATCTGAGGCATTTAACCTTGGTACCTGTTTCATTCTCCACAAAGGCTTTCCACCTTTGAAATATGGAAAATACATCAGATTTATTCTTCATGACATAAACCCATGTTTTTCTAGTCGCATCGTCTATGAATGTTACATAGTACAATGAGCCACCAAGTGATGGTGTACTTGCAGGACCCCAAACATCAGAATAAACCAACTCAAGTTTTGTTTTTTTTCTTTCATTTCCTGATTTTTGAAATTTTACCCTCTTCTTTTTTACCATAAACACAATCTTCACAGAACTCTAAGTCCACTTCTTTCAAGCCTAGTAGAATCTTCTTTGTTTGAAGGATTTGCATTCCTTTGGCACTCATATGCCCAAGTCGGTAGTGCCACACCGCACTGTCAACTTCTGTAGTTGTTGCACAAGCTGAAGGTTGCATGCTAACAGTACACAAGTAAAGTGTACCAGCCTTTTCTTCCTTGGCAACCACCAATGATCCCTTTGAGATCTTCCACCGTTTGTTTCCGAATGCAATGGTGTGACCTTCATCATCCAATTGTCCTGTAGAGATTAAATTTTTGCAAAGAGAAGGAACATGCCTTACATCTTTAAGCTTCCATTCATTTCCGTTAGCAGTTTTGACAGAAACTGTACCTTTGCCGACAATCTCACAAGCTTCATCATCTCCTAAGTATACATACCCAAAATTACCTTTGGTGTAGTCTTGGAAATGTTGCTTGTGTGGTGTCGCATGGAATGAAGCCCCGGAATCTACTATCCAGGAATTAGACACATTGTCTAATGAGATAATTAGAGCATCTTGCTCTACTTTTCCTGCCACATTGGCCTCCGATGTTGGCTTGTTGTCTTGAGACTATGTCTCCTTCTTCTTCTTGGACCAGCAATCCTTCTTGACGTGGCCCTTCTTGCCGCAGTTCCAACATTCAAGAACTGACTTTGTGCGTGACTTGCTCCGCCTTGAGTGATCACGACCCTTTTGGTTTTTGAACCTCTCCTTAGGCCTTCCTCTTGTTTCCATCGACAATGCAGCACTTGATGATTCTCTTGTGCTTCTCCTTCGTATTTCCTCGCTTAGGAGAACACCCACAACATCATCAAACTTAAGAGTATTTGTACCAGAGATAGAATTACTTACAGCCATCACAAGGTTGTCCCAACTATCCGGTAGAGATGATAGTATAAGGAGAGCTCGCATTTCGTCATCGAAATTGATTTTCACCGATCGAAGTTGACTTATGTTTGTGTTAAAGTCATTTACGTGTTCTGCAACTGAACCATTCTCTGCCATCTTTAGATTGAACAAGCGCTTCATAAGAAATACCTTATTGGATGCCGATGGTTTCTCGTAGAAGTCATCAAGTGACTTCATCAAGTCCTGCGTGGTCTTCATGTCCGAAACATTGAAGGACACCGTTGACGCCAAGCTTAACCGGATTGTTCCTAGTGCCTTTCGATCAAGGACAATCCATGATTCATCTGCCATTGTTGCGGGCTTCTTCGCAAGACCGCCTAGTGGCAAATAGAGGTCCTTCTGGTAGAGATAGTCTTCAATCTTCATCTTTCAATGTTGGTAGGTTTCTCCGTTGAACTTCTCAATCTTGAGCTTCCCTTCCTCCGCCATAACTCCCACTCAATTCAAGGAATCCTTTTCTTGAGATAATTTAGCTACGAGCAAACCTTGCTTTGATACCAGTTGTTAGGAAATAAGACGTAGCTAAATAGATATTTGAGTAGATTACTTCATGGAGAGAGATAGATTTCACACACAAGAGATTATAGAGTAGAGAGAGATAGAGAGTACACACGATATACGTGGTTCACCCAATGTGGGCTACGTCCACGGGAAAGCAGCCACTCAATGGCTTTAGTACTTCAAAACAAGAAGTAGTTTACAAAGGGATTATACCCTTAATGGAGCTCCCGCCTTGCTTCACTCTCACCACCTCACACTCACCTTGTTGCATCAACTTCACACTATGAAATGTGTGTAGAAATGGCCTCCTTTTATAGGCCAAAAGGGCTGCCCTCTCTCATGAGAGGCAGCCATGTGTAGCCGCCCTTGTGTAGATAAGTCCAAATCGGACCCTCCAATCCGCCCATGTGTGGCCGCCGTTGAGAAGACAAGTCCGCTTTTGAATTCGGCCACCGACCACCGGCCATTGACTTCCGACCACCGGCCCCACCGGCCATTGACTACCGGCCACCGGCCAACCGACCGGTTGTTTTTCGACCACTTTCCGACCGCCGTCCGGCCATAATATTCCGGCAAGAAGTAATATTCTGGCGAGGGAAAAAAAAGTCTCGAGGGCTTCCGCCCCCGAGGCCCCTAAAGTTGCCCCTGATTTTTGGCCGTGAAAATTTTGGTTTCCGGCGAGTGATTTTCCTTCACGCACGATGGCTTCTCCTCATAATGGGAGCCTTACAAATGTGTGCTTTTACCACACAAAATTACAAGGGTAAATCAAGCTCCATACTTAACAAAGTGGTGAGAGTGAAGCAAGGCGGGAGCTCTATTAAGGGTATAATCCCTTTGTAACCTACATCTTGTTTGAAGTACTAAAGCCATTGAGTGGCTACTTTCCCGTGGATGTAGCCCACATTGGGTGAACCACGTATATCGTGTGTGCTCTCTCTCTCTCTCTCTGCTCTATAATCTTGTGTGTGAAAATCTATCTATCTCCATTAAGTAAGCTACTCAAATATCTATTTAGCTACGTCCAATTTCCTAATAGTAAGCCCACATTGGGTAATTGTTCCCAACCAATTTATCCTCAGTGGAAAACATCTTGAACACATATGTGTTGTTGTCAGCGATGGTGAATGAATGCACCTGATATGAAAACTACCCAAAAAGAGGAGAAATGAAGCAAGATTAGTGCGTGCTATAAAGTACAACCCAAAGAAGATTGTAAGGGACCTACTATGCAAAAACTGGCACTGACAAAAAAATATGCAAAAAATGACAAAATTCTTGCTTAGTAATTCCTGCGTGAAAACGGAGGCCGAAATCAGCCCGAATAAAAAACCTGAGTAGACTAAGCTCTAAGAGCTATCCCAAAGTATTTTTTGACTTGCTCATGCTAATGAAAGCTCATTAAAATCTAAGATAGTGAGCAAGCATGTGCTGGCAATGTTGGCGACTAAGCTCGGGAGGATGCAACCTGCTCTAATACCAATTGTTGGAGATAGGGTTGTAGCAAAACACACACAGCTTGGAGAAGATGAAGGAAGCTTGCGGCACACAATAGAGATTATTATTACTTAGTGTGCAATGAGAGATAAGATAGCCCTAGAGTGATGGGCATATATATAATGCACAAGGGAAAAAACCTCCTAGTGAGGGAAAAAATGCACCGATAGTCCTAAGTGTGTTAACACACATCACTATCACATGTATACGGTAATAAAAGATGACAATCTGCCAACTCTGGAGCAAGGAAATATCAACAATTGAAATTGGCACTGAAAAAGGGATTTTTTTGTTGAACTTAATTGTTTTTTTTGTGTCCCATGAGGGGCATTTCATGGGTGGGTGCCATGTGGAATTCAATAAACTCACATACATTCCAAATTCTAAGAGAAGCAAGGCATATATCATGGAGCTTAATATTTTATTGTCATCCAAGTGGAGAGAGGGGGAGCTTGTGAAGCTCAATGATTGTGGTTCTTCTCCCTCCTGCATGCACACACACATGGTGCTACTCATGGCGGCATCCATGGTGATGTTGGTGTGTTGCGAGCACCACTCTATTGCATACAACTATTGTGGGGGGAAATGCCATGGATTATGGTGTGGTGGTTGTGTTATGCCAGTCACCTCATTGGCAGTCGGTTGTGGTCTCTAGTGATGCTCAATTGGGGTTACTTCACACATGGAGGCCAACGGCCCCAATTTTGGACTAAGAGAGGAGGTCCTAACCCTTCACTAGCAACAATGCCAGTCCTTCGGAATGGGGCTTTCTCACACACCTGAGAGAGAGAGAGAGAGAGAGAGAGAGAGAGAGAGAGAGAGAGAGAGAGAGAGAGAGAGAGAGAGCGAGAGAGATAAAAAATAGTAGACTTTCCCCTTTTGGAACTCCAAGAGATGGCACCCATGCTGCTAGACATTGAATAGTTTCGTGCCAAGGAAGAGACATGGAATGTGACTTCCTTGAATGCATACTTTTCAGCTTTTCATGAACAATCCGCATACATCCATGCTCATTAATGTGTGAAACGTGCTCAACGTACAATATGTCATGCCTAGGAAAAGGGATCACATAAAGACGCTGACTAAAATATATGAAACAATCACGAATGAAACACGAGAGAGAGAGAGAGAGTTAAAAAATAGTAGACTTTCCCCTTCTGGAACTCCAAGAGATGGCACCCATGCAGCTAGACATTCAATAGTTTCTAGAGTCAAGCAAACAAGTGTCCATCAATGCCCATCAATTTTCCAAAACTTGAAGCACAAAACTCTATAAATAGTCTAGTAATACCCATTTGGGGTCTTTTTTTTAGAGAGTTGACCAAGCTGAGAAGAAATTCTTGTATGGTGTATTTATGAGTAATCAAGCTCCATCGCCTTTCAGGGTCTTCTCTTTTTCTTGACCCCTTATTTTCTTCTACTTTTCTTTTGTGTGTTGGTGCCGGTGTGTGGGTGTGCCCCTAGGCCAATCGTGGTGTGCAAAGAGAGAGAGAGAGAGAGAGAGAGAGAGAGAGAGAGAGAGAGAGAGAGAGAGAGGTTTTGTGCGGTAGTGGTTTGAGGGATAAGTGCATTATGGATTGTGTGTCCCATTTCCCTCTCTCCATCTTCTAGTGCCCCCACTTAAGAGAATTTTGATTGTTGCTGATTAGTTGGATTAGAAAGGTGTCTTTTTTACAAGAACAATAGTAGGGAGGAGAATCTAGAGGAGTGGATGGTAGGTTTTGAGTTGTATAGCCCATTGTGGTATATACCAAATGAAGATAATAAGATGCAAAGAATTATGTGGTTGATGCAAGACAAAGCAATGGTATGGTTTGATGCTTTAGAAGGTGAACAAAGGTAGGCATGATTGGCCTTGCACGCTTTCTTCTTGAAGGATTTCCATAAGGATGTATGTCTTGTAGACATGAATGTGAAATTGAAGACTCTAAGACAGGATGTAAGTGAATAATTTGGAGTTTTCCTTAATCATTTTGAAGAGTGTTGGGAAGAGTTAGCAAAAATCTCTTGCGATTGACCAATGGGGAGTACTTCAAATTGGAAAAATACATGGCGTGTTTGCATCCCAAGCTACAACCAAAGGTGGATTTCAAGAGTTTGGATAACTATAATGGTGGAGTCACAATTGCACCTGCAAAAAGAAAAAAACAAATAAGAAGGAAAGGAGCAAGGTGCATTGGGGTATGAAGCAGTGTCTCCCAACCCGCTCCAGAGTCTGAGGGATGAAATCCAAATGGAGAATCAAGCAAATAAACGTGTGGCAACCACTCCTCAACATTGGATACATACTATTCAATATTTGTAATAGAAAATGCAAGAGATTTGTCTAAGTGTGATGGATAGAGGGCAATTGAGGGCAGGTAGAAGTAGAGCTAGGCCATTACTTGTTTGGCCAGTCTTACAATTGTGACAAAGAGGGTCATTATGCTCCAGATTTCAAGCATCCATGCAGGGAAAGAAGGGGTATGTACCCGTTGTTGGCAGAGGTAGAGGGAAGGGGATACTTAATGTTCAGAGAGAGCAATCTGTGACTAAGAATCCTATATTGTTAGCTCCGTCAGGTAATGATGAAGTCCACAGGATTAATATAAGCAGTGTGGGAAAGTTGGGTGTGGATATTCTAGCCAAGAAAAGAGAGCTAGGGAAAGGGAGACAAAGGTTGAACTGGAGAACATGGATCGTAAAGGCAAGGAAAAGGTGTATGAAGGTAGAGAGTAGCTAGAGACTAGGAACAAGAGAAGCCATCATAAAGTCAAGAAATATGAATATCAACCTAGGTGAGGCCATCCCATTTATTATATAGGGGCTGATGTCAAAAGTCAAACGACTAACATTACATTTGGGCAGCTGTTGCTATCATTGAATACCAGGTTGAGGAGGCACTGGTCTACCAGTGTCAGTACAAGGATTCCATGGGTGTTGGGAGATGTGCATGTAGTGAAAAAATTATCCTTAAGGGTAGGAAATCCAATGCTCATCCAGTGGATGTACTTCCCATTGTTGATGTACTAATCAAGAAGAGGATGTAGGTACATGCATGCATTGATGGTGGGGCCAGGTTTGTGTCCTAACAAAAGCAGCTATGAAGGATATACGTGTCAAATTTGTGGTCAAATCCAACGTGTAGATGAGGATGTCCAACCATGCTAATGGGAGGTGTTTGAGGGTGGCTCAAAATGTGAAGGTAAGGTTAAGGGAATTGAGTGCCTCTGAGACTTTTATGTGATGAAAACAGGTGAGAATTCCTACCCTATTATTTTGGAAAGGCCTTATCTAGGGCCCTAGATGCTTGGCAAGATTGGGAGAGTGGAGTTTTCCATTTTCCAGAGAAATGGAATGGTAGGCAATTAATGTTGGATTTGAATACCATGGAAAGTTTTTCTCATCCTCCTGCAGCTAGAGATAATGGAGATGACTCAAGCACCAGCTATGAGTATGAGTCGGTGTTTGCATATGATGAGGAATATACAAGTACAGAAGAAAAAGAAAGTGATGAGGACCTTCTCAAGGCTGCTATGGATTTGTTTGGAGTCACCATAGACTCTCCAAGTTCTAGGGGGTATGCAACCTGAGGTTTGTGGTAAATATGTAGTAGAAGTGTATATTGGGTGAAATATTTGACTAAGTAAAAAAATGAGGTCTATGTGAAGCTATGTGCATCATATCCCAATCTATTTGCTGCATAGTATAAAGACCTACGGAGAGCCAAAATAGGTGGAGCATCGGATTCTACTCAAAGAGATAAACAGGCCAGGGTACAAAGTCGTGAATGCCAGGGAAGATTAAGAAGGAATCTTTGTGGCAAGAAATCAACAAGCTACTTGAAGAAGTATCATCTATCCCATGTAAGAGTCCATGCTTGGGTTTCTCCTGGTGTCAATAAACCAAAGAAAAATTGCAAGTGAAGAGTATGTGTAGATTATTATTTGTTGAATGCTGCTACGAAGCAAAAACCATTACCCTTTCCATTTCAAGACAACATTTTGATTCAGCTAGCACATCCCAAGAAGTAAATTTTGATTATGGATGGCTTCTTGGGATACTTTCACATTGGTTATTACTGCTTTGCAGAACTAGTTAAAGATACTTTTACTTTGCGATTAAGTTTTTTTTCTTAGTGCAAGATGCCCTTTGGTTTGGTGAATTCCTATGCAAATTTTTAGGATTGGATGAACATGCTATTTGGGCCACATTTGGGTAAGTTTATCAGGGCTTTTAGGGATGATATAGGTTGCTACAGCTCGAGGGTTGATCATCTATCAAATTTGAAGCTGTGTTTTCAAAGTCTAGATGAAGAAGGTAACATTAGGAAAAATATGAACCCTCTAGGGGCCCTTTGGTATTAAGGTTAATTAGAGACCATCCAATAGGAAGAGGGTGGTGGACACACTCTATACCCTCAAAAAAGTAGGGGGACAAGGTAGCCTTACACCTCTTAATGGAATCTTACCTAGTGAGAAGATAAGGGAGGTGGCCAGGGGAAAGGGTGGGGGGGGGGACCACTTTGACCTCTTTTCCCCCACTTTTTGGCCCGTATTTAAAAATACACTACACAATTCAAATTTTCAAAAAAAATCAAATTTCAAGTTTTCCCTCCTTAAAAGGTCCCCAAACCTATTTCATGGTCAAAAAAGTATTTTTGACCTCCAAAATTCACAAACGTGCACTTAAAAATCCAAAAAATTAAAGTTTTTCAAAAAAATTGAGAACATCATTTTCCACCCTCCAAAGTGATTTTCTCTCTCTACAAACCCTTTTCCAAGCTCTCCATTGCTGCAACAACCACATGCACCCCCTATAGACCAACATTATCTCTCTGCTAGCTTTCTCCCACCTCCATTGTAGCACCAAGCAAGCTCCTCCCCCATCTCTTCCCCTTGCCCACCACATAGTTTCACCGCAAGCTAGATCCTCTCCCTTCTCTCATCTCCATTAAAGCATGAAACAAGATTCTACTCTTTCTACTTTCATTCACTCACACTACATGGAAACCTCTACTCCCAAAGGTGGTAAAAGTATGATCTCACATGACTTGCATACCACAACAACAAGAGGTGTGAATAGTGTGTGGGCATTGCAAGGGTTCATCTCCAACATAAAGATAGAATGGTAAGAAAACACCCTTGTAGCTTACATTCAGAGCTTAACATCATCTCCATCTTTAAGTTTATCATGCTGGAGAGAACAAACCTCTTTATGGATTTCAATGTTTAGGCTTCACACCTAGGTGGTGCTATTTTGTTGATGGCTTTGGTGCGCCATCTATAGTTGTGTAGCGTGTGATTGAGTCTCACAATGCAAGTAAGTTGTGCTATCTATGGAGAGTCATGAAAGATTTTTCTTATAATTTATTTTTGTATAGTTGTCATTAGATTATTAGAATGATATTATTTTGTACTTTATAACTTTGTGCTCACATAATCTATTGTTTACTTACAGAGTCAACTTTTTTTCAAAGGACATGAGCAAGCAACCATGTGCAGAGATGGAAATCACTATATTTTTGTTTCGTGAGGAACCTTTCACTACCATGTTAAAAGATTTTGATAATAATAGTAGAATTTTTGTAGAATCTTGAATCAATAGGTACTCTCTTGGAGCTCTTAGAAAAGCCATCCATATAGTACTACTATCTTCCCTAGTGTCATAGACACACAAATACTCAAGGGTATATGAATCTCTAGATGAGGAAGACAAATACTTGTAGGAGATGCCTAGCAACAACAACATTGTCTCCATTTGTAATCATTTTCATGAGGCTGGATTCCTCTATAAATGCTATATAAATATGTTTTTTTGTTGAATGGCATCGCATTGAGTGAGAGTATTTAATTTAGATTACTGGAGTTTCATACAGATTTGAGAATTATTGTTGAGCTTTATGGATATTTTGATTTGCTTGTAAGACGTTTCAAGTCTCAAGTCTTAATCACTCCACCATGAAGAAATTCAAGAAATTTTTTTATTTCAGTTTAATAATTAATGGTTATTCTTATTAAAGTGGATCGTAACCTTTGTCAAGATGTCCTCATTTGGGGATGTCTAATATAAACGTTTCACAAGTTGAGAAATCTAAATTCTTGCTTTTCAACATGTTATTGTTTCCATACTATGCCTATGCCAAGCTTGACTTAGAGAAATGACAACTTGAGATAGAGGTGTCGATGTATAGGGGTGACTTATTATTGTTTCGTGTTTCATCATACATATATTGTAAAGCCTTTGAGTTTCCACCTTTTTGAGTAATGTTGACAAGTTTTTGGTATCAAATCTTTTTAAATATCCCTATTCATGAGCTATTGGTAGTTATCTCTTTGGTATTGCCAAAGATGATAGCAATAGCTATTACCTTGTGACCTTAACTGTTAAATTGCGGATTTGATTTTACTATGTAGCTCATTTGGATAGAGAAAGTGTACATAAATTATAGATACATGCATTGTTAACATAGAAGATATGTACCACTCGAGCCTATGTAAACCGCTAATCAAGAAACCTTTGGTTGGATACTATAACAGTAGGGGTCACATGTGGTTTCAAATACCAAAGAAATGGCTTAACCAAAACATTCCCAAGAACACGAGGTGGACACAAGGAAGTAAAAATTGGCTCCTTGTTTGGTCGATTTCTAGTGCAGAATGTTTAGTGCACAAGATTTGTGAGGCCTTTGACCTGGGGTAGTTCACTAAAGTATATGTAACATAGCACATGTGTTCAATAGAAGGGATTTTATACTCTTGTAAAGTTACAGAAACATGTGTAGATAAGGCCTATAAGGGGTACTTTTAATCCATTCTGGTGAACCCACATGATGTAGGAAAATTTTACATAGTGATTGTTCCGGACCTTTGAACACAAAGAAAAAAAGGGGAAGGGGGGGGGGGGGGGTCATCTGATTACATCAAACACTAGACCTCTATCTCATCGACATGCATTGAAAAAAGGCCCTATTTAAGGCCCCAGGGACCCTTAAAATGAGGGGCCACAAGGACACGCAGAATGGCCCCTCTTTTTGAGGGTCCCTGGGGCCTTATAATGACAAACACACACCAAGAACAGGGGCAGTGGACACAAGGAAGCAAAAAAAGGTTTAGGCATTTGCCATTTGGGGGGGGGGGGAGTTTTCTATGAATACATCAAATTGCACACTTCTATCTCATGGCCATGGATAAAAAAAGATTGTATTTGCCATTTTAAGGCCCCAAGCACCCTCAACAAGAGGGGCCACAAGGGCATGAGAATGGCCATCCAGGCCATAGTGAAATGGGGGGCGGAAGGGGGAGCTCTTGCTCTCTGTACATCCAACATAACATCTTTATATTGAGGCGGTCCGGGGCGGGCAACAAGAGAGGCGACCTCTCAACACCTCTCAAGGCTCTCGTGCTGCTCAATTGGGGCTGGGGCAATCACAAGCAAGAAACAACAACAAAAAACCCACAACCAAACAAATGAAGGGGCACCACCTAGTTATGGTATGCGAACTAGGACGCAAGAGAGATTTTGGCACAACCAAGAGGATGCGCCACAAAACACACACAAGCAACCTCACACCAAGACTCACATAAAATGGGCCAGAGAGAGCTAAAGCAAAGGGAAGAGAGAGAGGAATGGATCTTGCGTAATACCTTATTTGTGACTTGCAAATGGAGATGGCTCGTTTTGTTGCTATCGTAGATCTTGTACAAAACTCACTCAATGCTTAGTGAATGCTAAACATTGCCAACACACATACACTGTCTTAGGGTGTGGGAGACCTCTCACCACAATACTGTCTTACAATGGACACAAAATTGGCAATGAAAACACACTAAAACACTTTCTAAAACAAGATAAACGATAAAACTCAAAGTACACAAGTCACCTTGAATTCACTAAACTGTATCGCACAAGTGGAAGGACGAAGATTTGAACGTCGAATCACGTCTTTGATGCACCAAACCTCAATTTATTGATGATGGAGGAACATATACAATAGTGGTTTTGAGATTTTGAACTCACGCTCTCTCACTTGCAATGTGTAGCTTGAAAGCTTCTCTCACACCAAGAGTGAAGCTCACAAAGTGGTTGCTACACCTAAGTCTCTCCTCACGCATAGAGTGTTGGGGTGCTATGTGAGATATTGGAGGTTGTTTTACAAGAAGGAGAGGGGCCTATTTATAGGTTGGAGACCCCTCATTAAGATTATTGGAAATCCTAATTTACAAGCTAACAAATTAGAATTATGATTTTTTTGAATATCAAAACATTGCGGGCCTTCTTTGTCTGCTTGAGTAATGGATGTAGGCTCAAAAAAAAAGCTTTTTTGATGGTAGATAAGGTGAAACTAAGTACGGAGAGACGGAGAGAGAGAGAGAGAGAGAGAGAGAGAGAGAGAGAGAGAGAGAGAGAGAGTTACTATACACATGTTTTGAGGTGAGGTGTCTTTTATGGTTAGGTCAATGGCTATTTTGTGTAGTATGTTAGTGGTTAGTGTTAGTAATCACTAGAAGATTAATGATGTATTTACAATGGGTAGAATGGGGTGGATGGTTGAAGTAAGATGGTTGAATGAAGTGAGGAAATCCTTGTGATGGTGAAGCTTGAAGAAATTTTTCACTTACTTGTATAGGTTCTCAAAATGACTATCGATCTTCTTCTTTGTCTTCTCTTCTTTACGCCACCGCCGCCAAGGTTGATTATCGTGATGAAAATGGTAATTTGGTTGATGAGATATCTTGATTTTCAGAGATTAAGCATGGTTTACATGCTGAATTTTATGTATATAGAGAAGGGGTAAGATGGAATTGTACTTTGGAAGTAATAGAGAGAGGCATAGAGATGGTGTATGTACATGTAGAGCTCATATGAGAGCTATGGAAGTAAGAGGGGAGGTTAATGGTAAAGAAGGTGAGAGAAACCATGAAAGGTGCAGGTTTGAGTGAGGGATGGAGAGGAATGAGTGTGTGTGTGTGTGGAAGTGGGAAAGGAGGTGAGAGAAGACTATGGGTTACTTTGTGAGAGAAGTGAGCAGACTAAGGTCCACTCAAAAGATCCTATCTCACCGCTGGTAGCTTCAAAAATCATGAAAAATTTTGAGGTGATTACTCAGTTTGTGGGCTACATTTTCTTTTGTGACCACCGCTCCAAATTCAGAGTGGAAATGGGTGCCAAAAATCTCACCAAAAAGCCTGTTTTTTATGCCTGCAAAAGTCTTTTAGTGGCCCCCTCCTTTGTTGAATTTTCACAATGCATCCAAGAGTGAGCCCCTCCTTTTTCATATCATAATACAAAGCATCCAAGTTGCCCTCTACACATGCATGGAGGAGGATTATTGGTGAATAAAGCAATATATACATGGTGGGACTAGTGTATGGACTATTCATGGATTTTAGCTCAATGAGCACATGGTATTAGAATAAACAATATGGAGAAATTATGGATATGGAAAGATATTGGAATCATATGATATGGTCCCTCTTTGTATTATTTTGTGTGAAATAAGAAAAGGTATGCAAGTAAATGAAAATAATATAATAAACGTGACTAAGGGAGTAGAAATCATTTTTTGTTTTCACGAGGGTGAGGGTGAAAATGTGGGAGTGATTTGTATAAAAGAAAAATATGAGGTTAGAGTATGTACACATTGGCAAAAAATATACTTATGGTGTAAGAGGATGAAAGAAGGCATACACAGGTTTAGCAAAACACACACCTAAATATAAATATTTAAATAAAATACCAAAATAATTATAAAAATCCCTATATTTAGGCCATATATACAATGCAATATCTACACACAAATGGACCATAACATTATTATTTTTTTGGATTTTATTTATTGTTTTGGCTCAACTAACCCAATGACTAGCTAGCTGAGGATTTTTAAGAAAATATGGGGAAAGTCCCCTAACTCACACATGCCTATGTACAGTGAAATGGTAGGGATAGCCACAGTGTTTGGGTGATTTTGGTAGGGTGAGGTAGCTCACTATGACAATTTATAATAGCCGAAAAATGGCTATCAATATCATCCTCATACACAATATTTTTGCAATTTTTTTCCATGTGAAAACCCCCAGGACCCTCAGCAAGACTGGCCAGAAGGGCACGCAAAATGCCCATCCAGGACTTTGGATGGGCTTTTTGTGCGCCCTTGTGGCCAGTCTTGCTGAGTTCCCTGGGGGTCTTTATAGTGAACAAAATTGCAAAATTATTGTGTATGAGGATGATACAAGGTTTATGTTTTTTTTAGGATGAACTTTTAGGTTGCTTTCAACAGCTTCTAGCTCCGAATCTATCTAGGCTTGTCTCACATGAATTTGTTTATCTCGTCGCGCTCTTTGACCATTGTGTGATACAAAAAAATCATATCTTGCTCGGATTCTCCAAAAATCAACGTGCAAGTTGGTAATTTCTTAAAAAATGATGTAAAATAGACATTTCTTACTTTTCCCTTAATCTATGGGCTCCAACGAGCATTAAAACCATGGAATTTTGAAAATACTCAAGGAACCAATGTTTTTTATTGTGTTAAGGACTATATTTACTACATACAAAACTTTCCAAAATCTCGCCCTAACACCTTCAAAAGGGACTTCCAAGGAGTGCCCTCGGTCAAAATTTGAAACTAGAGGAAAACAATCAGAATGAACTCCTAAACTGTGTACAAACTTTAAAATAACCAAAATTTTCTTCAAAAAAAATTTATTGCTAAAAATTTGAAAATAGGCTTCCCTTGGACTTCCCACTACGATAGAAATCAAAGAGTTCAAGGGGAGGTATGGTGTCACAAGTGCATGGTAGGAATCTCACCGAGGTTTTTTACGTCAAGATTTCTTGTACTTTATCGTGTCTTCTCTTGTACAATCTAACCAAACAAAAACAAATTTACACTTTAAATGACTACAAATCTAATTTAACTTATCAAACAATCTAAAATATGGTAGACCTAGAGTGCTCTTAATCATCAACAAACAAAAAAGTCTAATTTCTTCTCATTAACTTTGATAAACATACATTCGTGAACAACTTCCAATAGGTAGTGCGGTCATAGTTCTTACATCCATTCCTTGACATGGTATGCTCATGGGGTGACCTATCACATAAAAATATCTTTGGTGGGGGTGCCCTCATGTTAGGAAAGGGTGTGTTGCTGATGAAAATTTGTTGTATTATCCTACTAGGGATCTCTCCATGTTAGCATAATGATTTTTTATGTAGTGGGAGCCACATTTCTTGAGGACAGCTTTGTGCCATCGTAAAAGCTTCGTGTTATACCAGTTCCTTGAGCCATTCTTGCAAACAACACCACTCAACTAGCATAGTAAGAGGTCACCTTGTATCATGACCCGTTAGAGACATGTTCTTCAAACAAAAACATGTATGAATTTAACATTTGCAAGCTGTATAAGAAAGACACTTGTTAAGTATATGATGTGCAAATTTTCAAGTTTTTCCATCCAATAATCCTAAAATATACATTAGGATGAGATTACCCACCTCTAATAAGCATGGATTTGAAGCACCTACATGGAAGATGTAAGAAAGAAGGATCTTTTAGAGAAAAAGTGGTGACACTTAACCTCTCTAACTTGCAGCCTTTCACTATTTGTGTACAAAGGCAACCTTTGTGCTAAGCACTACAAAACAAGTAGAGGAAACACCTTAGACTTCAAAGTCTGTGATAAGAAGAACACAACCAAAAGTAAGAAGTATATTGTTACCTTGCACTAGGGTGTGTTTCTTTCAAATATGTGATGGTATTGGTAAGCTTCATAATGTACACATCCTTTTCTTGCAATTATTGTTGGAGAGTTTCAACCTCCCTCTTTGAAGAGTAAATATTGTCTTGTAATGCCACTCTTTTGAGCTGAAGAGCTTGATATTTGTGCATCCAACAAATGCAAAGATGCACCTGCACCCATACACAACCAATTGCAATAGTTTAACAAGCCTACTTCTCCCCTCCCAAGATATTGAAGAACCATCAACATTCGTCTCACCGATGGTACAACCTTCCTAGGATGACCTTTGCTCACCCTCACGTGCAGACTTCAGTGCAAACATCATCGACAAGAAAATATGTACACTTTTGTTGTGCGGAGTACATGGTGGTGGAGGCATATGATTTGTGATTTCCATGAGTACCATGGCAGTTGTTGCATGAGGAAGAAAAGGATGAAAAGAGAGAGGGGGAGGGAGAGGGAGGAACATGGGAGGAGAGAAGGGGGCAGGGGGGAGAGGGAGAGAGTGGGAAGGAGGAGGAGAGAAGGGAGCAGGGACGGAGGAGGAGAGAAGAGGGAGAGAGGAGGGAGGGATTGGAGAGGGAGAGAGGAGAGAGGAGAGAACAAAGATTTGTTTTTTGGGGATTTTTATTTTTAAAAGTGGAATTTCAGCGTTTGTAGTTTTAAAAAAAGGTCAAAAAATGATTTTTCATATGTATATATATTTGGGGAAGTTTTAAGTAAAAAATAAGTTTAAAAGACCTTTTTCGAAAAAGAAATCAAATTTTGGCTCTTAGTAACCTACGTTTTTGTTGATGTGGCCACACTCCTTTACTCCCTTCACTTTCAAAATGCTAGAGAGAGAAAGTGACCTCCTAGGTCCACATCCTACATGTGTCTAAAGAAAAGGCAAGAAAAGCCTACTCAAAACTAGCTTCTTGAATGCCCTTGTCCCCTTATCCCTACACGACATTAGCCTTAATCCTTAAAAATTAGGATTCCTTACAAGACCCATGCAAAGTCCATATTTCTCCTAATGATGAATTGAATCTTAATAAGTGCAAATTGGATCTCCCGTGTGCTCATTTATTGGGTCATACGGTCTCACACAACTGAATAGACACTGACCCTAAAAAGGTTTTTAAGGATTTAATGTTGATGAAGCCTCCAAAAATCTGACAGGTTTGGCTTCATTTCTGCACAAGTCAAAATATTTGTCTAGGTTCTTTTGGGTGGTTTTATAGTATGTGTTCCCCTTCAAAAAATGAGTCAACAGGTTCATGGATTTTAGTGGATTGAAGATACATATGTAGCCTTAAGATTGGTTTTTAGTGGCCTTTTGTAGTAAGGGATGTGCAGTATTGGTTCAAGATGTCCCATGAGTGTCAAAATATGGGGGAACAATGGTTGGTGACAGAGTCACAAGGGGCTACCAGATCTCAAAATTCATTTGAAAATTAGGTCTTGTGTATGCTAAGTGTTTAAATCTTGTGTTGTAGATCACAATGGGGGACGGATACACACCACTATTTAGCTCGGACCACATGGCCAAGGATCAGTTCTTATATTTTATATCCTATGTGCCACACGCTTATCAAGCTGTAGCATCACAGTTTTGGATCGTGCATGGAATAGGCACCACTCTTGAGGGTCTCATTGTCATCGGTGGCACTAATTATGGCACTACTCCCATTTTCATCACTCTTTTTGGTGCTACTCTTGTCAATGGAGCCCCTTTTGGCGGCACTCTTGTCGGTTGTTTCCCCTTTGGTGGCACCCTACATTCATGAACCCACTGCAAATGTGTACTCAGCCATCACTTGTAATGAAAATGCCCTATGAACTTTAAGAATAGCGAAATTAAAAGAACTATAGTGAGCATTTTTATGAGACTACTTTGAGAACATAGAGGGTGAACTTAATTAGCGGTAGCAACATAACGGGTTAATTTTGTTTGCGAGTTAATCAATTCGTGTTTTTTTGCTACAGGTGATGCTTTTTCGAGTTTATAGAAACATGGATTCCACTCATATGTATGCTCTCTAAGGTGGCGTTGTGGTATGTTAAATAAGTACCGAGGGAAGGAGAGAGAAGAAGGATTAGACAGAGAGAGAAAAACATACTTGTGAAATAGAGATAGGATCGGGGTGTGAGAGTACCGACAACGAGAGAGAGAGAGAGAGAGAGAGAGAGAGAGAGAGAGAGAGAGAGAGAGAGAGAGAGAGAGCCTGAGAGTGGGAGATGAGGGGGAGAGAGGAAAGATAGGTTCAAAATGAAAAAAGTCTGGCTAAAGTTTGGGCAAGAAGGTTCTCAAGACGGTTCAAATTATTTCATTTAGTAACTTGGTATAGAATTGTTTATGTGTTAGTTTAATGTATATATTTTATAAATATCCTACATTTTAATTGAGATGAAAGTGGAGTTAAGTAAAAGTGGAGTTTTGTTGTGAAGAAGGAGGTTGTGTGCACGTTTTCTACTCACATGTGTGTGTGTGTGTGTGTGTGTGTGTGTGTGTGTGTGTGTGTGTGTGTGTGTGTGTGTGTGTGTGTGTGTGTGTGTGTGTGTGTGTGAGAGAGAGAGAGAGAGAGAGAGAGAGAGAGAGTGGGAGATGAGGGGGAGAGAGGAAAGATAGGTTCAAAATGAAAAAATTCCGGCTCAAGTTTGGGCAAGAAGGTTCTCAAGCCGGTTCAAATTATTTCATTTAGTATCTTGGTATAGAATTTTTTATGTGTTGGTTTAATTTATATATTTTATAAATATCCCACATTTTAATTGAGATGAAAGTGGAGTTTTGTTGTGAAGAAGGAGGTTGTGTGCACGTTTTCTACTCACGTGTGTGTGTGTGTGTGTGAGTGTGTGTGTGTGTGTGTGTGTGTGTGTGTGTGTGTGTGTGTGTGTGTGTGTGTGTGTGAGAGAGAGAGAGAGAGAGAGAGAGAGAGAGAGAGTTTTCCTGTTCATATGCGTGTGAAAAGGTTCCAAAGCTGGGTCCACAAATAATGTTTTCCGAGCCCTTAGAGAGGCAGTTTGTGGTGGTTACTCATTGCGCTATTATATGCCTATAGTATTCATAGAAGAATAATAATCATAGTGTTTCCCGAGCCCTTAGAGAGGCAGTTAGTGTTGTCTACTCATTGCACTTTTAGATGCTTATAAATCTTATAGGGGAATAATAATCGTAGTGACAAATCATGCATATTTTATTGCACACCCCACTTTAAAAGTTAGTGGTGGAGTAGTAGACGATTATAATATTCATATTGACAAATCATGCATATATTATTGCACGCTCCAATTTAGCAGTTAGCATATGCTGCGTGGGACCCCTCATGTCACTAACACATGCCACTCTTCCATCACTATCAATGCTTTTTGAGAGCATGGTGCTTTAGCCTATATAAATGTTACAAGGCAAGCACCATATGCTGCACAAGTGAATCGGAGGTGCTAATCAAGAGAGATTTTTTCATTTTCCCTGTACTTATACAATGCCTATAGGATATGCTAGTACTGGTAATGAGGTAGTTGCAAAAATCCATGAAGAGCTTCACAAACTCCCCCCCAACGCACCCCTTGAAGAAAAGAAGACGTTTACACAAAGAGAGTGTGACACAAACAAGGCGATCCGGATGTTCAACCACCTTAATCGCGCTCGCAACACCGGAGACCAGGAACTCAATGATGGCTTTGAGACAATGCGAGAAGCTCTGGGCAAGTGGGAGACATGGGGGTACATAGATAGCTCTCGAAGGGCCGCTTTACAGGCGGAGATTGACCATTTGCTTGTCTGCAAACGCACAATCAACCTGGTCGACATCTCTGGCTCTAATGTGGTAGAAGATTGAGGCAAGATTTAAATAATTATGCACTAAATAATATAGTTAAATAAATATGCACTAGCACATGATAAATTGTACTAGTGTGATGCAAGTTGTACTGTGTGCGTGTGTGTGTGCAGGTTTGATTCCCTACGTAATCATGTAAACAACTTATTTTAATTATATGATGCTTATTTTAACTATATGATGGTGTTCCACTCTTCAGTGCCTTGGCGAGAATAATTCATATGTCTCTGTCTGACTTATTATTATTGAAGTAGCTGTGATACTTTTAATCGGCGTGGTCTACTAACACATCTTCAAGATCTGTCATAATTTAGGGTATTGTTGATATCTTGCAGCTAAACTGAACCGTCAAATGTAACTACAAGCTGTTTGAAAGCCAAAAATGTAAAGAAAATCTATGTGAGTTTTTTATATAATGCAAGAAAAAGATGAGCATGTCTTTAGTATTTACCCTACTTTTAGTAGAATATACTTTCCTGTCCATGTAGGTGTTGTTGCAAACAAGGATGAATGCCTAATAAGCCAATTTGAAACTAGGAATCTAAAAAATATTGATGGTTGTACTTGTTTGGGCGAAGACCTCAAAGTAATGAAACACGCATAGACTCTTGAGTATAAAATAGTAATTAAGAACACTTTACTGAGTTGAAGAACTGCATACGTACATAAACACACACGTATAAATAACTATATATATTTTATAAACAAGTACTTAAAAACACTTTACCGAGTTGAAGATCTCCTTACGTACATAAACACACACATATAAATAAATAAATAAAAAGATATTATATATAATATAAATATTATATATAAAACTATATATATTCTTAGACCGACAGTGTAAAAAAATACTGACAAGCAAATGAAATGTTGACAGCATAACAACGTGAAAAATAAAAATAAAACCATTCCATACTTGCTTCTGTGAAAGCTTGCCTAACTTTTGTTAAGCTTTCCTATTCTATACTTGCTTCCGTGAAGCTTGCCTAACTTTTGTGTATACATGAAACCATGATTATGTTTCTAAACATGAACAAAAAGCATGATTATATTCACAAGCAATCAAAATTTCGACAGCATAACGGCGCGAAAATACAAACAAAAAAATTTTCCATTCCATACTTGCTTCCGTGAAGCTTGACTAACTTTTCTGTATACGTGAAATCATGATTATGTTTTCAAACATGAACAAAAAGCATGATGATATTGATAAGCAATCAAAATTTCGGTAGCATAACGGTATGAAAATTCAAACTAAAAAAATTCCCATTCCATACTTGCTTCCATGCAGCAGTGAATGCTCACGGGAAGAAGAAATTACATAAGCAAAAAAGCATATGTTGGTATATTACTTTGGTAAATCCAAATCTCTCAACAAACTTCTATCTAGTATAATAAATATGAAATCATGGCTGAATTGATAAGGACGATCAACACCAACAACATGTCTTCAGTAATACCAAAAAAGTGGCACCCAAACACCATGGTCACACATCATTCCATAAAAATCACAAACTAGAAAAAATGATAGATAATACCAATGTTGATGTCAATCAAGGGCAATGTGATCCGGGCTCATATTGTTGCCAATCAGTCTCCTCATCGCTATCTGCATCAACTGCTGAAATAGCACGTACACATGGAGCCTTGAAGCGTGAAAGATGTTGATGGAAGACCTCTGGATCACTATCTATGCAGAGACAGTGTCTAGACAACTCAACGCAAACATTGCCCAAGCCACCACATCCAAAAAACATATCAACAATGTAGGTGCGCTCCGCAGTAAATGTCCGCACAAGCCAGCTAAAAAAAACAAAAAATATGCGTATTTTTACTTTATGTAACATAGTCCAATAACGCATAGTAGGAAGCATATATTCTTACCGAAAGAAGTCAAGGCTACGCTCGGCGGCACCTCTAAGAGCGTGTCCTCCAATGTACTCTCCGTCGACGCACTCCACCAGTATTCCGGACTTGGCATCGAAAGAGTTGTTGTCCACGCTCTCTCCATCTCGTCGATCGTAGATAAGACGTTGACCCTTACGATAAAACAATCCTAGCAATAGTGTTTCCACCTACAAATTACAACTAGAATGTGATCTAATTGAAGAAAACTACAAGCATGCTTTTCAATCAACAAATAAATTTACTTACTCTCTCAATCTCAATGGTCTTTCGCACATAACCATCGGGGATCAAAATAAGGATGGTGTGCATCATTTTGAATCCCATCTCGATGGCATGGCTAGACACAATGCCAAAGTGATCAGTGGAGCTTAGGGTGATGTACCACCCATTGTCTACCACATACTTTGAAGCTATTACGGCCACTTTCTTACTTAATTTTTGAGAGAATTGATTCCATGGAGGGACCTGCATAATACGCATTGTTAATTTAATTAAAGTTCCAAAACTATCATAGACTGTCCATTGTGGTTTTGAAGGATTCATACCTCGTTCTCTGAAAAATTTTCAACTTTAAAGTTTGTTGGAAAATCCGCAAACAAAAGAGAGGCCACTTCATTGCTCTTTTCCCCATCAACATGGACTCAATGAAGAAAATCCAAGATCCTGCATACGATCAAATAAATGTATTTCAAACATTCACAACACACACCACACATAGTTAGTCTTTCTTTTCACATATGTTTACCATTTCTCATCATCAAGAGAAATTTTGTAAACATCTAGCATGTTCCCAATAACGTTCACATCACAATCTATGGAAGGCACTGCATAATCAGAAAATAAAATATTTCATCAAGAATTGTTGAGTAGAAAGAAAGTGACAGCTAGATATCTATACAAGCAAGTTTACCTGTGGATCCTTGAGCACCTTTTTGGTTCTTTTTGGGAGACTTCTTGGGCTTCTTGGATCTAACAAAATCCAATCGTTTCTTTATAGAGGAGATTGTACTATTGTTTACTCTTTTCGAAGAGGTGGCTTTCTTGGAAGCTGAGCCAATCTCCTCAATACCATTTTCATTTCTTTCAAGAACGTGCTCTAAAGCAAACAAAAATATATTTCTCACAAACATAATCTAAATAGTATGAGCACTTTAACAATTTTGTAGTTTTTATAAATGCCAAAAATAACCTTTATATAAGTTCCCTTCATCACGTGGGTAGGTGCCTCGAGTGTAATCTAGCCACCAAGGGCAATACTCAATTTCCCAAGTAATCAAACCATAATCTCTCATCCATAGTGGATACATACACTCCTCACAAGAGAGGTCCCTCCAACTTTCAACAGCAATTGGCAACTTCTCCAACAAAGTTTGATCGTAAAGCTGAATTAGCCATCTACATAAAATGCAGTTAACTTTATTTGAGCTCCTTTCCTAAGTGACTTATTTATTATACAAACTCTAAGTAAAAAATAGAATAACAACCATAAAGATATCAATTGTATTACCTGAATAATACTCTCCTTGAAGATTCTATAAGCTCTGGAATTTTTTCATCCGACTCTTTTGTGTTGAGCTTACTCCAAAGCTCCACAAAAGCTTTATCAATGTGGTCCCTCAATTGGTGATGAAACCATGCTTCAAAGCCCTCCGGCATTTCTTCAATCATTTTCCCTTTGATCCTCAAGCATTGCTTCAAGATACTTCCCCAATACCACTTTTTACGCAAGTACATTCTAAATTTCATTGCACTAATATAACGCTCAGAAGTAACATCATCTACACGGCAATGCATCAAAGAGTGCAATATTTCCTTTTTCCTATAGAGAAAACAATAAACAAACCATAAATGCATTGATTCATTTGATGACTTCATGTGTATTTTTTATCCAAAAATTATTACCTCTCTGGTGATATTTTAGAAGTTTCCAAAGAGTGGACTTTGTCTCTTGTAAGGCCCACTTGATCCTTTTCTCTTATCCAATTGAAGTTAAATAATAAAGAGAAGAACCCTTGGCCATTGGCGGGGTTGGCAATGGCCAACATCTATGTTACATTAGCACGAGATCAAATCAAATCAATTTTTCAATCAAATATATCATATTCAAATGACATGTCAACTTACAATTTTGTAGAAATTCAAACATAAACGGGGAGAAGAGAAAGTGTTTACCTTATAAGCTCTTTCTTTGAATATTTTTTCTACTCTTCCTCGAGCAACCATTTCCTTTTCTGGCAGTGAAATCGAAGGATCATTGATCTCTTGCATCTCTTTGATAAGAGACAAGTCAAAGTCTTCCTTTTGTAGAGCCAAACAAAAAAAAAAGTAAGATTTTACAAAATAATGTCAAGCTTTAGAAATTACATAAAAAGTGTACTTTAAGGAAAAAAAATATACCTTCCATATGAGCATTGCTAATAAAAGAGCAGGAGCGTTGTACCAACTCCCTTTAGATGCCTTCTTCTCACAAGCAAGCTCTACCTCTATCCATCGAATCCAATCTTGGGGAAAGTCTTTCATTAAAGAATCTTTGCTTGCCACAGCCAGTTTTTGGAACAAGAAGATCTCCTGCCCAAAATTTGTGCTCACAGTGGTTCTACCAATCCTAAACCACAATATCTTAAATTAAATGGCAGTAGAATGACATCGATAAAGTAATAGCAATAACGTTCAAAACAACAAATGTGCTTACTCATTTTGAGAGCGCAAAGCTAGCATAAGCTCCCCCTCTGCACTTCTATCAACAAAGACAAATTGACATTTCACAGAACAATGTCTCCACTTTATCATTGAAAATTCTACAACAACAAAAAAGAAAATTAGAAAGCATAGAGTAATACAAGTCAACTTTACATTAAACAAAAAAAGAAATCACGTACGTGTTTTTATTAAGCATCCAAGTTTTCAAACGGTGATTACCATCCCAAACGATAAATTTTTTTCCCCTTAAGTCTTCCCACTCAAGGGAAAGGGAATTATCAAAATCATCGCTTATTTCTCGCCAAATAGACCCCCATTCATCTTTGTCTAAGTCGGAAACATAATGTTGATCATGGCCTGGCTTCTTAAATGACACAAGAAATGGAGCTCCAAGCACACTGTATCCAGACATCTCAAACCTTTTCACCAAGCCCTCAGTGCCTGGACCCACCGCTCTAATGGCTTCATTTTCCATCAATCTACAAAGAGGAATTCGAGGAGGTTCACCACCTCTCTTTACAATAAAACCCTCTACAATCTCCTCTAATATTCGACCATGAACATCCTTTCCAAATACTGTTGGATGATCGGGAGGTTTAGCAACAATTGTTGTTGCTTCAGACACGCTGTGAGCCACCAATTCACCTTGTGTAGCATGAATATCTATGAACACCTCTTCTTCATGCACATCACTCAGTATATCCTCTTCTTCATGCACATCACCCAAAATATCCTCCTTTCGATGGACATTGGAAGAAGCAATGGAAGATCGTGCATTTGCCCTATGCCCTGTAGTGCCAGACCTTAATGTGTATCCTACTCCTACAAGCAAAAAACAATAAGAACACAAATAGTTTAGTGAGTATGATGAGACAAAAGAAAAGAAAACAAATAGCTTAATGTATTTGAACTTACTTTGAGAGATACCTTTCCTGCCACGTTTAGATGGTGTACGAGCCATAATCTATTAACCACAAACAACAAAAATCTTCTTAGCAATGACAATACAAATATAAAATTCTAAATTTCGGCAGCATAACAGCGTAAAATGCAAACTAAAAAAAAAAACCATTCTCAACTTGCTCATGGAAAGGAAAAATACAAATCCAATTTGACATTTGTATACCTCTTCTCTACAACGACCTGTTCTTACATCATTGTAATTGTTACTGTAAGTGTGTATGCAAGTGTGTTAAAGTGTGTGAATGCAAGTGTTTATATGTGTGTGTGTGTGTGGATGTATGCATGATTGTGTGTATGAATGTAAGTGTAATATGTGTGTGTCTTTATGCATGATTGTGTATGTGTTTGTGCTATGTATGCAAGTGTGTTGATGTTGTGAATACAAGTGTTTATATATGTGTATGTGTGTATGTATGCAAGTGTGTTGATGTTGTGAATGCAAGTGTTTATATATGTGGGTGTATGTATGTATGTATGTGTGTGTATTCAAGTGTAATGTGTGTGCGTATACATGACTGTGTGTGTGTTTGTGCTATGTGTGCAAGTGTTTTGATGTGTGTGTATCACTGTGTGTGTGTGTGTGAGTGTGTGTGTGTGTGTGTGTGTGTGTGCTTACTTGAACACGCTCGCCCGTTCCACCGGAGGAGGTCCAATGGAAGCTCCATTGGAGCTCCTCCATGCCTTGAAAGGCATGGTGAGAAAGCAGCGCGCGCGCTGCCCTCTCACCATGCCTTTCAAGGCATGGAGGAGCTCCATTGGAGCTCCTAATGGAGCTCCCCCATGCCTTGAAACGCATGGTCAGAGGGCAGCGTGCGCGCTGCCTTCTCACCATGCCTTTCAAGGCATGGGGGAGCTCCATTAGGAGCTCCATTGGACCTCCTCTGGTGGATCGGGCGAGCGTGCGTAGGTAAGCACACACACACACACGTGAGTAGAAAATCTACACACACACACACACACAGTACCTTGTCTTCTCTTACTCCTTCTTCTTCACAGCAAAACTCCACTTTCTCTTCACTCCACTTTCATCTCCTTCTTCACAAAAAAACTTCACTTTCACTTCACTCCACTTCAATCTCAATTAAAACTCCATTTAAACTTCACTCCACTTTCATGTCAACTACTACTTTTTTCACACACACCATATATTACAAAAATGATATTGTGGTATAAACACTCACACACACACATTCATTTATATATATATATATATATATATATATATATATATGTATGTATATACACACACAAAGATATACACAAAATGGATTCATATATATAGTTTTACTAAAAAAATACTATGTTTTTTACACACACACAACCATATATTTAAAAAAATGATTGTATGTGTTTGTGTGTATAAAAAACGTAGCATTCTTAGAGTTAAGTCATGCACACACACACACACACACACACACACACACACAATGTAAAAACTATGTGCACAGTTAAATATCTTATGTGCACATACACTCAACTTAAATATCTTAACTTAAAAAAATGCACATACACTCAACTTAAATACACTCAACTTAAAAATATCTTAACTTAAACTATGTGCACATACACTTAACTTAAATATCTTAACTTAATAAAATGCTACGTTGTTTACACACACCCAGAAAATCATTTATACACACGCACAGTAATGTATATAACTTAACTAAAATAATTATATATACACACTACCAAAAACACACACACATATATATAAAATGGCAAGATGGAATCATATATATAACTTAACTAAAAAAATTGCTACGTTTTTTATACAAAGTCAGTCATATAGAATGTTACGTTTTTTATACACACACTCACACAATCATATATATATATATATATATATATATATATATATATATATATATATATATATATATATATATATATATATATATATATATATATATATATATATATATATATACACACACACACACACACACACATACACAAAAGATGAAGACACTATTAGACTGCATTAAATGCAATCCTTGAACCACCATTTAGAAATTAAATGGCCCCTCAAATTTGATGACATATTCCACTGCACATACATTCAGAACCGTCATATATTAAATGCACTTCTTCAATTATGATTTTCATTATTCTTTGAGCCGTCACAAGATCTTATGCAACTGTCTTTTCGTCTACCTACCAATCTTTCACTTTCATTAACCTTCACATCTTTCATTAACTTTCACCAGTTTCATTAACCTTCACTTTATCTTTAACTTTCATTAACCTTCGCCACCTTCACTTAATCCACCACAGTTTTCTCGCATCTCCACCCTGTAATCTGTTGCTTGAGAGAATATGTCCAACATGAAAGTAACAATAACTTGGAAGGTTGCTTACTATTTGCAGAGTTTGCTACCTCCATCTTGCCATTTTCAGTCACTATCTGCTCTTATTGAAAGTGATCGTGGCCTAACAAAAGTCTTGCTGCAACCACAGTGGGATATAGAAGGTCATCACCATTTCTTAATAGATGGTTCTTTTTTGAGCTTGTTTGAGATGCTTCATTCAGACACATTTATACAGGTATCTGACAATGAGAAAGGAAATGACAAAGAGATATCTGAAGATGTTTTAAGCATTGTGCATCTTGAAAGTAGTGGTGACGATATAGGACAGCTCAAAACTCAGTCAATCGTCATTTGGATTCAACAAAATCCAGGGGCAAAAAAGTTAAATGATATGTTAACATTATGTGGAGCTCCTTTGCAAGTTGCTGAACTTCCACAACATTATGATGGAAATTTGTGTTTTGAGCTACCTGCGACTCAAGATAAAACAAAACGAATGACAGGGATGGAACAACGCTTTGATGGTCACTTGTGGACTCGCCCATATGTGATAACCATGGCAATAGCATGCACAATTCGTCTAAGCCACTGTTTGGGATTCATGCAGTGTAATTATTCAACGTGTCCTCATTATATTAAGGAACAAGAATTCAATAGTAGAGATTTTCATGGATATTTGGACAGACAGGTGAAAAAGGACTACCTTGCAATGGAAGAGAATACAACAATAACTTGTCATTATTGTTAGAAGGTTGTTACTTGTGTTGCTGCTTGTCCCTGCAAAATCTATTATGTTTTGCCTAGAGATGGTACAATGTCGCGACTGGCAATACATGTTGGTAAACATTGTCATAATGTTAAGGCAAGAACCTCTAGGGCTGCTATTTCAAGAGTGCAGAAACTGGTAGGTGCAGTACTACAAATAGAAAAGGGTGGCCCAAGAAAAATTCAAATGTTGGTGGCTCAACAACTTGTTCTTCACTCCTTGATTGGTGAGGAAGCTGAAGCTACATCCGATGTACAACTCAATGATTTTTTGGAAGAAATGATGCCACTGGTTCAAACCAAAGGGTAAGAAAACTCAATTTGGTTCCTTGAATTTGTTAATTTTTTAACTATTATAAATTTAGCCTTCTTGTGATGCATCGTGTAGGTTTTCTTCAATTGTTTCAAAGGAGAGAAAGAGTCAAGGTGCTGTTATTGGGGATGGATATGATAATATTTTATTGCTTCAAAAAAAGTGCATGTTTCCTTTTTTTCATGGGAGTAGATTTCCTCGACAAGGTGAAGAGGGTGACAAGTGCTTCCTATTTAAAATGTCCACTAAAGGACCAGGTTCTGGGATTGATCTAATAAATCGGATGAAAAGAACTGAAACTGGTGACTTGAGAAATGCGTGGGTACGTTTTGATTTTACCCATAGAATAGATGGATGGGCAACAATGTCATGCTCAGTTTATGATCCAAGGTAATCTTTAAGTATTTAAATATCTCGTATTTTTTTATCATTAAATAAAAGAAGATGTGTGAAAATGTTTATGTTGAATATCTTGCAGCATACGATCACTACAAATAATTGCTATATGTGAAACTAAAGAGGAGGATGCAAAGACTCAAGTTATTTTTTGGGAGAGCCTTAATTCAACAATGGAAAAGTACAGACATGGTGCAGCTGACTTTGCAGGTTTCATGTCTGATGAAGCTGGTGCAAATTGGAATGCTATTCGAACAGTCTTCAATGGCGGGCCAGATAATATCATGGAGGGACGTGAACGATCATGCCTATTTCATTGGGAGCAGAGTCTCCACAAATATGCTAAAAAGTGGATACCTCAACATCTAACAAATCAACACATTGATATGTGTGAGGACTGGAGAGCTTGTAAGACCATTGTGCTTGCATCTCAAAAGGCGCTTTCAATTCAAAAGTGGTGGAGACAACATCTATCTACAGAGAGCATCACAAGAGTGAGCAGATGGTTTAAATGGTGGGAGCAACGAATTTCACACTGGGGAGGAATTGGAACAGATGTAAGTACCTTTATGACAATCTATATTTTTAGAAAAATTTCTTTTCATACATGAAATTTATAAATTTTAATTCATGTTTTTTTGCATTTCATAGGGTGGTCTAAGTCCGTGGGAGCGGGCACAAATTCCCAATGTTAATTTATCAGAAAGTGTACATGCCAATTGGTTAGCAGGTGAAGGTGGAAAGGGAAAAATATCCTTGTATGATGCATGTGTAACAGATGTTATAAACTCATATATTCAATGTGCAAAGCGTTTGGGATATACTACTGGGCGTTATATAGGAACGGGTCCCACAATGGAGACCTTGCTTTCTCGAGTTGAATCTCAGCAAACTCCAACTCCAACCAACGTGGCCCATCTATTACACGAGGCTGTTGCAGGGACTCCCATGTATGCGCAGCCAATTTTGCATGGAGACAAAGAAATAGAACAACGCAAAAAGAGGGGCAGAACAGGAACAAGTAGCTCCAATCGGCCAGAATATGTCATGGAATCTAAGCAACGAAACCATCGCGGTCGACCAAAAAAAATCAAGTTTGATACCCAAGGACCAGGTATTTCTAACATTCCGCTGCAAATTAGTGATAGTGATGATGATATTGTATCTCAAAAAGAAACAACCACACCTTTGTCATCTAAAACAAACAATGTGCCACGCACTCAGTGGGCCCTCAGGAGAATGCCCATTCAAAGTCAAAGAAAATGTTTTGGAATAGTAGGGAGAAAAAATTGTGACAATATCTTGCATAGTCGCTCAATTGGTCTTGTTGCTCCATGTATATGGTCCAAAAGAATGTTCAAGGGTAAAACAATCGAGCAATGGTTATGGTTTTGTAATCATGATATTTTGCATACCCAATCAATCAAAAGACAAGTCAAAGATTTACCTCCTGCTCCAAATGTTTGGCCAGTAGCAAGAGGGACAGATATCTCCACACAGGAACTTGCCGCGCTGCATCAGAGTGGATTTTGGACAGAGAAGGTAAATCCACAACCTCTTGCTGGCGACTGCAAAGAAGGTGGTGGCAGCTCGAGGAAGAAAAAGTGGAGGCATGGAATCTCTAAAGAGGCCATGAAGAAATTGGAAGCATGTAATAGTATGACAATTATATTTTTGGATGAAGTGAAAAGGTCTCAAGAGCATGAATTTTCCGAGTTCTCACTGAAAATAGTTATGAGATTCATATAAAACAGAGTCCAGCATGCACGTGTCCGGATTTTCAGAAGCGAGAGAATACCAACAAATCCTTTTTGGCATGCAAACATATGTACTATGTGTACACAAAAGTGCTCGGACTTGAACCTAAGGAGCACATGATTATTCATCAGCCAACCCTCTCACCAATGGACATCGCTTTTATTCTTGGACAACCAAGGATGATTTCTCCCTCCATTTAATTACAACTGGTTTGGTATGCTTCTTTCACTCAACTAGAATATTGATCTATGATATGAAAGTGTTTTTCTGTATTTATTTTGGTTTATTATACTTGTGATTATTTATCTTGAAAAAACATTGTTTATGCAGCAAAGGATTTCAAATTTCAAGCAAAAGATATGAAGCATCTTGCAAGCTATTTGGGAGCAAATTAGTTGCCTTTTAGAGTGACCATTACATTTATGGCGACTATCCTTTTTTGTACTCTATTTTTGATCTTATCCTGTGGTAGTTTTGCGAATGTACTTACATCCTCAAACTTATGTTGTTTCAAAAAGCAATTTCTTGGGAAAAATAGTACTGTCTCTATCTGGCATTATTTTTGACTTCATCACATTTATATATGCTGTGGATTATATTTAACTCTGAAATTAGTGTTGTCTCTATTCTGCATGATTTTTTACTTTATCGCATGTTTATATGCTGTGGATTATTTGACTCTGATCACATGCGTTGCGAGCATATTTGACTCTAATGGCATGAGTTGTGAAATGGTGATTTCATTTGTTTACATTTTTTTCGTCGTTATGCCCTCTCTCTCTCTCTCTCTCTCTCTCTCTCTCTCTCTCTCTCTCTCTCTCTCTCTCTCTCTCTCTCTCTCTCTCTCTCTCTCTCTCTCTGCGTAGTGATATACAACTCTATGATTTTACTTTCTCTCTCTAGAAGAGAAGTCACTCTCTCTCTCTCTCAAGGATTTATGATCTCTTCTTCCAATGGTAACTCGCATAAATACTATCTCTCTAGAATTTATACTTTCTCTCTCCGTCAACCACACATATATGGAGTCTTATGACGATTGAAAATTACATTAAATAGATACTTTATGCTATGACACATATTTGGTTAAAAAAACTCTAAAGATTACTAAAATTGTCAAAAAAACTTGAAATGAAAAACTCGCAAATGTTAAATCCCCCAGCATAACCATTATACTTAATTAACTTGGCATGAACAATTTTTTGTAAGAGAGAGAATTAGAGAACTTAACAATAGTTGGGGACCAGATTTTGTATTATAATTTCTCTCATAAAGAGAGACTTGGTACACTACAAGCAATACTACAAGTTGCACCAATGAATATGCTAACTGGCATGCATATGTCGAACGATACAAACAATGAAGACCTAAATGACATCCAAGCTACTAGTGACTCAAGATATTGTCATCAATGTGACTCAGAGACTAGATCGCCAACAAAAAATAATTATGAGCTTGAAAGGGAATTTGACTTGCATATTAGCTCAAGTCAAGAAGCAAAACCCGTAAGGCCAAGAATCGTGTCCTATAACGATGTATCCTGGAATGAAGTGGACACAAATGAGGACAAATCCAGTGATTCCACGCCAAAAGAAACCCAAAATCAAAAATTAGACAAGAGGAGTAAGAGATATAAGAGACGATGATATCAAGCAAATGTACGTGTTATGATAAAATAAAAGAGATCCACCATGGAATGGCTCGGTTATATAGGGGGCATGTGATGCTCATTGAAAGTTGGTAGTAGATAATTGGGGAAAATACCTTCCGAGTATTATGTGGTGTAGTCCACAACCCTTTGACATTGTACAATTAGAGGTTGCAGAGAAGCCAAAGTGAAGTCATATTGTAAGGAGACACCAAAATCGGGAGTTATCTCAATAACAAAGGGAAGTAGAAGTGAAATCATAGTCCACAGCACAACAAGATCCCACGGACTTACACTTTGCACCTGAGCTTTTAAAATTCTACACCACGGAGGAGCATAAGGTTGTGTTACACAAAGGCCCAAAGAACACCTACCGATGGAAGTAATGGAGTCTATGACGGTCCAATGATAGTTAAAGAAATAGAATTAGTACACCTAGGTGAGGAATCCAAACCTGTTTTGATTGCCCAAGACCTTAATATTGAGGCTAAATATGTTGTACTTAGAGAGCATCTCAAAGAATTCAAGGATATATTTTCCTGGACTTATCATGATATGAACGGCATTCCACCTTCCGTGGTGCAACATACAATTCCCATGATTAGCATTGCTAAGCAATGACCCTACCTAATGAATCCTAAGAATGAAAAGGGTGTTCAAGAAGAGATTGAAAAACTTATCCAATGTGGATTCATTTGAACTTGAATGGGTTTCTCTGATAGTTAGCGTGCCAAAAAATAATGGGAAACTTCGAGTATGTGTGGAACTCAAGAAGGTTAACGCAACCACTAGGAGAGATAAGTATCCCTTGCCATATTTGGAACATGTGCTTGAAAGAGTTGCAGGAAAGGAAGCTTATAGCTTTCTGGATGGATACTTTGGTTATAATCAAATTAGGATTGCACTAAAGGACCAATCTAAAACTGATTTTTTGTGCATTTTGTGTTATGGACTTTGGCTTGACAAATGCCCCTACTACATTCCAATGGTTAATAAACACTGCATTTAAAGAATCTTTATGGGAGTTTTGTGAAGATTTCCTAAACAACCTTTAAGTATGTTCCTCTTGGGAGAAGTATCTATCATGTTTACGAAAAGTGTTTGAAATGTGCAAATTGTGTCGCATCTCATTGAACCCTGTAGAAGGCGAAAACAGTCCCAGCAGGTGAGAACTATCTCCTGGAAAGCCGAACGGTGGATCAGTCACACATCAGTAATTACCATGGCAGTTACTACAATAACTTCTAGAAGGCTATAAATAGGACCCATTACATTGTAATCGGGCTTCTTGCTTCTTACTTCTAAGTTCTCTTGGTTTTATCCTTCCAAGTATTTCATGAGCTACAAACTTCATCTTCTAATCATTACTATTGTAATCAATTGAACTTCAATCTGTTACACCTTGTACTGGTTATTCCTAAACTATGAGTATGAAACTACAAACACTTTTCGAGTTGTCCAGTCTGTTTCTCATTCTAGTATACTGTTTCAGTTCAGATAACTATCTCAGTCCAGTTTCCACTTTCTATTCTAGTTTCACTGACTGAACTGACGACTTACCAGTAGCTCTAAATTCTAACACTAGAATGAGCTATTTGAAGAGATCAGCTCCAATTCCATTTTGGCAATCATGGTGGTTAGAACTGCTTGCTCGTTGACCAAAAAACTCTTCTCCCAGTTAGAATTTTCAGTTGTAGGGATGGCGCCCAAAACCAGTCGTGGTCGTAAACCATCTCACCGCGTTGACCCTATTCCTGAACGAGACTCTAATCCTAAGAAGCACCCGGTGACTGATATTGATGCTCAAGAGGAGCACAGTCATGTTGATGAGGCCAAGGACTCTCAACACTCCATCAGTCCACAAGGAGAAGGGTTGAGAGGGAAGAACGCAAGGCCAGGAGTTCTCTGGCCACACATAGGGATAGTGGGAACAAAGGCAGCAAGGGTAGTCGTCACAGTTCTAGTAGAAAATCCAAAGAAGACATCGAAACTGAGACTGACAAAGAGATTGATTGGGATGTTGATACAAACCATTACAAGAATTCCTCAAGACGAAGTCGGGCTCCTAAGGTCAGAAGAGGCAAAGACGATGCTGACCGGCATGATTATACCTCTTCATTGAAAATTTCTTTCCCAATGTTCAAAGGTGGGAAGAAAGATGATCCAGATGTTCATATCCAAGATTTTAAACGGTATGCTGAGTTAAAAAAATATTGATGAAAATGACTGGGGTGAATGCTTTCCTCAAACACTAAAGGATGCAGCAAGAAAATGGTACTAACATTAACCAGCTTGCCAACTCATATCATACAACAAATTGCTCAAGGATTTCCGATTGGAATACTCGGACAACAGAGGTGATGAGGACATCCTTTGTGAACTCGATAAGATAAAGCAAGAAAAATTATCAGTCAAAAGTTATGTTGAGAAAATCAAGGAGCTAACTAGGCAACTGTAGAAGCCACCATCAGAAAAGAGGTTGCAAGCATGGTTTTTAAATGGATTCCACAGTAAAAATCTTCGGGAATAGGAGGTGCCCGCACCAACAAACAAATTCAATGATTTGGTGCAGCGCACCCTGAAGCTTGAACAGCAGGCAAAGAAGGAGAGGAGTCACAAGAAAAGGAGGTCTACTAGTAGTAGTTCTTTCACTGAGAATTTTGATTCCAGTAAGACCTTTAGTAGCTCTGAAAGTAGCTCAGATGAAAAGAGAAAAGACAAGGCCAACATGTCAGGACACCAGCAAGTCCGGGCAGGGCCGGGCTAGGCGGTGTGGAACGGGGAGTCCAACTAGGGCAAAGGGCCAGGGGCTTGCCTATATAATGGGTGGTTGGGTGGTGGACTCTCAGGCTCTAGCTTCCCTTGTCTTACATTGGTATCAGAGCTTGTGTCTATTTTGGGAAAGGGGAAAGGGCATGGTGCTTTCTAGACACGCCCTTTCTAGCTTGCATGTCGGGTTCTAATATAGTGGGGATAACCACTTAGCAAGGTCGTCAACAAAGACGCAGCCCGTGGGCACACGACATTGGCAAGGGAGGGCCGCCGGGTGCAGGAGCTCCAAAATGCAGGCACGTGGGATCGTTAGCGGCACAAGGGCCTACTGGGGGTTTTACGACACGGGGCCGTAACCCCTCCGGCTTCACATCCTCCACCCCAATCTCTCCAAGCCTCTGCGCACTGCTCATTTGGTGCCATAGCTGACTGTGAGAGCTTTTTCCCACTTGAAGGGCGCCCACCCCCTTAGGAGTAGTGGCCATACACAAAAATTTTAAAGCTTAAGGGGTGGTACCCACAGTGGGTACCCCACCCCCCCCCCTACTCCACTACGTGCGAGAGGACGGCATCAACAAATCCGGCATGCATTCCAACAACAATTTCTTGCGTATTACGCAAAAACTCAAAGATTTCAAGAAAACCAAATTGGCGGGTTTGCGGTACAAGTTTTTTGTGAAATCAATTATCGCTTTCAAGCCTAATTGATTTGGTTATCAAGAACTAGTGGAATTCCCTATATGGAGGACAATTCGAATCACTTTCCACCGGACTACTCTCGATTTTGACGGAGTCAGCAAGGCTCCTATACTTTGTGAGTTCTCTCAATATCAGGTACTGAGTACTTCTTTCACCGCACTGTGTAGCCATCGATTCGGATATCAATATGACATTCGATTTTGAGCAAAGTACTCTCCTTGGGAGACATCCACCATTCGTAGGCCTTGCCTTCCGGAGTTAATCTTGTTTGCACAGCTCTGACTGCATCCGGAGTACGTCGTAAGGAGTGAATTCCATCCCACTTGCTGAGAAAGATATTCACTGCATCCTTATTGCGGTCTCGGTCTTCTCCCTTAAAAATTGGTGGTTTAGTGTTCTTTAACAATTCATCCACCTCCTTGGAAGTGAGAGTATGCAATGTATCAGCATTTGGGCCTTGCCCTAGATTAGAAATTCCCTACCCTTGTGTGGCAACGTGCTCATGCATGTGGATGTCAGCAGGACTCTTAGACTGCTGATGCATTAATTGAATTACTAATGTGGATAGTTTAGTAAATTTTTATTTAAAGCTTTAAAATTTTCATCCATGACTGTCATGCGTGTCTGAAGTGCACGAAATTCTTGAATATCGAGCAATTCATAAGTATCTTCTCCTGTCGTAGCATCGTGGGTACTCTCCTTGAGAGGATTCGGCCGCAGGACATAATTGGTAGGATGCATATAAAAAACCCAAGGGGTCCAGGGGTCCTCTCTCTCCTGAGGATTTTGATAAAGCCAAGAAAGAGAAGTTATGTTTTCAATGTTTAGGAAGAGTTCATGGCAAAAAGGATTGTCCCAAGGGGAAATCTGCTGCTCAGGGAAAGGAAAAAGCAGTGCACACAGTGAAACTACTGCCTCTTGAGTCTTCCTCAAGATTCTCTACAGTGGAAGTAACACACACTGAGGTGGTGCATGAATGTTGTCTCACAGCTTCCATGTGGCAACCAACCTTTGGACCACATGAGTTAGTACGTATGCACAGATATCTGCAAGGGCACAAGGTGTGCATCTTGGTAGATGACGGTGCTACTCACAATTTCATCAATTACGGATTGGTGAAAAAACTCAAACTTCCTCAAACTCCGAGTACCCACTACTACAATGTAGCAATGATGAATGGACATGATACTAAAATATGGGATACTCAATGCCGATCTGTTACATTGGAAGTACAAGGGTACTCTATCTGTTTGGATTTTCAGGTTATGAACATGGAAAGGGCTCATGTGGTTCTTGGTAGGGAGTGGTTCCATAGCCTAGGACCATCACTCAAGCGTAGCTATGAGCACAACAGCTTGATGTTTGGATCCCATGGCGCACATGTGTTTTTGTTAGAAGAAAAAGATATACCTTCATCACCACTAATTTGTGCCGTTGAGCTTATGCAGCTCGTTTTTGATAATGAAATAGATCAGGTTTTCTTGTGTTACTCACTGTCTCATTTTCTTTCTAACATTGAGTCTGTTGAACATTCCTCAACGCCGCATGCTTCTCTCTCCTCTATTCCACCAATTGCTAATTCTAAAAAAGCAAACGTTGCTAGTCAATTACAGAAATTATTATAGGAATTTCAAGATGTATTTCCTAATGATTTTCCATCAGGATTACCGTCGACACAATCAGTACAACATAGCATTGACGTGGCTCAGGCTGTAAACCTGTTAGTAAACCACCTTATCGTATGAGTTATTCAGAGGCTACTAAGGTGGAACGTCAGCTTACTGACTACCTTAGCAGAGGGTTTATACAACCTAGTTCTTCACCATGGGCTTCGCCTATCCTCTTAGTGAAGAAAAAGGACGACAGTATGCGCATGTGCATAGACTACCGGGGCTTAAATGTGGTTATAGTTAAGAACAAATACCCATTGCCAAGAGTGGATGAGTTGTTTGATAAGCTTACTCATGCTCACATATTTACAAAAATAGACTTGCGGTCAAGATATCATCAAGTTCGTATTCGACTTGCCGATATACGTAAAACTGCATTCCGAACACGATTTGGACACTACGAGTTTTTGGTAATGCCCTTTGGGTTAACCTATGCGCCTGCAACATTCATGACACTTATGGATAGTGTCTTGAATCCATATTTGTGCAAATTTATCATTGTTTTCCTCGATGACATCCTAGTCTAGAAGTGCTTCTAAAGAAGAACACTTACAACATCTTAAGCAGGTGTTTGAGTTGTTACGCACAAACAAGTTATATGCCAAGGAATCTAAATGTGATTTTCTAAAAGATGAATTTCATTATTAGTAGGGCATGTTATTATTAGTAGGTCATGTTATTTCAGCTAACGGCCTATACATGGATCAATCCAAAGTGGATATTATCAGGAAATGGTCTCCTCTTAAAAATCTGGAAGAATTACATATATTTTTAGGATTTGCAGGTTTTTACCGAAGGTTCGTTAAAAACTATGCTCAAATTGTTGTTCCTATGACAGATCAACTAAAAGGCAAAGGTAAAGTTTTTCAGTGGGGATCCACTCAATAGCACAGTTTCAATACGCTCAAGGATGCATTAGTTACAGCTCCTATACTGGCTATTGTAAATCCTTTGAAACCATTTATTTTGGAAACGGATGCCAGCGACCGTGCTATTGGAGCAGTCCTATTACAATACGGACGGCCGATTGCATTTGAAAGCAAGAAGCTTGATGCAGCTCAGCAGAACTATTCTGCTTACGAACACAAACTCTATGCAATAGTGTCTGCCTTAAAAACATGGCGGCTATATCTGTATGGTGCCCAGTTTGAGATTGTGTTTGACCATGAAAGCATCAAATGGTTTACACAACAAATGAATTTAAAGGGTCGAAAAGCCAGGTGGGCCGAGATCCTTTAGGAATAGGATGCCAAGCTAAGGTATCGCAAAGGCCGATACAATGTAGTGGCAGACGCTCTAAGTCGAATGCCAGAGATCAATTTGCTTTTGTTCACGGAACTTCGTAGTGAATTTTTAGATTCTCTCAAGGAAAAATATGAGCATGATGAAGTATATTCCAAAGTGTGCAGCCATGTTCAAAAGAGGGATCCTTCTCACTCCAATGATGGTAGTGTACAGTTAACCTCCACACCTAGTGAGTAGCGTTAAATGGTAACCTTGCATTTGCACTACATTTCTACTCAAATGTATATTTTTTATCAAAGTTTTAACCTAGTGTTCATTCTCTCTTTCCGTAATACCCTTTTTCCAAACAAACACCTTACCCTTCTTAGATCTTTATGCATTTACATCATATTTCTCTCTTCATGCTAAATGTAAATATTAAACTTAATTCCACTCTCCTAATTTTTTACTACATATTCTTTTAACTAATTACCTTTACTAATTTAAATAGCTATCTACATCCCATAATTTGTAAATAAATAATTTATGGGCACTTATCTTACCCATCTTCTCTCAAGGGTAGGGTTAACCTTGTAGGCCTTCCCTTCCCCACCATTATGTGACCCAACTCTTGGATCATTTACTTGTGTTGGTCAACAAATCTTAAATATAATGTATATACCCAAAAAATCAAACTTTATTGGAGCCTACCTCATTTGTTTAAGGTGGATTCTCTTTTGAAAAAGCATGCTACACCTTGGATGCATGCTAAAGGGTCCCCTACAAGGAGACTTGGTGCAAAAGGTGTTTTGGATGCATCTTGAATGCCTTATCTCATGGAAATACTTGAGGAACACTCCAAAATCAGCTTAAACACTTTGAGAAGGTCAAATTTTCCTTTTACAACACCTAATTCTGAGTTACAGGCTGAAAGTTATGGTGAAAACAAGGTGCTGCAGACACTGTTATTGCAGGTCAAAGTTACAATCAGGTAAACCACAAAGGTGAAAAGTTTTCTTGACTTCTTCAACATTCTAAAATACCAATGGAGAGTTAAAAACCACTTGCATGTGGAGGGGTCAGCTCAAGATGCTTCCAGAGACACAACAAACAGGATGGGGACACTCTGCAGGAGCCACTGGAGGGACATCATGGTGGGGCCCACATACATTATCAACCCTTATGGAGCCTCCACGACTTAAAAGGCTATTTTTAATGAAAAACTAAGTCCCTTATTTGCATAATTGAAGGAATGGTTAAAAGGGAACCTAACTATGGTTAATTACCTACCCTAGTCAAGTTTAACCTAACCCAAGGTCTTGTACAGCTATAAAAAGGCCCTTTGGCAAGCACAAAAACATACACACCTACTCCATTGCTGAAAAAAAGATCCTCTAAGGTTAGGGAAGCCCTAATATCTCTCCCCTCTCATCTCCCTATCCATTTCCTAAGCTCGCTATCATAAGCGTTGCCATAGAGAGAGCATCAATATGCTATTGCTACCATTCTCTTGCAAACATTTCTCTTACCATACTCATCCCTAAATAAGGATTTAAGCTTCTATATGAGAGAAAGGATATCAAGTTCAATTATCTATCTCATGGTTTGATCAACAAATTGTTGCAATTGGGGTGTCGTCGTCACACTATTGCTCTAAACGCGTGTAAAATTGGTAAGCATGTCTTGGCAGCTTCTCATATTTTGTGCTCATTGGGTTTCTTGTTTTGTTGAGAAAGTTTTTGTGCACCATGGTGTCTATTTGCTTGGATTCTCTCCTTATGTTGTGTGTAAGTAAGTCTTGGGGCTGCATAGATGGAGAAGAGCTCTGTATGCATGCCGCCTTATGTGTGTAAGTAGTCTCTTCTTTTGGGAAAGGAAAGGAGTTGTCAAGTATTTGTGCATTATGGTGTTTTGAGCTTTGCTAAGAGGTTGTGTGCTTGCTTTTCTTAGAAGTATATGAGCACTAATATGGTGAAGGTCACTCTTTGCATGTGAGTTTGTGCAGTGTTCAAAGGGATTGCTTAAGGAGGGTGTGTTGAATGGTTGAAGGGCATTTTGTGTTGAAGCACATAAGGAAGGTGTGAGTGTGTGTGTGTGTGTGTGTGTGTGTGTGTGTGTGTGTGTGTGTGTGTGTGTGTGTGTGTGTGTGTGTGTGTGTGTTGCATATGGTTTGTTTTGGTTTCCTTCTTTCTCCATAAAAGAGGGTGGTGTCCCTAAGAAATATGCATGTGTAGGGCCTCACGGAGTGGTTTGTCTGGTGGGAGCCTTGAGTTGAGCCCCATCTCAAAAATCCGCTCTCATAAAAGTAGTGCCCCCACTGAGGAACTTTCCTAATTGCCTTCTATTCTCCTCATGAACAATAGAGTTGACCATATGCTTTTCATTTTGCAAATGCATCAGAATTAACATTTGTGTAGATTGCAAAATTTTTTACCAGCAACGCATTGTTTTTATGTTTGGAGCAGAAAGACTTGGTGAAATCTTGGCATCTCCAAATCCCATCATTCTTCCATTCATTAATTATGATGATTCATTTGATGTCTATGTTTTTATTTTGTTTTGAGGCAGGGACAAGAGGCGCCTAGATAGCGATCCACTCAAAAGGAAACTTTCTTCAAGAGAAAGAAAAAGGAGAACACATTGTCACATGAACCAACCTGGAGCTGCTTCTCCTTTTACACCCATAGCTCGTCAATCTATGCACATCATAATTGCTACAGAATTTAGATTTCAAGCAACCATTAGGAGAATTTTTGGACCCACTCGCCTTAATGAAATTAATGCCTCAATCAACCCTTTTATTTTTCCTATGATAAATTATGAACTAACACTTGATGTATATATTTTCATTTTGATGTGATCACTCATTGTAGTCAAAACTTTGTGGTACACAAGCCTCCTTGTATTGTAAAAGTGTCAAGCACTTTTCCTACCTTTCATTCTAAAAATGGTGAGGATGCACAAGAATTTCTGGATAATTTGGAGATGGCACACCTCATCTCTGGGAGACATCAAGAAGAGGTAAAGCGGCGTGATTTTCCACTCGTTCTCAAAGGGGAGGCTAAGGCATGGTACGAGGCCTTGCAACCTCAAAAAAAAACCAATTGGGAGAGGCTATGTGAAATTTTTCTTGCCAAATTTGGGCAAGGAGATACTCCAGAGGGTCTTTGGAAGTGTCTACTTCAACATAAACAGGTATTCCTTGAAGACTACCCATCTTATGAGGCCGTTTTCCTTAACCTATGGGATAGATGGGAGGCTACCTTACAAAACCAAGGTGGTGCACCAAACTTTCTAAAGAAAGATAGGTTCATGGCTGGCTTGTATCCAATTTTGAAGACCAAGGTAGAGTTAAAATTCCCATCAACATTTGAGGAAGCACGTGAGGTGGCCATGGTCAAATTCAAGAAGTTAAATTTTCAAGCACAAGGGACCTAAATGAATTCATTGAGAGGGATTCTTCACCAAGCATGGGAGCACAAGTTAGGGGCTCTCTTGCCCAAACTTCACAAATAGGGGAAGGATCACAACAAGAGATCTTGCAAAGATTAACTCAACAACTAGAGAGTCTCACCTTGAATCTAGTGTAGGGCCTACCCCAACAACGACAACCAAGAGATGGGAATCACAATCAACGACGTCAAGCACAAGAGTTGAGATGCTAGAATTGCAACGAAGTTGGTCATGGTATGTATAATTGCCCTCACCCTCGAAGGCTTCCAGGGGACATATACCCTCCTAGACCCCCTCTGCTCATGGTGCAGCAAGAGCATGCTCAAGCCCCACAAATTCTTCGTCGACCACCACCACCTCCAATGGCAAACATCCCTCCTGTCCCACCAGTGGAGGAAGAGAGAGGAGTAAACGTCATAAAGCTGGAAGAGGAGATAGAGGTGAGCCCTATACATTTTGATGTTATGCCAGCAGAAAAGCACACAAGAGCACACAACAAGGATGAAGACACAAGGAATGAAGAGTCAAAACCTACAAGGAAGGAGAGGAAGAAAAATTCAAAGAAGGAGGAAGGAGGCAAGAAGCAGAGATCAAGGCGAAGGGAGATCGGCATCAATGATTTTCCATTAGGAAAGAATATGGAACCCTACAACATCTTAGAAGATCTGCAAACTCAAAAGCCCAATATTTCTTGGCCTCAACTCCTACATCTATCACCCAAGGTGAGAAGGCACTGGTCCAAACTTGTAAGCACAAGACTCCCAAGAAAGAAAGAAAAGGTGACAATAAAGGCATTGACTTCAAAGCCACAACAAGATGTGGAACCTATTGTAGATGCTTATGTAAGGGGTAGGAAGGTATCCAATGTGTATGTTGATGGTGGAGCACAAATGTGTGTGATCACGAAAAGAGCCATGAATAGACTAGGGCTTGAAATCACTAAATCCTCTAATTGTCAAGCTAGGCTGGCCAACAATGCAAGTGTGAAGTGCCTAGGGATCATCGAGAATGTAAAAGTTTCTGTATGTAATATAGATGCACGTGTGGACATGTATGTTATGCCGGCCAAGGGGGAGGGCTATCCCATCATCCTAGGGAGGCCTTGGCTCATTGCTGTGAATGCAGATCAAAAATGGGAATGAGGACAATTGATTCTCAAAAAGGGGCAACATGTAGTATACGATTGGCATGAAGGAAAGCAGCTCGACATCAACTATGAGACCACGGCTGATGAAGAAAGTGAAGAGAGTTTTGGCTCAAGCGACGAGGAAAGTTCAACCACTACATCCAATAGCGAAGAAGAATCATCTTTGGAGGTAATGGGAATCATCTTCAACACATCAAAAACTCCATCAATAGAGGTTGACCCAACAAAGGAGCAAACAAAGGATGACAAAGGTGACCACAAGAACTTTGAAGACTTTGAGAGGATGCTTGCAAAAGATCTTACCCCTGAGGAGAAGCGGTCCTACATCGATATTCTCAAGAGGTATCCCAATTTGTTTATCACTGATTACTCACAAATTAGAGGTGTGGATGTTATAGAGCATGGCATAGAATTAAAACCATGTACTAAACCTGTGGCTCAAAAGCTAAGGCGCCTAGGAAAAATACAACAAGAGGCACTTTTGACAGAGGTTAACGGACTCCTCAAAGCTGGTTTCATTCACCCTGTGTCTAACTCTGAGTGGGTGTCCCCAATTGTAGTAACCCCTAAAAAGAACGGAAAATGGAGGGTTTGTGTTGACTACAAACGGCTCAACGCTGCAACAAAGAGGGATCATTTTCCTCTTCCTTTCCAAGATGAAATCTTAAAGGAAGTAGCCGGCTATGAATGTTACACAGTGTGTGATGGGTATTCAGGGTATTTTCAAATCAGAATAGCAGAAGAAGATCAGTTAAAAACCACTTTCATCACACCTTGGGGTTGCTTTGCCTATAGAGTGATGCCATTTGGGCCCACAAATGCTCCTAGTACCTTTATAAGGTTTACAACTCTTGTCTTTCAGCCCTTCTTTGGAAAGTCAATTAGGGTTTTTAAGGATGACTTCTGTATCTATAGTAGCCAAAGACTTCATTGCCAAAAAGTTGAGGAGGGGCTTAGGAGGCTTCATCAATTTGGGGGACAGCGTAATCCTGAGAAGTGTCACATTGCAAAGTCGCAAGTGGTGTTGCTAGGTCATGTGGTTTCTTTGCAAGGAATTCAAGTGGATCCATCAAAAGTAAATGCTCTCTTGTCACTACAACCACCAACGACAACCAAGGAGCTCATGACTTTCAACCACAAAGTAAGGTACATGTCTCGTTTCATTCACCTTCTAGCGGAAGCTATTGCACCTTTGCACAAGCTAGAAAACAAACCCACATTTGAATGGAGAGAGGAACACAAATTATGCTTTACTAAAGTAAAGGGTATTCTCAACTCTCTTCCAACAATAATGCCACCAAATCCAAAGGATACATATTACATCACGCCAAGTGTAGGAATGGAGGCCATCGGTGTAGTTCTCATGCAAAAAGACCCAAAAACATGCTAAATGAGGCCAGTATACATTGCAAGCAAATTCATGACCGCTGCAGAGAAGGGCTACACCGATATGGAGAAGGTGGTATTCACAATTATGTTTGCGGTAAGAAAGTTCCAATCATATCTCTTACCTGCACCATTTGTCATTCTCACCATGGAAAATAATTTAACATATGTTGTGCAACACATGAGCCTCTCATCTAGGATAGCCAAATGGGTTCTAGAACTTCAAAAGTTCGAATACACTTTTCTTGTGGAAGATAGCACAAGGGCAGGTCTTGCAGACATTCTCACATACAAAGTGAGAGAAAGGAAAGAGTCACCAAAGGCAGGAGACAAAGCTACACCACAAAATAATGAGGAGGAGATGGACAACGCACACATTTTGTGCATTGATGGAGCTTACCGAAGACAACACGATCAGGCAGCAGGGGGGGTTCTTATTCTAAATCCACAAAGGGAAGTTCTTGTTAAGAAAGGTATCACCTTGGAATATGTTCATTCTAATAATGAGGCTGAGTATGTCACCTTAAAGTTGGGGCTTGAAGAATGCTGAAAACTTGTCATCGAAAGACTTATAATAAGAGGTGATTCCTTACTAGTTATTAGGAAAATCCAAGGGATATGGAAGTGCAAGAACCCTACTCTAGTGGAGTGGCTTAGACAAGTGAAGGCTTTGATAAAGAACTTTGAAGCTACACAGGTACATCATGTTGTGAGAACCCTCAACAAGGAAGCAGATTATCTCGCCAATGAGAAACTTCAGATCATGGTGGGAGGTGTGAAGCTCTACGAACCAAAGTACCAAGGCCAAGAGGAATTGAAGGACATCATATTTTTCCTCCAAACTCGTGAGTGCCCTAAACACTTGGATAAAGTGCAAAGGCATAGGTTGGTAAAAAAGGCAACTCCTTACCAACTCATAGGAGATGATTTGTATCATAAAGGGAAAGATTTGGTGCTAAGAAGGGTGCCCTCTGTTCAATAAATAGAGAGAATCCTCTTTTCATGCCATGATGATGTTTGTGGGGGTCATTTTTCTCATGATATTACAAACAGGAATATTTTTCAAGCAGGGTTTGTTTGGCCAAGTCTACATCGGGATGTCCAGCATTGGTGTAAGTCATGCAAAGGTTGTCATATTGCTGGAGATCGACAACTCACTTACGAGCCTCGAGTTCCAATAATTTCATATGGTCCTTTTGAGAACTGGGGTGTGGATGCACTAGGCCCCTTACCTCGCACATCTACCGGGAAGGTCTTCATCATTGTGGGAGTAGATTACATGACACGATGGGCGGAGGCAGCAAGTACAACACGAATTACAATCGAGGAGGTATCAAAATTTATCTTTGATCACATATGGAGTAGATTCGGCACACCATTAGAGATTTTGTCAGATCGTGGTCCAGGGTTTAGAGAAGAGCTCCTGGATAATCTTTTGGCAAAGTCCAAAGTCAAACATTTTCATTCTACACCTTACTACCCTCATTGCAATGGGTTGGTTGAAAAGGTGAATGGAATCATATGTAAGATCATTTCTAAGCAGGTTGCAGATTGTCGACCAAACAACTGGGATCGTCATTTGACTACATCTCTATGGGCATACAGAACATCTTTCAAGGTATCCACTCAATTCACTCCTTTTCATTTGGTATATGGACAAGAGGCACTCCTTCCTATTGAGGTGGAGCTTGCAAGCCTACGCATTCTCTCACGGGGAGCAAAGAGTCCAAAAGAAGCTTTGTAGGAAAGAATTTTAGATCTTCAACGACTTGAGCTTGATATAGAAGAGTCCATTGACTATTACATTGCCCAAGCCACAAGCCAAAGGGACAAAATCAACAAGAATCTGAAGGGGAAAGGATTGAAGGAAGGTATGTTGGTTTTTCGATATGATAACCGACTTGATACTCGACTTGACAAAAAAAAATTGCAAAGATGGGAGGGACCTTTCATGATAAAAACAAAGTTTGCGAATGGTAGTTACAGATTAGCAGATTTATCAAAAAAATTGCACAAGACCAGAGTCAATGGATGGAGATTAAAGCCCTACTTTCAACGTATCAATCCGTTGATAGGAAGTCATCTACCTACATCGTCTAAGCTCCAAATTGGCATGGCTCCCTTCAACTTGGCAAATGCTCCACCTATTTTTAAAGCTTTGATGTGCAAAGAAGAACCAGCCTTGGAATCTGAACATACCCAAGGCAACCCTCCCATCTCCGATTTATCAGATTGAGGTAATGAAAAGCAGGTCTAATGGAGTAAAAGAGTGCATATCACTCCTCCTTTTTTTGGAAAAAGAAGAAAAAAAAAGCAGAAAAAAAAAGAAAAAGAAAGAAAAAAATAAGAAAAAGGAAAAAACTCTTTTGTTTCATCTAAGAGCATGAATGATCGTAGATGAAAGGAGGAGGGCTAATATGAGTAGCGTTAAAAAGTAATCTTGCATTTGCACTACATTTCTACTCAAATGTATATTTTTTATCAAAGTTTTAACCTAGTGTTCATTCTCTCTTTCCGTAATACACTTTTTCCAAAAAAACACCTTATAAGCCCTTCTTAGATCTTTATACATTTACATCATATTTCTCTCTTCATGCTAAATGTAAATAGTAAACTTAATTCCACTCTCCTAATTTCTTACTGCATATTCTTTTAACTAATTACCTTTACTAATTTAAATAGCTATCTACATCCCATAATTTGTAAATAAATAATTTATGGGCACTTATCTTACCCATCTTCTCTCAAGGGTAGGGTTAACCTTGTAGGCCTTCTCGTCCCCACCACTATGTGACCCAACTCTTGGATCATTTACTTGTGTTGGTCAACAAATCTTAAATATAATGTATATCCCCAAAAAATCAAACTTTATTGGAGCCTACCTCATTTGTTTAAGGTGGATTCTCTTTTGAAAAAGCATGCTACACCTTGGATGCATGCTAAAGGGTCCCCTACAAGGAGACTTGGTGCAAAAGGTGTTTTGGATGCATCTTGAATGCCTTATCTCATGGAAATACTTGAGGAACACTCCAAAATCAGCTTAAACACTTTGAGAAGGTCAACTTTGCCTTTTACAACACCTAATTCTGAGTTACAGGCTGAAACTTATGGTGAAAACAAGGTGTTGCGGACACTGTTACTGCAGGTCAAAGATACAATCAGGTAAACCACAAAGCTGAAAAGTTTTCTTGACTTCTTCAACATTCTAAAATACCAATGGGGAGTTAAAAACCACTTGCATGTGGAGGGGTCATCTCAAGATGCTTCCAGAGACACAACAAACAGGATGGGGACACTCTGCAGGAGCCACCGGAGGGACATCATGGTGGGGCCCACATACATTATCAACCCTTATGGATCCTCCACGACTTAAAAGGCTATTTTTAATGAAAAAATAAGTCCCTTATTTGCATAATTGAAGGAATGGTCAAAAGGGAACCTAACTATGGTTAATTACCTACCCTAGTCAAGTTTAACATAACCCAAGGTCTTGTACAGCTATAAAAAGGCCCTTTGGCAAGCACAAAAACATACACACCTACTCCATTGCTGAAAAAAAGATCCTCTAAGGTTAGGGAAGCCCTAATCTCTCTCCCCTCTCGTCTCCCTATCCATTTCCTAAGCTCGCTATCATAAGCGCTGCCATAGAGAGAGCATCAATATGCTATTGCTACCATTCTCTTACAAACATTTCTCTTACCATACTCATCCCTAAATAAGGATTTTAGCTTCTATATGAGAGAAAGGATATCAAGTTCAATGATCTATCTCATGGTTTGATCAACAAATTGCTGCAATTGGGGTGTCGTCGTCACACTATTGCTCTAAACGTGTGTAAAATTGGTAAGCATATCTTGGCAGCTTCTCATATTTTGTGCTCATTGGGTTTCTTGTTTTGTTGAGAAAGTTTTTGTGCACCATGGTGTCTATTTGCTTGGCTTCTCTCCTTATGTTGTGTGTAAGTAAGTCTTGGGGCTGCATAGATGGAGAAGAGCTCTGTATGCATGCCGCCTTATGTGTGTAAGTAGTCTCTTCTTTTGGGAAAGGAAAGGAGTTGTCAAGTATTTGTGCATTATGGTGTTTTGAGCTTTGCTAAGAGGTTGTGTGCTTGCTTTTCTTAGAAGTATATGAGCACTAATATGGTGAAGGTCACTCTTTGCATGTGAGTTTGTGCAGTGTTCAAAGGGATTGCTTAAGGAGGGTGTGTTGAATGGTTGAAGGGCATTTTGTGTTGAAGCACATAAGGAAGGTGTGAGTGTGTGTGTGTGTGTGTGTGTGTGTGTGTGTGTGTTGCATATGGTTTGTTTTGGTTTCCTTCTTTCTCCATAAAAGAGGGTGGTGTCCCTAAGAAATATGCACGTGTAGGGCCTCACGGAGTGGTTTGTCTGGTGGGAGCCTTGAGTTGAGCCCCATCTCAAAAATCCGCTCTCACTAGTTCTCCTTTATCAAGTGATGAACTACAGTGATGGAAGCATTTTACCATCGACAAAGGGTACCTACTCCACAAGGGGAGAGTTTGTGTACCGACGCAGACAAACATCCGGTGTCAAATTCTTTATGAATGTCATGATAGTCCAAGTGCAGGGCACCCGGGGATTAGAAAAACTTTTGCTCTTGTACGACGACAATTTTACTAGCCAGGTCTACATGGCTTTGTTCAAGCTTATGTCTTGCACTACCAAAAATGTCAAGTTAACAAGGCAGAGCGCCTGAAAGCAGGAGGAGTCTTACATCCTTTGGAGATTCCCAATGGAAAATGGGAAAGCATCTCTATGGATTTTATTGTAGGTTTACCAACCACTATATGAGGTCATGACTCAGTATGGGTGGTCGTAGACAGGTTGACTAAACTATGTAAGTTTATTCCGACCAAATCAACGGTTATGACACCAGAACTAGCCAAGTTATTTGTGGACCATATATACAAATTGTATGGTTTGCTAAGTAACATTGTTAGTGACCATGATCCCAAGTTTAAAAGCCACTTTTGGAAAGCTGTATTTAAACGATTGGGTACACAACTAAACCTCAGGACAGTTGATCATCCAGAAACGGATGGTCAAACAGAACGGGTTAACCAGGTGCTAGAGGATATGCTAAGAGCATACGTCAGCAAAAAACAGTCAGACTGGAAAGAATACTTACCTATTCTCGAGTTTGCCTACAACAGTGCTAAGCATGTCACAACAGGTTTTACTCCTTTCATGCTCATGTACGGGTTTCAACCTAGGTCACCATTTTGGTGGTGCCGTCGGCAAGTTGTAACTGAATGCGTAGATCCATTCCTCCTAACCATGTAGCTGCCGTCTGTATGGATGCTATCGGATAATTCTTAGTAGCCACGTCCTATTGTTCTTTCCTCTAGAAGTTTTCTTGTTCCCTACGTTTTAATATTCTGAGTTTGGCTTCTTGCTGTGCTTGTTCCCAAATGTCCTGTGCTTGACATCTGCGCCGAGCTGTTGTATGGAGTGTTCCAAGTTCTTCTGGTGTCAGCGGAAGAAGATATTTCTTTAACCTGCAACCACTCGTCCAATTAGGCATCTCCTCTCTTGCGAATGTTGCAAGTTTGATGGCACCACTTTGCGATATATCATGGATTACAAAAGGCCCCATTCCTCGCTTTTTGAGTTTTTTGGAGTGTTGTTTTAGGGTATATATGAGAACGTAATCCCCTTTTTGGAACTCCTTACCAATCATGTATTGATCATGGAAAGATTTCATTTGCTTTTTTGGAGCATATATCCCAGCTATCGCTTTAAGTTTAGTTTCATCTAATTGATCTAGGGTGGGTGTCTAGTCTCTCCGATAGCTCATGGCCCGTCCATCCTAATTGTGTTGCCACTCTGAGGGATTTGATTAGGAATTCCAATGGTAGTTGATTAGGATTTCCAATGGTAGTATCACATTAATCCCAAATACCAGGTTAAAGGGAGTCGTTCCAATGGAAGTTTTAAAAGCTACACGGTAATCCCATAAGGTGGTGTGTAGCTTTTGATCCCAATCGTTTCTTGAGTCACTGGCTATCTTGGTGAGCACTGTGCATAGGATTTTGTTGGTACTCTCTGCATGTCCATTGGCTTGCAGATGATAGGATGCTGACTTGTGATGGACCACCATGAATTCGTCAAGGAGGCTCTCAATGACTTCATTCACAAAGTGTGTTCCTCTATCTCTCACTATTTCAATTGGTAGTCCATACCACGTAAAGACATTTTTGAAAAGGAACTGAGCTGTAGTCCTTGCATCATTTTTTTGGGTTGCTTTTGCTTCCACCCATTTCGTCATGTAGTCTATTGCTACGATGATGTATGGTGCGTGAGTCATGTATCCTTGAGGTATGATGGGACCAATGAAGTCAATGTCCCATTTGGCAAAAGCACGTACACCCATCATTGGCCTCAGTGGCATTTCATCTCTCCTTTGGGGTGGTTTTGTGCGTTGACATTCATCACATTGTTTGACATATGTCGCTACATCCATGAACAGGGTTGGCCACCATATGCCTGAGTGTAGCACTAGCTTTGCCATTTTATCAGCAGAGAAGTGTCCCCCGAGTTGTCCGAGTGTGCTTGATCTAGGATGACATAATATTTGCTTTCTGTAGCACACAACCGTAATTGTTTGTCCTTTCCCCACCTATACAGTTGGTTGGTAATGAGAAAATAGTGTTTGGCTTCTTCTTCGACAGTTTTCATTCTTGCTTTGCTCCATTTCGTTTGAAAGGTTTTGTTTTTTAAGTACTCAACTATGTGAGAACTCCATTTAGGTGCTTGTACTACACAAAACATTGTGGCATGTTCCACTGGGGGCTGTATTATACAACTAACACAAGATTTTATATATTTATGCACACTCTATTCCATGTTTGGCCAGTAAATGCCCAGTCTTTGTAACCGTTGGCCTGTCTATGTTTCACCAGTGTGAAATCCCGTAGTTTTTATATGAGCTTGTTTGAGGTAGTAGGTGGTATCTTCGGGCTATACACATAGTCTCAGTATCCCATCCTTACCGTGTTTGTACAGCCATCCTGCTAAAAGTTGGAGATTCCTTGTTTGATGGATAATTTATGGTTGTCTTTCTATATGCAAGAAGCCGATTGTGAGTAGAGGAATGACCTCTTCGCTCCATCTCAGTACCATTTCTATGTTAAACAAATATGAATCAGGAAGGTCATCATCAACACCCTCAGGTGCTTCCCAATGAAATAGTCGTGAAAGATGATCTGCTCTTTGGTGTGTGGTCCCCTTTTTTACGACCACTGTGAAGTCAAACTCAAGAAACAATATAAACCAGTGAACAATTCTTCCAGTGTTGCAAGGTTTGTTTACTAGATACAACAGTGCTTGATGATCCACAAAGAAGACAAACTTGTTTGCTAGAAGGTAGTGTCTAAATTTCTTGACAGCATAGACCATTCCCAGACCTTCTCTTTCTGTAGTGGTATAATTTCTATGTGCGTTGTTTAGTTGCCGACTAGAGTAGCAAATGGGAAAATCCATTTTCTTCTCTCCTAGCTGGGCTAATATGCACCCGATTGCATAGGCGGATGCATCCACATGGACATGTAAGATTTTTCTCCAGTCAGGGGCTTGCAAAATTGGAGCTGAAATTAAATGTTGCTTCAATTTTTTAAAAGCCTGATCACATTCCTCCATCCATTCGAACTTAGTTATGAGGGCGTACAATGACTTAGCTATTACAGCCTACAAATATATGAAACGCCTGTAGTATCCGCAATGCCCCATAAATTCTTGCACTTCTTTTATCTTCGTTGGTCTCGGTAGTGCATCAATTGTCTGCACCTTTTCTTGATCAGTTGAAATGCCGTTTTTGGACACAATGTGGCCCAAAATTCTACCTTGTCTTACCATGAAGACACATTTTTTCGAGTTTAAGCAAATACGATATGTTCTACATTTTTCAAAGACTTTTCCCAGATGAGTGATGTGGTCACTTCGTCGATGGGAATGAACTCAAAGATCATACATGTAGATCTCCAAAAATTGTCTGAGATATTCTTTGAATGCGTGGGTCATTAGTGTTTGAAATGTGGTCGGGGCATTGGTCAAGCCGAAAGGCATTACCCTGTATACAAATATACCCCACTCTGTTGTAAAATCTATCTTATGCTGATCTTCCTCTTTAATCATCAATTGGTTGTAGCCTGAGAACCCATCCAGGAAACTATAGGCCTCTTTCCCTACTACCCTCTCAATAACATGATCGGTTATTGGAAGTGGGTAATTATCCTTGATGGTGACTGCATTTACTTGTTTGAGGTTTACACAGACACGTAGTTTGACATTCTTTTTGGGTACCACCACAATCGGGGACACCCACCTTGGACAACTTAAACGATTTTTCGGTATTGTTCTCTTTTTTGGTTATTGTTTTGATGATGTTTTGGTTGAGTTGGGATTCATATATCGCTTTGATATCCTGTCCTTGAGGCAGTCACTCGCTTCGACTAATCTCAAGTACTACGTTTTGTCAGTTAATAGAGGTACTGAGTCCTCGTTGTGCTTGTTGTGGTGTTCTGCGTTTATCTCGATACCTGCGTTGTCTTCGAGGGTTTTGGTTTGGGAAATCATAGTAGATCACTCGTCGATCCTTCCGTTTGATGCTCTAACTTGAGCTACTAGACAGCTCATCGTCGGTGTTATTCTCTAGCGTCTTATGAGTCGAATCTTGAAATTTTTCTTCTTCATCCATTTGGACAAGGTCTCTTACAAAGATTTCGTCCACTATGCGTTGGCACTCGGCCACCCCTTCCTTTTCAAGTACGTCTTCCTCTGTCTTTGGAGTTAGGCAGACATTCATCATCTGGAATGGAATGATATCATACCCTTCCTCATCACAGAATTTGGTGAGGGTCGCATCATTTACACAAACATCAAGAGTAGCTAGTATTTGTTTCCATCCAAACGGTTCGAACATCTCTTCTAGAAAAGGCTCTGGTATATATGCTTCGTCTTGTGCAGTCCTATCAAGAATGCAGTCTTCCTTTTTTAGACTTCCACCATCCGAAGCTTCTCCTGTCCATTGGTGAGATTTGTTTTGGAGCCAAGCCGGTATTCCTCCTTCCTGGTCACTTGTGGAATGCACGTCTTTGCCTGGGGTTCTTTCTATGTCTCTATAGCTATGATCTGTGACACTAATTTTCGTAGTGACATCCTTGTTCCTGAGATAGATATAGTTGTAGCCCCAATCTTGCACCATTTTGAGCTGACGCGTGAATGGTCTGCCCAGTATGATGTCAAAATTGTTGCTCTCATCGAAATTCATAACAGCGAAATTCATAATTCCACAAGAGGTTACTACAATCTGCTCCAAGATGCCAATAGGCCTCTCCAGGTACCCATCCGCTAGTTGAAGTTTCATTCTAGTTTTCCTTAGAGCAGGTTTTCCTCATTTTTTCCAAATTGCTTTGGTGGCTATGGCAATTCCGGCTCCACTATCCAATATTGCTACCGATTTTACGTCCTTGGACTCTATCGGTAGGGTAGTATTTCCTTCTTCACCTTCACAATAGTCCCCTACCTTGTTTACTGGCACTGACTCATGTTTAGTTTGCTTCGAGGGTTGTGTCTTTAGTGTGTTTCGAGAAGCCTCGGGTGAAGGAATTACAATCCCTATTTTTTCCAAATTTTTTGTGGCCTCGCCCCAAAGATGCAGTCTAATATTCAGTAACTCTGACAGAGTTAGTGTACAACGGATAGGGGATGACATTAGCTCGTGAAGAGTTTTAGTATCCATCATCTTAGGATTGGATTTCCATTGAGATGGGACTTTCCTTACCTCAGATCGAGTTTCAGGTTTACCAATAAATGAAGGTAAAGTCTTCAACGACTATGGTTTATTGTCTTCCAATATCGATGTGGCTGCATCGCCATAAAATGATCGGATGTCATTTGGGTAGAGCTCATGCTCCAGGTGATTTCTGGGATAGAAGCTAACACAAGTGTGGCACTTCCATCTTTTCTATTCCTAATTTGTTCCCATAGCTCTTGAGGCCATTGTTCTTCTACCTCAGGAACTGGTAGTGGTACTTGAGAATGCGTTTCATCTGTTGTATTGGCTACCACCCTCGTATCCAACGTTGTTTCATCTACAAGATTGGGAAGGTTATTCTCTTCAATTCCCCTCCCCTCTAACTCTTGAATCTTTTCTCATATGAGTACCTCGGTTTTTGGAGTCGTAGGAACTGATGGTTCCATAAGCGCTTGAGTAGCTTGAATGAGCTCTTTGCACATCTTTAGCCTCTCTTTCTCATAGCCTGGATGAGGGTACATTAACCACCTATCCTCTTGGGTTTGGTTAAGCTTTAGCCTTGCCTCGTAAGCTTTCAAAATTGCATCCAAAGGTTCAAACACCTTGTCTACTAAGACTAACCCTCCTGATGGAAATTCCGACGGTTTCTTTATCTCGTTGTTGCCCATAAGGTCTCTTTCCCTTTGAAGTTGTTCCTCTGTTTTTAGCAATTTGGTTTCCAATGCCGTTTTTTCCTTTTCTCTTTTGGCTTTCATCTTGTTTCGTTTTGCCTTCCAGGATTTTCTAGGGGTTCGGACAGACAAGTTGTCTATCTCTGTTTGGCTGGCTGGGACGTTCCTTGCTACCTCATGTGCTTGAGCTCTAGTGACCGCGTTTATCAGAATGTTCGTTTTTGTTTCTGATCCACTTGAGCTTGGCACAATCCCTATTTTGTTCATGGTTGCTTTTCCTTTGTTTTCGGGGTTTTTTGGGCAGTGTGGAATAAGATGGTCGGTCGTACATCTGTCACAGAATCCAAAAAATTTCACCCGCTCTCCTTTGTTTGGACAAGTGATCACCCCCACATTCATAGCATGGTCCTACAGGTGGTGGAGAAGCTTGTGGAGCTCCCATCGGTTGTCCTATTCTAGGGAGGGTAGCCTCTAGGTTTGTAGCCCGGATTTTCCATAAACATGAGCATATTCTCATCGACCAAGTAATGATTTTTTCTTGGTTGTGCTATGTATGAGGGCTCGGGCATTTCTTTTGAAATTATCCATGGATTATGTCCCTCTGGAACATATGCATTCCTATCAATTTCCCTTTCATAAGTATTGTCTGAATCTTCTTGGTATGAGACTACCTAAATCATACTCTGATCGGAAGGTGGTTCTATGGGTTGAGAAATCCTTACCATAGCCCTATTTTCTTGGGGTAAAGGAGGTTGATGTCCCAACACAGGTTGAGCTTTTTCCTGACCCAAGATTGCGTTATTTGGCCCCACTTGGTATCTTGGAGGGGGCGGAAGTTGTTATCCCCCATGTGGTCCATATTGTCTCTCTCTAACATAGTTCCGATTATAGAAACATTTGTGAGTTTCGTGGTTTGTCCATTTTTGTTATGTAGCACACCATTTCAATATTTATTGTGCGTTTACTCGTGGCCTTTATTGAAGGTTGCACCACTGGGTTGGATGGTCACCTCCACAAATATCACATTTTTGGGTGGGCGATTGTAGTGTGTTTGGGTTCATCCTGTTTCCTTGGTTTATCCTCCTCATCACTTCCTCGATCATTCGATCAACATCCGGCACAATTGGGTTTTGCCCTCCCAATTTTGTCGTGGACTCACTCATGGTTGAAGAGGTGCTACTAGTCCCCTGATATGTGTCTTCAGTCACCTCCCCGTATGCTTTGCAGTTATCTACAAGATACAACGCCTCTTTCGTGACTTGCTCAAAGGTTACACGTGCTTTCAGGTGCAAGTCCTTTTTTAGCGTGTCATTTCGCAATCCCTCTATGAAGAGGACTGATAGTCTTTCATCCTGAGGTAGTTCTCAAGCAGGGCATCTTTCTATGTACTACTTGAAATGAAGCGATACTTCCTTCACTTTCTCTTTTTTCTTTTGCCTAAATGCATAGATTTGGGAGACAATGTTATGCTTGATCCCTCTTTTTGAGAATTCCTCAGCGAATTCTTGGAGAAGTTGCTCAATACTTGGGAATTCCAAGTTGTTTAATGGTTGGAACCAAGTCACGGCAGTACCTTCCAATGTCAACCCAAATCCTTCATATTGAGTGTGGAAATCAGTTACCTATTCCGCTCTCAATACTTGTTTGAAGATTGAAACATGGGCATACGGATCTCCAGATCCATTATACTTTTTGGGTAAGCATTTTGCCACCTGAGATGGTCTCATACACCTGGCCTCTACAACCATTCTAACAACTCGTGGTCCCCCTGGGGTGGCTTCTCTTGGTTCATAATCTCCTCTTTGTACGAACAATGGTATCCTATCCGCTTTACGTTCATCAAGTCAATCTCGTGTAATAGTGGGAGGGATTCCAGTGGTGTAAGTGAAATCAGGAATAGTACTACCCCTATGTGTGTTCATGGAAGCCCTAGTCGCCGTCGATCCTAAAGGTTTTGTTTTTGGAACTTGTTCATGTCCATAAGAATTCTCCACTCTGGCTCTCAAGGGGCTCTCAAGTACAATTTCAGGCCTAATGTGAGTAGTCATCGTTTTTACCTCTTCCAAATTTACGTAGTATTGGTGGAGTGGTCCTCCAAAATATGTATATCTCTCTAACTCCTTCCGATCCATTGGAGAGTACTTTTGGCCATACTTTTCCATTATGACCACCTGAATACTTCTGCGCTCCGTGTACGTGTAAACATACAAGTTTTTCCAGTCTGTTAATTCTTTGATGCGGGGCTCGTCACATCTATAATAGAGTATTTGTTCTCCATTATTGAACTTATAAAGCCCCACATATGTGTTGTCTGTGTTAAGGTGCTCTGTCTCATTGATGCGTCTGAGTACCACGTTTTGTTTCTCCATTTCGGGTGGTGCATCGGACAGCTCATTATCTACTTTGTCCTTGGTGCCGGTCATTCCCCATTTATCCACAATAAAAGGGTTATAAACCACTAGGTACATCATTCCCTCTCAGTCGAAATATCTATCCCCATCATAATCAACATCTACAAGGTCTCTGAACTTGCTCGGCTTATTTTCCAACTTAACACAATAGCGGTCCATTCCATCCTTATAGATTTTGGCTTTAAGCACATTTTCAAATTGAAACTTCAAATACAACAATTTCACATCGGATGTAGGCTGAGAAGGACCTGCACCCATCGAAGATGTTTCCCTTAGGGTTTGACTTGTTAGAATCTTCAGTCATGAGGCCGTATGATCTCTTAGACAAAGTGTCATAGAAACTCTCCTCTAAAATGGGTTCTAAAGGCGACAGTGGTCTCCGATTCATGCTTTCTTCCATTGATTGATTACTCCCTTCATCAAAGATGTTGGGGTTCCTATTCTGGTATAATCTTCCTAATCGCAATTTCATGAAGAATTGGTAACAAAAAATCCAAACCGAGTTACCTCATTAAATAGTTTGAATCTCCCGTTTGATCTTGCTTGCTGAGTAGTATCTTCTAGTACCTGCAACCTGTCAAGAATTTGCTTGATAGCAATAAGCTTACAGCTGTTCTTGTTAGTTCTTGCTTTTTTTCGGCAAAACTTAGCACACAATTCCCTACACAACCTCACAATTTTGATCCAATTTCAATTTTGAAATAAGCACCAGGTTGCTATGGACTAGCTCCTTGTATGGTAAGTTTTTGTCTCTGTTCTGACTCAGAGGTAGATGGATCGCGATGCATGTTGAGAAGCCAATTGAACTTTTGTTGCTATCATCATTTTTAACATGGTTAAGTGGTCTTCCAGTACCTTTTTTTTTTTAAATGAATCTCTGGATTGGAGGCTAAGTTGATTTTGTCACTTTGCTTGATCTTCTGTCAGTTCTGAGCTGTTGGAATGGTTTCTTGCATCCAATTTCAACTCTGGAAGAACCACTAGACTCTCTGTAATGCCCTCTAGCTATGGTACTAGTTTGGTATCAATTTGTGTCAGGGGAACATGGATCGCGATCCATGTTCCTTTGTGTCAAAATAAACTGAAATTTGTCCCACAGCTAGTCCTTGGCCTAGTGATGCTGACTATATGGTTTTTGAATGCCTTAAAGCTTTTTTGGACAGACTAAAGTCAGCTTTAGGATTTATTTCAGTGGTTTCCCCCTTGATCTGATTTTTGCCACCTTTTGCCCTCTTTTTGAAATTTTTTGATAAGGGTCCTTTAGGATAAAGTGCTCCAATTGTTATCACTTCCCTGCTTGTCTTTTATCAGCTCAAACTTCCAAAAAGGTACATGGATCGCGATCCATGTTTGGCAAGATTTTGGAATGACACTTTGTGAGCTGATCACACAAGGTATGATGATGCTATTCCCCAAGTCTTTTTGGATTTGGTCAGTTTTTTCCAAGTGAGAAGCAGGATTTTCTGTCTGTTTTGCAGTTTTTTGCAAACCATTCCATTTTTGATATTTTGACCAACTTTTTTCACTTTTTGTCTATGGCTCCTTTTGGAAAAGTTGTTTAACTAGTAATCAGGAGTACACTGGTCAAATCTTAATGTCAGATGTCTACCTGGAACATGGATCACGGTCCATGTTGGGAAGCACCTGGGCATGAAATTTGGTTCTGTTGATTCCTTGCTTCTAGTTGGTCCCAATTCTCATCCCTTTTTGGATTTGGGCAAATAAAAGTTCAGTTTTTCCTTGTTTTCCCTTTTTTCCAAGGTTTCGGTCTGCACACCCCAATATTTTGATTTTACTTCTAGCCTTCTTTTTCTCACCAAACTCAAAGTTCTGATGCCTAAGAGCATGTTCTAAGCAAAGGAAATAATTTTAGCACATTTTGCCTAAAAGGTACATGGATCACGATCCATGTTTAGCAAGCAAATTGCTAGTTATTGTAGAGTATTTTCCAACAAGTGTTTTTATCCCCTCCTTGAAAGTTTTACTGGGTTTGGTCCAGTTTTGAAGCTCTGACCATCACTTCTTCAATTTTTTTTGAGTTATGGTCTTCAACACCAAAATAAGGTTTTTGACAGTTTTTCCCTTGATCCTTTTGGCCACAAATCATGGTGTAATTGGTTTCCTAACCTACTCCTATACTGAAATGAATATGCAAACATAACTGAACTTAACAGTGATAGCCGTTTTTCGGCTCTCTGTAATTGCCATAGTGAGTTAACCCACCCTACCAAAATCACCCAAACACTGTGGCTATCCCTACCATTTCACTGTACATAGGCGTGTGTGAGTTAGGGAACTTTTCCCATATCTTCTTAAAAACCCTCAATTAGCTAGTCACTAGGCTAGTTGAGCCAAAAAAATAAAAAAAATAAAAATTATAAGTATATTATGGCCCATTTGTGTGTAAATATTTCATTGTTTATAGGGCCTAAATAAAAGGATTTTTCATAATTATTTTGGTATTTATTTAAATATTTCTACCTATGGTGTGTTATTTATGCTATGTACATTGACTCACCATTACCATATTTTTTCTTACCATTTTGCATACTCTTTATTCCATATAAAAATAATTTCATGCAAGCTTCTCTTATTTTTGGTGTAACTCCATCCCAACAAAAATCCAAAAAAACTAGTTTTATTTATGTGTATATTTTTTCACTATTGTGATTTTTCCTTCCTACATCTATTCTCTTTTACTCTCATAAATTAGAACACCAAAAATATTCATCTTTTTATGGTAGACTTATAATGAGAGAGATTTATTTTGACCCCTTTATATTTTTTCCACCTATATTATTTATATTTGACATGTACATAATTTTTTAGACCCCTCAATATTTTGATTTTCTTAGCTGTACTATTCACTTATATCATGATCTCAACAATATCTTCAATTATAGACCTACCAAATAAGGTCAACGGTATGTGGCATGCATGCATGCACCATGGGGAGCTCACTCTTGGAGGTATTCAAAAGAATCATCCAAAGAAGGACCTCACAAGGATTTTGTGCAGTGGAAAAAAACAGTCGGTTTTGCTGAATTTTTAAAGATCACATGCTCCCCGAATTTGAAAAGGTGATACAAACAAAAGTTGTAGCTCGTGAGCTGAAATTTCACCTCAAATGTTTTCATATTTTTTTGAGCTACGAGCTGTGAGCTATGGTGGACCCCAGTTTGCCCATGCTATGCAGCCACACTCCCTCTTCCACTTTATCATTTTCCTCTTTCGCACACACTTCTCCACTCATCATCCCCACCTCTCTCACCACTCCTCTCTGCACCCTACTCACCTTCTTCTCAACCGTGAAGAATAAGAGAAACCATGGTGAACTCATGTCTCCTACACACACTTTCATTCCAAAATTGACCACCTAATCTCATTTTTCCTCTTCCATATTACCCATATCTATCAGAAAAACCACATCTCTTCATTGGCGCACAGTCTGAGCTGTTGATCTTTTTCGCATCGATAGAGCTAGTGTCCAATCATTGTGTAGTTCTATGCCTCAATTTCTATAGCTCTTTTTTGTCTTTAACTCATGTCTTCTATGAATATTTTGTTGATCAAATACTCAACCAGGTATCTTCTCCACTGGGGCATGACTGGTGATGAACATCTCTCTTCATGGTTGGCCAGTAAACAACCAACCAGGTTAATCTTTGTAGGGTCTGGTCTCGCGCAAAGTATTGACCTATGAATGTGGTATGAACTTAACGCAAGTAGGTATCTTGATCCTTAGTATTGATACACAAGAGCAGGATTCCATCCTTATTTTTATGATACAATCTTCCTGCCAACAATTGATATAGAGAAATCAATCATGGTGTAATAGGAATTGGTATTTGAGAATCCACTTGTGCTATAGTCATTAAAGAGAAAAGTTCTTCTGACCACCTTGGAATCATTTTTATAGGAGAGAAAAAATATGCATGAATTAAGTCATTGTATACCCCGTTAGGTGCTTCCCCCGTGGTGAGTCTTGACCGGTGATCTATCCGCTGGTGAGTCGTGCCTTTTTTTACCACAACTGTGAAGTAGGATAATAAACCATCTAACTATCCTACCTGTATTGCATGGCTTATTCACCAAGTAGAGTAATGCTTGATGGTCTACAAAAAAGATGAACTTGTTATCTAACAAGTAGTGTCAAAATTTTTTGATTGAATACACCATACCAAGACCTTCTCTTTCCGTGGTTGTATAGTTCTTTTCAGTCGGGTTTAATTGTCTACTAGCATAGAAGATGGGAAAATCCATTGTTCCTTCTCCTGAGTGGGCTAGGATGTAGCCAATGGAATAACTTGAAGCATTGACATGAATTGGAACACTTTGTTCTAGTCTAGAGATTTTAGTATTGGTTCTGAGCTCAAAGCTTGCTTAATCTTTTGGAAGGATTCCTCAAATTCATCAGTCCATTCAAAGTGAGTGATAAGGCTATATATGAACCAAGCAATTACCACATACACATAAATAAATCTATGATAGTAACCACAATGTCCCATAAATTCCTGCATTTCTTTAATTGTTGTTGTCCTAGCCATTTTTGTCACTGCCACCTTTTTCATGTCTACGGCTATACCATTTTTTGACACAATATGCCCAAGAACTTTGCCTTGTTTAACCATAAAAATGCATTTTTCAAGATTTAAGCAAATCCTATATAGACTGCATTTCTCAAAGACACATTGTAAATGTTCAAAATGACTTTTTCGTTTTGTGGAGTGCACACAAAGTTCATCCATGAATACTTTCAAGAAATTTCAAAGATACTGCTTAAAGCATGGCTCAGTAGCCTCTAGAATGTTGTCGATGCATTGGTTAAACCGAAAGGCATTAACCAAAAGCCAACAAAATTCAATCACAAGTGAGGGTCATACAACCTCTAGATGGTTACCTTGTTTCCAACTACAAAAGCAAGGATTCTACAATGGAAAAAATTAGTATGGAAACCAAAGCATAGTGTATATCAAACCAAAGTAGAAGAGAAAATGCCAAAGACAATCACACAACAACCAAAAACAAGGTGGGTTTCAAAATCGCTCGTGGAAACTCAATCACAAATAACCCACACACATCTACAACCACTTCTCAAAGAAAAGACTCCATCAACTCCTACAATAGTCGAAGAACTTGTTTCACAGAGGAGTGTGAACATACAACAAGCAAGTCAAGTGGAGCCAATGTATGCCAAACTACTCGACAAAATGGTGGCATCCATAGACAAACACAAGGAAATAGGCCTAAACCTCCAAGACTTATGGAATTGGGTTTCTGGCCTTGAACATGTAAATCCAAGTTTCCAATTAAAATACATGGCATAATAGTCAAATACGGGCAGGTAAGCCACCAAATGAGTGAGGTGTTAGTCCCAAAGTGTTGGACAGGAAGAGACTCACACACCCATGAAGTGCATGCAAACACTACCTAGATCAACATAATGTCAATCGAGGACACAGATGACACGATAGGCACACGGAGGAAATCTCTTGAGCTTGTCAGGTTGAGATCATCCTACACATACAACACTCAAGAAGGCCAACTAAACCACAATCAAGAACCTCACTGCCCTCAACTACACCACCTAGCCACATACACACATACGGAAGGTGACTCACCTAATCATACCAGATTCGTAGGAAACTTAAGGAACACCATCCCCTCACTAGGATACACCTGTCCCTAAGCTTCTGCACTCAAAACCCTCACTCTAAACCCGTCTGCGGAAAACGCGTAGGATGACAGAGCAGAATTTTGAAAGTGCCCGAAACTGAAATTTATGAGTACATATGCGTAGCTTATGTCGCCACGATTCTATAGACTACTAGCACGCAGAAAACAGATATCGTTTGATACACTTACGACCACAAATAGCTCGTAGATGCGTCGGTGTGTGCGCTTCGTCTCGCGTGGAATGCTTGGCGTGGACGTGTAGCTCTCCTCGAGCCTACAGCAATGGTGCAGTCGGATCTCCAATGTGTTGAGCGAGCAGGGCGTAGCAAGAGGATGAAGCTCACACTCACTCTCTTTCTCTCTCACACACAGTAGATGGCAGCGCTCAAACTTTGATTATGATTAAAGTCTTCTTTGTCGAGCCACAACAAGAACTATGATCCATTAGAGCGGACATCTATCAGCATAACCATTCATCTTTTGAGATCCTCTGATTACTTTTATGTCTGCTCTTCTTCATTGGGGACGTCTTTGTTCCTGTGCAATCATGTTGTTAGTGTTGTCTGCAGCTTTGTCATTGTAGGCCATTCTTCGACTCGCCATTGAGGAGAAGTATGCTATGATCTGAAATTGGTGCTCCAATTCATTTGTCAATTGATTTGAGTAGCATTTCTTTATTGTTGATGTAGAAGGAATATGTACAAGAGGATGGTGATAGGTGTCTTTAGATTAGGGTCTAAAACTTGGATGACCAAAGGGAAAAAACCTGGTGGGAAAAAAATGCCTTTGGTATACGCTCTTATTGGAGTTGAGCAGTTGAACATGAAGTACATGTTCATAAAAGGTGAGTGCTTGGGTGAAACACGGAAAGAGTGCCTGATGCAAGTGCCAATTATGGGACACTCTATATGCATATGAGAAATTTGTCAACAAAAGCATGCAATGTGAAAGAAGGAGATGATGGGTGTTTCGAGGAATAAATGTAGCACATGTGACATCAAAAGATGTCTCAATAGATTCCACCTTTCCAAGAAGGGTTTTCGATGTAGAAGTTTCTCCACTCGTATCTCACTGTGCTCAGTACGTGAGTGTTTTTTGGACCTTCTCCTTCACTTCACCATACTTAAGTACTTAGACTTCGACTCTTTCGCTCACCTATACCAGCATGAGCGACACAACGTAAATATGCTCAACTCTTCCAGCGTGAGCAGTACCTAGAATAGCTAAGACACTTAGACCACAGAGAATATTACTTGAAGCTTTGGGACTAACACCTCACTCATTTTGTGGCTTAGCTACTTGACTCTGACTTGTATGACTTGTCAATTGCATGTTGACAATACTTTGTGACAAGTTCTTCGGCTGTTGTAGTGGCTGCTAAGACATACTTCGTGAAGTTTCATCGTTTTCCTGTACCTTCTTCTCTTTGTAGTGCTCAGGCCTCTCATCAGTCTTTTCTTCATGATGATTATGGATTTTATTTTTTTTTCTTAATAATAAACAAAGAAAAAAAAACTCAACAAAAGAAAAATCATTCAAATAGAAATCTAAATGCTATGTACACTATACACATGTCCCTAGGGGCTCATATATGGATTTTGTCCCCATACTCCTTTGTAACACTACTATGAGGGCATATACTCTAAATTTCGTCAAAAAATTATCACAATAAAACGAAAAAATTCAATGCATCTCACAAAACATTGCCCTCTAATAGTCATAATGTTAGGTCCGCATTCAGAATGCCTCCCCCCTTCCTATTTGGAGTCATCCTTTACGACAGGGTATCGCAAAGGGTATGTGTTGTGCTTGGGAAATTAAAAGTTGTGCCTATGCAGGCCTTGTAATGTAGCCATATTATGCATACACAGTCAATGCATGGAAAAGATTTATGTTGTGCAAGATGTGGGTATAAGCAATTTGCTTATTGGCATTTGTTGGTGAGGCTTCCTATTCTAAGCAATGTAATGGTCTTTGAAGATCCTGTATCGTTGCTTGATTGAAGTGACTTGCTCTCTTCTAACTGTACTGTAATCGTAGGAAGAATTGTAAGAATTCAAGCGGCGATGCACTGACAGCAGTTTTGTTGTTCTTCTTTGAGACCCATTTTGTTGCGATTATTGGCTGTTTTGTTGCTGACGCTTGTTTGGGAACCCATACTTGCCTGTGCTTCGTTTGTGTTTGAAGAGACTTCTTTGGGATCCACCTTTTTGTTGTGTGAGTCAACAGTGGTCTTTGCGCTTGGTTGGTGAAGGGATTCAGGCTTTGAAAGTTGATATTGTGGTTGTTTTGGAATCCAAATGAATTCCTGACTTTTTTGTGCTTGAATCAACTTCGTTGGAGCCCAAACCTGAGTTGTGAAAGCTTGCGACTTTGTGATATTCTTACCCGTTCGTGCACGCTTTCCTTGTTTTTGTTTTGGTGTTGGATGTTGTGATTTGTCATTAGAGATCTTTGTCTTCTTGATCCATATCTGTTTTTGGCCGATCTGGTTTTTTGGTATCCAGATTTGTCGAGCTTTTTGTCTTTGACTTGTTGTCCTATTCTTTTGACCTGTCATGGTTGTTGCTGAAGGGGTTGGTGATAGTGATGGCCTGAGTTGATGATAGGGGATGTCGTAAGATTCATCATTATCGCTACTATCCTCCGCAAGGTTGATTTCTTGTACTTTCCTTTGATTTTTTGGCTGGTAGTGGAAAGTTACTGTCTGTTTGCTCGTGGGTGGTAGTTTCTTAGAGGACTTTTCTAGCCCATTGATTAGAGCATTGTTAGCTCGTTGCTCTAGTCGTATTCCTCCTAGCTGAGTCTTTGCATCCTTATTAGGAGCCATGTATGAGGATGTTTGTGGTGGTTGTGTCTTCACCGAGGACTTTGGAATCCACTTTTGATGCATTTTACTTGTGTAGCAATGACATTGATTCCCGGGTCGTTGATCTTCTTGAAGCTCGAAGTGTTCTACAGAGTCATAGAACTCGTCGTCTTCTTCATCTTTTGATTCTCCACATTTCTTTGTTTGCTCCTTATTTCGAGAGCTTGTTGATGTCTGGATCTCTTCGTTTTCTTGGATTAGACTCGCTGCAAAATAAGGAACGACATCATAGCCATTTTCATCACAAAACTTTGTTGTGGGAGCATCCTCCACAGCGCACACGTCCAGAGTAGCCAAGATGTGTTCCCATCCAAAAGGCTCTAACTCTTCTTCAGGAAATGGTTATAGGATATAGTCCTTATCCTCTATAACCCGCTCTAGGATACATTCCTCACGTTTCAAGCTACCACATTGTGAAGCTCCACACATCCACAGTTCTTTAGTCTTACCCAACCAAGCTGGAAGTTCTGATCCTGCTACTGTGGCAGAATCAAACTCCTCTACCGGTGTTCTCGTCACATCCCTATAGTTATGGTCCCTCAAGTTTATCTTTGTTATGGTTTTCATATGTCTCAGGTATATATGGTCATAACCCCAATCTTGAACCATTTTCAATTGTCACATGAATGGTCTTCCCAGAATGATTTCAAAGTTGTTCTTCTTGCCAAAGTTGACAACAGCAAAAGTGTGTTCATATTCAATGCCACAAGAAGTAACAAGTACTTTTTCTAGCAGTCCTATGGGCTTTTCCTTGTGTCCGTCTGCAAGCTATAGGGTCATTCGTGTGGATATCAAGGCAGATTGTCCCCATTTTCTCCAAACCTCTTTGGTTGCAATGGCCACACCAGCTCCACTGTCAAGGATTGCCATGGTTTTTACACCATTGAATTCCATAGGAAGGGTGGTGTTTCCATCTTCTCCCTCATAATACTCGCCTACCTTATTTAATGGCACTGGCCTAGTATTTAGTTGAGGCACTTCAAGCTCTTTGATGCCTTCCTCGATTTGAGTCATTGGGGTTTTTACACCAAATTTCTCTAGACATTTACCCACGTTAGCCCACATGTTTGGTCTTATTCTGAGCAACTCGGCTAACATTATTGTACAGGTGACTGGGGTAGATAGAATATCTACTAGCCCCTTTGAATCGATGGCCTTGTTGGGAGACAGTCTCTGTGATGGGACTGCAACCACATCTGACTTGGTCTCGTACTCTCCCATTTAGGACGGTAGTGTTCTTAGCGAATGGGGTTGACTATCCATAGATTGTACAGATCCTTTCTCGCCCCAATACGATTGCACGTCTAGATTCATTTGAGATCCAGTCTCAAATTCCTCTATTGGTGGTACAAACACTCCTCGTTCATCACCAGTCTTGTCTACTCATCTTCTTAGGTCATCCGCTTCATTGGCCTCTCTGACTTGTTTCCACAATTCGTCAAGACCATCTATCTCTTTACAACCCTCAGGTATAGCTTGGTGAAATCCCTCGGAAGAGTTATCTGTGGTATTCAGTACTATCCTTGGTTCTAATGCTAGGTCTTTGAGTTTTGGTCTGAGCTCATGACTAGAATCTGGCTCTTTTAGTTCCTGGTTTGGTGGGATTACTTGTGTAGGCATGACACGGATCACATCCTCAGGTTTTGCAACTGGTGGTTCTAGTAAAGCTTGGGCTGTTTGAATCATTTTCTTGCACATTTCAAACCTTTGCTTTTCTAGTTTTGTATAGGGATATGTCATCCACCTTTGTTCTTGGGTTTGGTTGTTTTTGAGCCTCGCATCATAGGCTTTCAAGAGGGCATCTAATGTCTCGTTAACCTTCTTTGCCAACACAGATCCTCCTGAACTAGCACTTCTCGGTTTCTCATCTGTGGATGGTTCTTCTAGAGGTTTAACCATCTGTGTAAGAGAAGGTGCCTCCTTTTCCTCATGTTATTTTATCTTCTCCTGAGCTTCGGTAAGCTTCTCAGCTAGGGATTTTTGCTCTCGTTCCCTGCTTGCTTTCATCCTAGTCTTTCTAGCTTTCCAACTATTTCGTTTGCTCTTGGTTTTCTGACTAGGTGCGTTTGTCTTTGGTCCATCATCTGTCTTTGGCCTCGTGTCACTTTCCGTGTTCTTTGTCTCTGGATTCTCATCAGCTTTCTTTTGGGCTTGTGCTCTAGTAACCACTTGATCTGGTACGACATTTTCCTTTTCTGAGCTACTAGGGAGCTGAACAATCCCTGATACATTTGTCGTGATTTTCCTGATTTGGTTTGGTTTTTTCGGGAAATCGGGGATCAAGTGAGTGATGCCACACTCAAGACAATAGGCATTTACTTCAGTGATCTCTGTATGAGGACATTGTTTGACCAAGTGGTTGTCACGACTTTTGTGACAATCTGTCTCTGGTTGAGGAGATTCTTTTAGCATTTCCTCTTGGCTATAAGCAAGCTTTGACCTAGATAAGCCACTCTTTGCAATGAATCGCAATGTCCTTTCGTCCATTTCATACCTTCTTTCTTTCGACTGAAACCCAGGAGGTGGAGGTTGTATCGGCCTCACCACTCCATGTGTTTTTCTCACATTTTGTTTCTCCGAAGGGTAGTACCCACTTTGGTTGCTATACCACATTGTAGCTGGTACTGGAGTTGGTTTATTTGATGCTTCCATCATTGGCATGTATCTCATGTCTACCTGCATTCTAGCACCTGACAGCGGAGGTTGTTGTCCTAAGACAAGCTGTGGCCTTAAAACTCCTACTGGTCCTGGCGCATTCCCCGTAATGTATCTAGGTGGAGTAGGTGCTTCTGGAACAGGTTGTACATACCTCTCCCTAGAATTTTCCATGCTATAATAGCACTCTTCCCCTGTAAGGTTCGTCCATTTTCTCTCAATTTCACACCACTTCGGCTCTCCCAAATCAGACCTTACAAGAGGAATCAACCTCTTGACCAAGTCGTCGATAAGCTTTTCTTGATCAATAGGTGCCGTTGGCTTGTCAATGGACTCACTTATCTGTGAAACACTGTGCTCAGAGGATGTGTCATCTCCTTGACTCTTTAAGTCCTTTTCTTTGTATGCCTCACAGTTATCCACTAGATAAAGAGCTTCTTTGATCAACTCGTTTAGAGTCATCCTCCTTATCATATGCAGATCCTTCTGAAGGCCCGCATCTCTCATTCCCTGGATAAAGATCAGCATCAGTCGTGCTTACATAGGTACTTCCGCTCTCGGACAGAGCTTAACATATCTCTTGAGCCGTAATGATGCTTTGCGTACTGATTCATCCTCTTTCTGTTTGAATCTATGGATTTGCGAGACCGTGTTGTGAGCAATGCCTTTTGGCGAGAATTCTTCAATAAACTCCTCAAATAGCTCATCTAGGGTCTCAAAATCCCATTTTTCCACCGAGTCGAACCATGTAGCTGCATCATCTTCTAGAGTCAATCCAAATCCCGCAAACTGTGTCGCAAAATCTGAAACTTCCTCTGCTCTAATCACTCTTCTAAAAGCCGTTACGTGATCTCTCGGATCTTCATCTCCGGAGTATTTTCTGTTTACCCATTTTTGGACTTGGGATGGTCTAACTCGTCGATTGTCTACAAGTCTAAACAGAGACTCTCCCAATCCTTCTCTCGTTATCGCTCTTGAAGGGAATCCTGGTGGCTCTCTTCTTGGAATTCCTATAGGAATTCTCGTGTTTGGTGCAGGCATTTGTGGTCCTTCATTGACCAAATATCCACCTCTTTCTAGTACAGTCTGTGGATTTGTGCTTTCTACAACTCTGTATTCTCGTCCATACTTGTCGACAACTATAGATCTCCATTGACAATCGACTCCGTATGTGTAGACATATAAGAGCTTGTAATCCGTTATCTCTTCTAGGTATGGATCTGAGCACCTAAAAAGATTGACCTCATTGTCGTCAATGTATCTATATAGTCCTTCACTCTCACGACCAATCATCCAAACTCTCTCAACAAGATGGGTCTTTATCAATTGCAAGTTTGGAAGATCCATTGTGGGAGGATATTCGTCTATCGTCGGGATCTCCAAGCTTGTGTAAGCTGCGTTTGAATCTAGGGTAGACATGATTTCTGGGCTTAAGATCTTTTGCTTGGTTCAAGTAGACTTAGTCCACTGTGTTCAAGTGCTTTGGTTAGGGAAAAGTCGAAACTATGTCCAAAACCGCAACCGTTTCGTCACAATTCTCGCAAATTGTCGCTTTCAGACACCCCTAACTTTCGGATGAATTTTGAGGCCTTAAACGATGTTTTTTTCAAAGTTGAACTAAATGGTTGCCGTAGGCATACAGTTAGTTCAAGTTTTTCTCTAAGATCTATAGATCCGCTCTCAGGCTACGTTTTGATATAAAAACTTTTCCAATCCGATACCATTTGTGAAAGTTATGGCCAAAATAGTGAAATGCAGTTTAGACTGGTCAAAATGAGTCCAAATTCAATTTTAAAAGAAGATTTGGGATCTCTGTGACACTGTGAACACTTCTGTATGGTCAAAAGCATAGTTGGACCCTAAAACTGGCCTAGAGACATCCTACGTGTAGGATGTCTATATGCTCAGAATTTAACAAAATTTGGTCCAGAGACTCCCCTTAAGTCCAACAACACAATGGTATGCTCAGATTTGAGTTTGGATGTCAAAAGTGGCCTTGAGACATCCTACGCGTAGGATGTCTTTTTTGCTCAGAATGACTTGAAATTTTCACCCCAGCTTCTCCTTGATGTGCTTATCACAGTGGTGTGTTCATAGGTTGGTTTGGAGTCCTAAATCAAGCTAGAGACATCCCACGCGTAGGATGTCTAACTGCTCAGATTTTGTCCAAACTTGCACTGTAGCTTCCCCTTGATGTGCTTAACTCACAGCTATTTTTACTTTTTGGTTCTGACACCTATAGGTTGGTCAAATGATCAAGAATCTGCTTTAGAAGCCTGATGTTTGTTCTGATGAATTCCTAAGTCAACTCAACTCCAAATTGGACCAAAATTGACTAGGAGGCTTGCCTAAGGCTATATGACAGCATGGTATGGTCAAAGTAGAATTTTGGTCTCAAAATCATGCAGGAGACATCCTATGCGTAGGATGTCTTTTTGCTCAAAATGAACCCAAATTTGAACTACAAACTCTCCTTAAGGTGTTGATCACTGTGGTATGCTCAAAATTAAGTTTGGAGTGCCAAATCACACATATGACATCCTACGTGTAGGATGTCTTTTTGGCCTGTTTGACCCCATACTTGTCCCACAGCTTCCCCTTGATGTCAGCAACCCAGTGGTATGCTTAGATTTTGGTTTGGATTTCAAAAGTCCCAAATTTTAGTTGTTCTTGCCTTTTTCAGTAAAAAATGCTAAAGTCCGTTCAATCTTCCTTTTACTGATCCAAATGAGATGAAATTTATCACATGCACTCAAAACATCATGTATAACATGCACATGAAGTCACCCTATGGTTTGGTCTCAAAATTATGCCTTGGGCACAATTTGGGTAGGATGTCTGGCAATTCTTGTCTATCTGGCCTTATCCTGTCAAGATATGGTCAAGCTCCCCTTTCAAGGTGAAAATAGGGTAAAACCTACCTTCTGAACACACTGGTCAACTCAGAATTTCAAAAAAAATGCCCAGATCACCTTGTAGACATCCTACGCGTAGGATGTCTACTGCTGATTTTTTGAGACTGAAGTGTCCCTGATGCTTCCTTATGCTCTCAGCAAGTGCAAGTATGCTTCACAATTGCAAAAACATGCAAAAATCACTCAATTTAAGCCTTTTCTGAAATTTTACGTTTTGTGACTCCGCCTTTTGGCTTTTGGTCAACAAAAATAGGGAAAAACACCCAAGTCAATATGTCACTAGGGTAAAATCTACCCTCTGAACCCACTGGTGCAGTCAAAATTTTCAAATTTGGTCTCCAGAACCCCCTTGAGACATCCTACGCGTAGGATGTCTATGTTTACAAAATTGCAGGTTTTCTTCACAGAACCCTTGCAAATGCTCTTTTATATGCACAGCATCAGTCAGTCATACAAAAATATCCACAAAGCTTGTTTAATGCATTTTTACCCTCAAAAGCACACTTTTTCGTGATTTCAAATGCAATCAAGCACTTTAGAAAATAATTCAGTGTTGAATAGCTCTAGATCACAATCGGATCACTTAACTAAAGCTACTCCTACAAATCATATGGGGTTGTGCATCTATGAGTAGAAAAACGCTTCACTGCCACACACGGACTAGTAAACGCTTTTATCACCTCACAAATCACTCGACCACCAACAACTACTCTAATCCACAGATCCTAACTAAACCTATCTAGTCGCAGACCCTCGGCAAGACGCACGCTTCCTGGCTATCCACTTGATCGCGGAATATCCTCTTCCGGATCCACTTAAGAAAAACGCTTTCTTTAGCCGAAACTAAATCAAGCAACAATCACACGAGTGCTAGTAGGAAACCTACTTAGGTCCTTGTGTCCCCGGCAGTGGAGCCAATGTTGGACGGGAAGAGAATCACACACCCATGAAGTGCATGCAAACACTACCTAGATCAACATAATGTCAATCGAGGACACAGATGACACGATAGGCACACGGAGGAAATCTCTTGAGCTTGTCAGACTGAGATCATCCTACACATACAACACTCAGGAAGGCCAACTAAACCACAATCATGAACCTCACTACCCTCAACTACACCACCTAGCCACATACACACATACGGAAGGTAACTCACCTAATCATGTCAGATTCGTAGGAAACTTAAGGAACACCATCCCCTCACTAGGATACACCTGTCCCTAAGCTTCTGCACTCAAAACCCTCACTCTAAACCCGTCTGCGGAAAACGCGTAGGATGACATAGCAGAATTTTGAAAGTGCCCAAAACTGAAATTTATGAGTACCTATGCATAGCTTATGTCGCCACGATTCTATAGACTACTAGCACGCAGAAAACAGATATCGTTTGATACACTTACGGCCACAAATAGCTCATAGATGCGTCGGCGTGTGCGCTTCGTCTCGCGTGGAATGCTTGGCGTGGTCGCGTAGCTCTCCTCGAGCCTACAGCAATGGTGCAGTCGGATCTCCAATGTGTTGAGCGAGCAGGGCGTAGCAAGAGGATGAAGCTCACACTCACTCTCTTTCTCTCTCACACACAGTAGACGGCAGCGCTCAAACTTTGATTATGATTAAAGTCTTCTTACAAAATGACCTAGGTACCTTATATACGAAGGCTACCTTAGGTTTAACCAAAAATGGGGTTGAAAGGGTCAAATGGCTTTGTATTTACAATCTGGAAGTTCCATTGCACCCCGGCTTCTGAAACTAGAATAACTACTCATTACAAATGACGTTTATATCCATAATCCGCAGCATTTCATAACTCGCAAAAGATAAGACTTTGGTACGAAACTTGAGTTATGTTGTGTTGTTGACCCAGCGGTCAACACAAAGCTTCAAGTAATATTCTCCGTGGTCTAACAATCTTAGCTAGTATCGGTACTTCTCAAGCTAGAAGAGTTGATCATAATTACGTTGTGTCGCTCATGCTAGTATAGGTGAGTGTAAGCGTAAAAGTCTATGTATATTAAATTTGGTGAAGTGAAGGAGGAAGTCCAAAAGACACTCACACATTGAGCACAATGAGGTATGAGTGGAGAAGCTTCTAGATCAAAAACCCTTCTTGGAAACATGGAAGCTATTGAGATGTTTTTTGATGTCACATGTGCTACATTTGTTCCTTGAAGCACCCATCAACTCTGTCTTTTACACTGCACGCTTTTGTTTGACAAGTTACTCTTATGCATATAGAGTGTCCCATAATTGGCACATGCATTAGGCACTCTTTCTTTATTTTACCCAAGCACTCACCTTGCATGACAAGTAATTCAAGTTCCAATGCTCAATTCCAATAAGAGCGTACACCAAAGGCACTTATTTCCCACCCGGTTGTTTTTCCTTTGTTCATCCAAGTTTTAGACCCTAATCTAGAGAAACATCATCTTCTTGTATATATTTCTTCTACATTAGCAATAAGGAAATTGCTACTCAGATCAATCAACAACAACTTAGAGCTACAACTACAAATCACAACACACTTATCAAGAGCATCTCTAATTTTCATGGGCAACAACAAAGCTCCATTACAAAATGGGACAATAATAAATCTTCATCAAACACGAGAAAAACGGAGAATGGCATACAAAGCTACGACAGGCAAATGACAAATTTAGCAAGAAACCCATCAACAACCAACAAAAAAATCTCTCATAGTGCTTCAAAAATGATAAAATTTTGCAAAATGAAGTGGAATTTGAGTGTAAAGTCCATATCATCAAGTCAACGACAAAGGAAAGCAACATCAAAAGCCATCTTCAAGGCCAACAGTGGTCATCAAAAGAAGAATGTGACAACAATTTTCAAAATTCTGTGACAATTGAATTCCAACACATGCATCAATAAGAGCACATGAGATATGAAGCACTCAAGGAAGGGGGCATCGTCATTAACGACAAAGCACTTTACAAGCTAAAGACCAACCTTTAAGATAAATTTAAAGACAACACTAACAACAAGGTTGCACATGATCGTGTTGAGGGACAACAAAAGCTAGGAAGGGGGGAATGTAAGCAGATTAACTAAATGGGTGCCCACCTGGCTGGATAGGTAATCAAACACCACATTGTAGTCTATTATTTTTTCAAGCTAGTATAGTGATAATTTGTGTAACTCTTGATTCCAAAGTAGCATGTCAATGAGAGATAGTGCTATCATGATATTTGTAAAGGTCTATATGAGCTGGTCACTGGTCAATTACAAAGCCCTAGGTATAAATGTCATTGACTTTAATGTGAAGGAAGGCTTATGTTTAAAGAAGAAGGAGCTCTATATAATGTACACTCAAGCTACTAAGCTGATCCAACTTGTAATCAACTTTTCTAACAATTGGGTAATCCATTTTCATTTTTGGAACGTGCATTGTGTTCCTCTTTTCATGCTCTTTTATCCAAGTGTAAGCATTGTCAAATTTGATGTGGTTCATAACTACACGTTTGTGAGCCTTAATTGCAAATTTGAGTGTTTAAATCACTATTTTTTGATGTTTTGACCATAGGAGAGTGCTCCTAGATCATAGGGAAACCTTTTTGGATAGTTCTATTGCAGTTTAGGACCTTTTTGATAATGGATTTTGATTTTGATAGCTTCTTGAATTGCGACCAGACTCGATAGAATAGTGTCCCTAGGTGTCTTAGACCTCCTAAATTTTTGTTGCATTTTGAGTCTCTTCGAGTGCCAAAATGGCGTGATGACCTAGAGAATGAGAAAGGACATAAGAAGATTTTCCTAGTCATTGAGTGGTGATTTGCTTTTTGAGTTGGTGTGTTTTCTTGTTAGGTTCACTTCATGAGATTGACAACCTCAAAGAGTCTCCGTGCCCCATCCGAGTCACTTCCCCTATGTATTGAAATTATGTTAGGTGCTAGATAGCTATGCTACAAACGTTCATCACGATGACCCGCTAACAATGACCATACCATTGAGTTTGAAGAAGAGGTTAGAGCCAACAAACAAGAAAATTTCTATATAGGCAATTGAGTTTGAAGAGGAAGTTAGAACCAACAAACAAGAGAACTTTGATACGGACCAAAACGGGGTGCAATACCTCAAGATACAAGATCCTGATAGTAGAGAAATCGGGATTGGAGATTGATACCCTAATTCCTAATAAGGCTGTGAAAAAAGGACCAAATTAGAAAGATATGACTTAGCAGATACTAAAACTTTGAAACGTGTAGCCACGGATAACCCTAGGCTTGGAGTCTATTGTTGGGAAGTCAATAATGTTAGATATTTGATCTGGACTACCCATGCCAAACCATGAGAATTGAGATCCTTGAAGATAGTGTATATATTCAAGATAAAGGAAAAGGGATCAACAGAACTACCAATCCATCTCTTTAGGGATTGTTATAACAATGATTTTGTTAGGATAACTCCAAAGGAGATTGAGCAGATTAGATACCAAGGACATTCAATCCAAGAAGTGATTACAAGTATAGTACATGAAACTGAACATAACATAGGCCCAAATCATAGAGCCTATGATGGCATGTTCAATCAAAGATGAAGTACAGCCAGGGGCAACCACCTCAATGATGGAATCAAGTGTAGAAAATTAGAAACCACCTACAATAGGGAAAGAATGGGTGACACTAGGACAAGGAGAGGTCCACATGAGTCACATCTACCAGATAGCTAGTGCGAAGGTTTAATAGGAAAAACATAGGCTAGAAGAGAGAGAGCGGGAACTGAGAATAACTGTAGAGTCAAACCAGGAGACTTCCAATATGGGTCAAAAAATATAGCGGATGAGGGGATCCATATGACCACTTAGCCAGATTTAGAAAAGTTTTGAGATTTGAGCACATAACTGACTTCCATACACAATTTGAGCGGTTTAGAATGACCTTAGAGGGTAAAGCTTTAACTTGGTTCTAGACTATACCTCCTTGATCAATCACCGATCTACCAACTTTGGCAATGAGATTTGTTGTTGCTTGTTCTAAACTGGGAATAAAGCATAGTATGGTGGTACATATCTACAGTTTCAAACAAAAACAAGGAAAAATTGTCAGAGATATTGCGAGAGTCAAATGAGACAATATATAGACAGATGTCCGGAGTTGGAGATTCTAACCAAGGAAAGACTTGTCTCACTATTTTTAGAGGGACTATTAAACAAATATTTACATGCTCTTTTGTATTGCAAGAAACACATGACTTGGGAAGCGTACAGTCTAGATGCGATTGACTTCAGTGATAATTGCGAGATCTTCAATGAGGAGAGCTGTGCTAAAGATACACAAAGCGAACAAACTACATCCATCATACCAACAAAAGTAGGACCAGTTGTTGCAGTTCCTGCCAATGCTATGAGGAAATGCTTAAATGCATGAGTGATATGATGACCAACATGCAAAGCGTGATGCCTATGAGAGGCTAAGGACAGGGACCAAATCAAGGACAACCTCTTGAACAACAAAGACAAGTGAAATGGTGTGCCATTGAAGGAAAATGGACAAATCATGAGACAAATGAGTGCTATTACAAGCCCAAATATGATGGAAATTTTTTTTATGTGTCAATGATGCCACAAGGACAACACATGCCAATGCAAAGATTGCCTATGAATATGGAGTGATCACAACCAATTGTAGGCCAACAACAACCACTCCTAGGGAATAATGCTATATCAATCAAGTATATGTTTCCTGAGAGATAAGTGGATGAATAAGATCTAGTACCTATTACTCCATACCTTGAAACAAGTTCAATAACAATGGGGATAGAAGAAGAGTGGTATAATCAACCGATTGGCCTTTGTAGAGCCAATGTATCAAGCACCTGTGGATACAACACATGTTTATTTTATTGCAAACCATGGAGCTAGATCACCTATGCTCAAGCCAATGCCCAAACCAAAAACTGGAAATTGCCATAACTATGAAGCAAATGACCATTGAAAAAATGGTTGTCCTAAACCAAATGAAAATGCCAACAAGAATTGATAGTATGCCATTGTGACCTATGATGGGAGCACGTGCATTTTCTAAGTGGGGTATAGCCTTTTTGGGTTCAATACAACCATTGGCATACAAAACTTAGGTGCAATATATTATTGTGGCCACATATTACTTGACCAAATGGGTCAAGGCACAAGCCACTATGAAGAATAATGCTAGAACTACTACTACGTTCTTGTACAAATGCATATTCACTAATTATGGACTTCTTATTGAGCTTATAAGTGATTGTGGATTGCATTTCATCAATGAGGTGATAGAACACCTACTAGAAGAGCTCATGGTAATCCATAACAAATCTGCATTCTATCATCCCCAAGAAAATGGTCAAGCAGAACATACAAATAAGGTTATGAGCTTTGTACTAACTAAGATTGTTGTTCAGGTAGAACGGACTTGGAAATGTATCTTCATTCTTCCTTGTGGGCTTATCGCGTTTCATTCAAGACTACTTTGAACATGAATCCTTTTAATTTGGTCTATGACTTGGATGCAATACTGGAATGGAGTTCTTATTACCCACTCTCAAATTTGTATGCGAGTTGGAATGGAACATGCACAAGTTGTGAGAATGACTCTTAGACTTAGAATGACTAGATAAAGAATGATTAGCGGCCATTGCCCATATATATGCACAAAAACGAAAACAAAAACAAAAACAATTCTTTGACTCACATTTGCTGACTAAAGTTTTCAAACCAAGGGATTTGGTTCTAGTGTACTCCTTGAAACAACATATACCCAAGTTCAAGAAAAAAGGACGTGGTCCTTTTGTCATTGAAGATGTTTCACCAAGTGGTGCAGTCAAACTAGCCATCTTAGATGGGAAAGTCACGGAAAATTGGATTAGTGGATGTCGACTCCACAAATACAACCGATGGAGGGTGCATTTATGTTCTGAAGAAGAAATCTGCAAGACAACCAATTCTTCAAGCATACCACTCAATACCCTTCAAATTCAACCCCTAGCAGAGGATGAGGTTGAGACTGATGATGAGTTGATGGATGGTCTTGATATGTGAATCACAGTGAATCTAAAAGAGGATTACAAAGTCAAGGCTTTAGCAGATACAAGAGCTAGATTCAATGTGGTTAGCTATTCTACTTATTGCAAAGCAACTACTCAACCACTTGAGTATTGTCAAATGACTGTCAAAGGATTCAACAAAAAATCCACACCAACTCTAGGGAAAATCAACTTGAATGTTATGATTCATGGATTCTCTTGCTCTCATACTTTCATATGCATAGTGGATGAACATATGAATGAAGACCTAATATTAGGAGTTCCTTGGATGCGAACCTACAAATCAATCCAAGCTTGGGATGCAAGAATTCTAGAACTTACACTTAAAGGAGGAAAACTAAAGGTACCATTTTCATACAACAAAGAAGAGTGGAAAGAATCTCTCTGTGAATTCCAATCAATGAAGCATGAGTCATTGGACACAATTACTTTCTGTATTGTCAATGCTTTCTTCTTCTTACAATCATAACATGTAGGGAACTAGGAAAATATGGATACCTAAAAGTCAGATTATCAATAAACCTTGACAAATATGGGTGCCTAAAAAGCTGCTATACACTATCAACAAGCCTAAGGAGAACCCTTTGTACCTACATCATCAACAAAAACCGCAGTTACCAAAGATGAAATGGGTATGGAAACCAAGGAAGGAATATACAACTAAGATCAGAATGCCAACTGCCCAAAGCAAAAAAGTCAAAGTACAGACAAGATAAATGACATATCAATGGGTACCAAAGACTCCACCAAAACTAAATTTAACCTCAGTCGAGTATAAATGGGTACCAAAGAGTAAATCATCCGCCACAATGGTGACCACAGATTCGAGTACTCCTATGACAACAACTACATATCACACAATCAAAGAACAGGCTCAATTGCTACAAGATTTACTCTTCAAGAGAGTTAAAACATAGGATACCTCGCCATCAAAAAACCTTGGGTGTAATACTGAAGACCACCTCTTGTACAACATAGTGTGTTTACATGCATTGACACCAATAGCATTATAGGGCCAATCAAGTCCATGCATAGACACAACTTTCTAGCCCATGCACCGCACAACCCGGATGATACTTTGTCATCCCAGAGGACTTGATCAAGGAGGGGGGGAGACTTCTGAATGTGGACCAAAGCATATAGGTCTGGAAGAGAAAAAGGAAAATATTTTGAAGTAATTGGGTGTTAACGTGTGATTTTTTCAAAAAAAATCAAATGACATGCCCTAATAACAAGATGAATGGGGAATGCAATATGATAACCTCTAGGTGCGCCTTATATTGTACACACATGTCAAAAAGCCAAAAAATAGTGCAATTTTTACTCGTACGGTGTGTTTTCATGCAAAAATCATGATCAAAATGGAGTAATCCACAAAAATATTGCCAAATAATAACATTAGAAGTGTTTTTGTGTTTTTGAGTGTAGAATAGAATTTTTATGAGTACTTGCTAATAGAAGCTAATAAAAGCCAAAATAAATCAAATAAAATAAATAAATAAGCAGGAATGTCAAAATCCGACTTCAAACGCCAAATCCCAAAGCTCAATAAAAAGGCCAATCTTTTTTTTAGGGAAATTCCGATCAAAAAACTCGGCGACGGCGACTCTAACTCACTAACCTTTTGGAAAAAATTGCAAGGAAGGTCCATGAAAGTTGATTTTTAGAAATTTTCAATTTAGGAGTACATTGTGAAGCCTACTGAGCTCAATGGGTAGGTATTGGATAAGGGGTGTTGGCAAAGGAGAGGTATGTATAGTCCCTTAGGCCATTTTCCCTCTCATTTGCATCCTAGCCTTTAGAGAGAGAGCTTCAGGTTCTCGATTTTGGCGACCTTCCACTCGCTCCTATGCACTATCTGTCAGCCTTAGTCACTCCAACCATGAGGGGTAAGTTCCTAAATGTGTCTAGAAGTATTTTGATTATCACTTTGCATACCAAAGGGATGTAGGGGCACAAAAACACAAGGCAATATGGGAACTTTTGGGAACAGAAACACCAACACCGGCCACACCAGACATCCAAATTGCACCAAATATGAACCATAGGCTCATCTCAAGTAGGAGAACACATTGATGGACTCAAAGGTGCAAAATATGCGAGAAAAGATGACCTAGCATCTTTGGTGCCCCGAAGATAAAGGGGCCACATCTGGACCAAATTTGACATATGTTGGGAAACTATGGAGATTTAGGGGTGCATTGGAGTCCCAATCATCAACATAGGGCAAAATGACCATATCTTCACCTTAAAGAAACATTTGCACCACAGTGCAAAATACTGATCCGTTTGACCTCAAACTCAAGGGGGGCACTCTATACATTACATTGGACCTTCACTAACCTTCAATGGGGACACACAACTACTGGCTAGTGACTCCAAGTCAAACTCAAAAGAGGACCATCAACTTCATCGGGGGAATACCAAGTACAAGAAACACAACCAACCCCACCATAACTAACATAGTAGAAGCTAGATAGGGCATCACGAAGCCTACATCACATTGGTACAAATTTTTCATGCATAGATTATCCCAAGATGCACTTTGCCGTAGCAAAGAGACTAAAAGTGGCCATGACTGACTTTTAGCTTTTCAAATGATCCCACACTTTATTAAGCACCAAGATTCAACCCTAGAAAGCCAACCTAGTTGACGTGAGCTCAGAATGACCCAAAATCATCCATATCTATCTTGGGCCTACCTAAGATAGAAATGTCACCAAGAGGGCTTGACTAGTCATTTGTGGACACAAAAATATTCATGGGGCTCAAATAAAGTACCTTGCCAAGTTTCATCAAGTTTGGCACAACATAACTCCAACTATCACCAACAGCTCTGAAAGCGGAAAAGCGGACACCTATGCATTCAATCTAGCACCAATTTTGATGCATTTACATACATCTGCATCTTAGGTGTACCTAAGATAAAGTTTTCTAGAATTATACTTTTTAGTGCTCTTCTTTGCTTTATTAGCTTTTCTACTTGTTGGGAATTGTTGGAATTGGTCTCACCACCAAATTTGATGATATTCTGCCAGGTTCAATCTCATCTATTTCAAGAGCTCCAAAGAAGAAGACCATGAAAGAAAAGTTGGCCAAAATTCCTCCATATCAAATAGAGGAAGTATAACTAAAAGAAGCAAATGTCACATGGCTTCCCAAGGAGCAGCTAGAGAGTCAACATGTCATTGTCTACCATGGCACCTTCAAAAGTGCACAAGGATCCATAGTAGAATTCCAAATGTTGCCAAAGGAAGCTCAAGACCTTGCTAAAGAAGATTCAATCATGCCACTTTAGGAGAAGATTGGCCTCAAGGACTACATAGAGCTGAAGCCCTGCACTGTGGATTATCTGAGGGCCTATGAGTGCTTACACAACATCATAGAAGAAGAGAGGGCAACCATTTTATATTTGAATGAATCCCTGATAGAAGTAAACATCATAGAGGATCAAGTGTAGATGTACTAAATCTGCAAAAAGGAGGAAGCACAATGAGAGATTGACAGCTACCCACAACCGACATTTTCACCAGTGGATCTATTTCATTCTCTGATCTAAAGAAAAAAGAGATAGAGCAAGCACTTCGGTTCTACCACCAACATTTTCATTTCACTGCAAAGCGGCCTCCCGGGTACATGGTTCCAAATCATGTCGTGGATTCTACATTTACTCAAGCATCAAAGAAAGAGGGAGTAAGTGAAGTGAACGATGCCCAATATGTCTTTGCAATCCTCACCCATGTAAAAAAGCTAGAGAACATATTCTTTTTGGGAGCCCCAAAAGTACTAACATGGATAACCTACATGCTATCGGCCAAATTGAGCATCTACCACCTACCCTAGATAAAAATTTATGGATACTGTGCAAAAATGATGATGAAGAAGAAGTACAGACCAGAGCTCCACCGGTGGCCACAAGATTGAGGAAAAGGCTGGTCAATGTAGCAAGCCAAGAGACCACTACTGCAACAAAGGCCACTGAAAGAAACAAAGAGGAAGAGGAAAATCCTCTCAAAAGGAAGAGAAGATAAAAAGGGAAGGCTAAGTGTTGAAGGACCCAAGAAGAGGCCAAGACCTACGGCATCAGTAGAGGCACCAGCCCAAAAAGCGGCAAGGGTTGAGAGGGAAGCCATCACTTTTGAGCTTGAAAGAGGGCTGAAAGGTGACTTTGAAGATAAATGGAGACCCTCACCTAGAAAATTCAAAGTTTGATCCAAGAACCCCATGTATAATGTGCATGATGATCCTATGGCGGGGCTAGAACATCTCTATCAACAAGAAGAACGTCAAAGAGAGCAAGCAAAAGCACAAGACAAAGAGAAAACACCGCTTAGAGAGGACTCCCCCACTAGAACAATTACACACTGAAGAACAAAACTTTACTCCTCCAAGAGAGAAACCATGAAAAGAGGAAAGTGCTCCAAATTCTAGAAATGTTGAAGCACAGATAGAGCCTACAGAGGAGCCTAAAAAGGACCATATGATAAGCCATATTAGGTCCTCCCAACCAAGGCCCCGAACACACAAACAAATCAGCCTGAAGCAAGCCACTCAAGAAACTTGGAAAGTCTAGATGACATTGATGAGTACGCACAATTTTCACATGATGTGGTGGATAAAATGAAAGACGATATCTATGCTCTCCACCAACAACTTCACAATTTGTATGAGCAGTTGCAATACTCAAACGACCGGCTTGACATTGCCAACACTTTCAATAAAGCATACAAAGAAGCAATGGAAATCAAGCACAAGGAATTGATAGAACTAATCGCAAATCTGTAGCAGACTTGGAAGCTCTCCAAACAAAGAATCAACAACAAGAGCAATAGTTTAAAGAAGCAACCAGCCCTTTACAAGAATCAGCTTCTATAGTACAAAGGCTGCAGATCCAACTAAATATTGCCAATAGTCAACTGGCACAGTCGGAATCTCATTGCCAAGAGAAAAATGCATTATTGAATAAGCTCAAGGACAACCCAACAGTGACCACACTATAGGGAAAATATGAGGCCTATAAAGATGTGGAACAAAAGGTTCAAGACGTAGAAATGGAGCTAAAGCTAGAGAAAATGCAGAGAAGAGAACTATCCATGGATTCATGTAGCATGAAGAAGAATATCAAGGGATTCAACACTACTCAAAGAAGAACTGAGCAAAGCACAAGAGGCTGCCAAGGCACATGTATCCACATCGGGGGAAGACCAAGCTAACTTGGAAATGGGAGATAAAGATACCTTACAACTCATGGACTTTGAAGTAGACACCACTCAATAAGGCAATCTCCTAGAGCAAGAGATTCCTCAAGAAGAAGTTGGACCCTCATCTTTTTAAAAAAGCTGAATTGTAGATGCAAAAGTTGATTCAAAGAAACAAGTGGAAGTAGAGACAGAGAAAATTTGGAAAGAGGTGATGCAATGGGAAGAGCGGATCCTGCACTCAATCAATGCCAACCTTCTCACACCGGACAATATCAATGAAGCATGGTATCAGCAGGCTCTCCCCTTCCCATTCATAAAGTTTGAAGTTCTACAAATCAAAGAAATATTGCTAAAGGACTTCCAAGACAACCCAACAATGACACATCAAAAATGGCAAGAGATCTAGAAAAACAGAAGCTAGTAACAACACTTAATCATCTAGGAAAAGAGGCCAACTTGACTCAATTACCCAAGGTTCCCACCACCACAAAATGGCCACCCATAGAGACTTATATGGTGGGCACATTCTCTTCTACCATCCAACTATTCATAGGGATACCTGACTTGGCGTGCATCATGCCGGTCAAGATATCCAAAATGCTCCTCACTTGCTTACAAACTTTCCACTGTATAGAGCAAACAGATGCAGCTAGATGTCATTCTTTGAAGGTAACAAGGGATTGTGCTATGATCTATTAAGCCAACCTTCAAAGGAAGTGCTCCATGGATTTTATGCTTGGGTGATGTGTATACTATCATATTACATGCAAAGGTATTCTATACGAGCTTCTTCACTTATAGATCCAAAATCTTTGGCCCTGTCACTCACCACCAATTTGAGAGCCAAGTTTGTTAGCTACTCAATAGTTGAGCAAAGGAACAAAATAACCATGTAGTCCATGTCAACAGAGGACAAAGAACTTTGCCTCAAGTACCAACAAGGTCTTGAGCAGCATGCTAGAAGCACTAAATCAAGAAAGCCCGCCCACTACTTAGCACCCTAAGTAGTTGTGTCACGGGGACGACACAAGCAAGGAGGGGGGAATGTGCTCAGCTAACAAAGCAAAAAAAAAGAGCATCAAAGAGACACCACTCTCATTTTTATCCCAATTTGTATTAATGCAAAATCCCACAAAGTCCAAAGTCGTTGTAATATTATTGATTGCCAATGAGTGTAAAGGGGACGATGGCTTCCAAATTTGTAACTTTATGCAATCCTTAAGCCTTCTTATTGAGCCTAATTAGCTAGGAATCCATTCTTAAACCTTGTCTAAGGTATAAAAGCCAACTTTTGTAGCTTTGAACCCAAGTTTTTGGATAAATGAAAGTGAGCATTGCTAATCCGAGCATACCAACAAATTTGCAGGGGAAGATCTTTCATTTAATGTAAGTTTCTTGCAATAAAAATGTGTTTTTAGTCATGTCCATCTACAGGATGTTCTTGCTCCTATGCACAATACACGCACCAAAACTGATTTTTTTACCTTAGGCATAGATAGAGCACGTCTAGAGGAAGCTATAGAGTGCTTCCCATGCCAAACCCAAATGACCTAAAATAGGTCTTATGCCTGATTTTTTTGAGTGTCAAAAATGACATTTGAGCACATGAGAGTGTTGAGGATACTCTGCTCTTGCTAGGGATTAAGTTTTGTTGCATTCAGAGTCTCATAGCTACAGTAATAAAAGTGGCTTTTGATGTCGGACACACATTTGAAACTGAGTTAGGTAGAAACCACTTAGACTTGGGTTTTTTGAGAGATTAGCTATCTCTTGAATCCTCCATTCACTAGTCGGATCAACTACGTTCCATGGATTGACAAATTTTATGTCTATGGTTCTTGCTTTGCTAGTGATAGCCGTTTTTCGGCTTTCCATAATTGCCATAGTAAGCTACCTCACCCTATCAAATCACTCAAACATTTTGGTTATCCCTACCATTTCATTGTACATAGGCGTGTGTGAGCTAGGGGACTTTTCCCATATCTTCTTAAAAACCCTTAATTAGCTAGTCACTGGGCTAATTGAGCCAAAAAATTAAATATATATATAAAAAATATAAGTATATTATGGCCCATTTGTGTGTAAATATCATTGTATATAGGGCCTACATAAAAGGATTTTTCATAATTATTTTGGTATTTATTTAAATATTTCTACCTATGGTGTGTTATTTATGCTATGTACATTGACTCACCATTACCATATTTTTTCTTACCATTTTTCATACTCTTTATTCCATATAAAAATAATTTCATGCAAGCTTCTCTTATTTTTGGTGTAACTCCATCCCAACAAAAATCCAAAAAAAACTAGTTTATTTATATGTATATTTTTTCACTATTGTCATTTTTCCTTCCTACATCTATTCTCTATTACTCTCATAAATTAGACCACCAAAAATATTCATCTTTTTATGGTAGACTTATAATGAGAGAGATTTATTTTGATCCCTTTATATTTTTTCCACCTATATTATTTATATTTGACATGTATATATTTTTTTAGACCCCTCAATATTTGATTTTCTTAGTTGTACTATTCACTTATATCATGATCTCAACAATATCTTCAATTATAGACCTACCAAATAAGGTCAAGGGTATGTGGCATGCATGCATGCACCATGGGGAGCTCACTCTTGGAGGTATTCAAAAGAATCATCCAAAGAAGGACCTCACAAGGACCTTGTGCAGTGGAAAACACAGTCGGTTTCGCTGAATTTTTAAAGATCACATGCTCCCCGAATTTGAAAAGGTGATACAAACAAAAGTTGTAGCTCGTGAGTTGAACTTTCACCTCAAATTGTTTCATATTTTTTTGAGCTACGAGCTGTGAGCTATGATTTTATTGGTGAACCCCAGTCTGCCCATGCTATGCAGCCACACTCCCTCTTCCACTTTATCATTTTCCTCTTTCACACGCACTCCTCCCTCTCCTTCCCACTTCCAAACCTGCAACTCCCATGTCTTAATTCACCCTTTTCACCATTGCCACATCTCTCACACCTCCATAGCCTTCATCCTCCATTTCTACACCCTAGGTGTCCCCCTTTCTCTCTACATATATGTCCATATTACCATACTCTCTTCAGCTTTGTAAAGAACTTCAAAAAATCAGCAAAAATCCAAGGTTAACCTCTACAAATGAAGGCTTTATCATGAATTTTCCAAGGTTTGAAGATAACGTAGCTTCATTGACACGCGTTACTTCGCCATGCTGACCGCTTCTTCTACCGGTGTTGTAAAGAGGTGAATGTCAACTTCTCCAAGCTTCAACCTTGCTTTACAAGCTTATCCCTTCTCTAACTTTTCTCATCATATATCTCACCATTTGGTGAATGATTTTGTAAATATTTTTTAGTGATAATTACTAACTACTAACCACTAACCTTATTGTAAAATGCACCCTCTACTAGAGTAGGCACTCCCAAATTATTCACTCAATCCTCTCTCCTTTCATCCTCAAAAATTCTCTTCCCTTGAGCCCACATCCATGTGACTCAAAGGACAAGAGAGACCCACCCTCATTAAAAAATTTATTAAAAAAAATATGCATAATCTTTTATTCCTTCAAATAAACCTGATTAGGCCTAATCCAAATCGGGGCTTCTAAAACCTATAAATAGAGCCCTTCTCTCCCTTGTAAATCATCACATGATCACACTACACCACACCATTCTCAACACATAACACACCACTCTTCAAGCCTAGTTGTGTAGAGTGTGTGCATCGTGAGTGCTCTATTCCATCACTACACATAGGTGCATGGAGAAGCTTGAAGTTAGTTATGCCATCTAGAGGAGTGGAGTGTATGCCATACTCTTCACCACACTTGTAGCCTACTCTTGTGCATAAATAAGATTTATAGTTTTGGGTGCAATTGTATGCTGCAACTACAACTCTTCTCTCCAAATTGACTTGATAAGTTGGCTCATCAGGTGGTTGAAGGTATATTGTCCTTGAAGTTTGTTGTGCCATTTCATGCTTGGTGGTTTGAGGGCTTGTTGAATTGTTTGCCAAAACTTTCAATTGTAAGAGGGTGCTCGGTGAGAGGGCTCCCGTGACCCTAAGACAATTTGTGTATTGGCAACAAGGTCAAGTTTTGTGTTGTCTCTCTATTTCTCATCAAGCTTTGTGTGCATCTAGTCTTTAAGGCTAAGACTGAGTTGCTCAAGTTGATTTGTGCTCTTTACCTCTCTCTGGCGTGGTGAATGTTTGTGTTTGGTGTGTGTGGCTATCTTGCATTCCCCTCTCTTTGTGCGTTTGAGTACAAGGAGATATCACGTGCATCCTAGTTCGCATCTACAACTAGGTGGTGCCCCTTTTCTTGTTTGGTTTCTGGCTGTGGGTTGTTGTTGTCTCTGATTGTGCTTGCCCCAACCCCAATTGAGCAGCACAGGAGCCTCGAAGGGTGTTTAGAGGCCGCTCTTCTTGTTGCGCGCCCCGGACCGCCTCACTAGCATTGAATGGTGAGTCTTGATAGCCGACCGACACAATAGAAAATTTTGACGCATCAATATGAGCATGGAAAATGACATTCCAATCGGGCACTTATAGGATTGGGGAACTTGTTAGGGTCTTTTTTAATAACTCATAAGCGTGGTCACACTCCTCGGTCTAGTGGAATTTGATAAGAAGCGTATACAATGGACGAGCTATCTCATTGAAGTTTTAAATAAAATTCCGATAATAACCAACATGGCCCATGAATCTTTGAGCTTCCTTATAGTTTTTAAGTGGTGGCAAATTGGCAATGGCTTTAATTTTTCTCTTGTTTGTGAAAATCCCATTCTTGGACGCTATACGCCCTAAAATAACTCCATGCTTAAGTTAAACCAAAAATTGGCATTTGAAAGGGTTTGGAATTGAAGTTGATCTCTTCAGATAGCTGATTCTAGTGTTTGAATTTAGAGCTACTGGTAAGTCGTCAGTTCAATCAGTGAAACTGGAATAGAAAGTGGAAACTAGACTAAGATAGTTATCTGAACTAAAATAGTATACTAGAATGAGAAACGGAGTGGACAATTGGAAAAGTGTTTGCAATTTTAGATTCATAGTTTATGAATAACCAGTATAAGGTGTAACAGGTTGAAGCTCAATTGATTACAGCAGTAATGATTACAAGATGAAGTTATAGGCAAAGAGATTGTAGCTCAAGAAATACTTGGAAGGCTAAAACCAAGAGAGCTCAGAAGTAAGAAGCAAGAAGCAAGAAGCCCAATTACAATGTAAAGGGTCCTATTTATAGCCTTCTAGAAGTTAGTGTAGTAACTACACTGGTAATTATTGATGTGTGACTGATCCGTTGTTCGGCCTCACCTGCTGGAACTGTTTTTGCCTTCTACATCCTTCCCTCCTTTCTTGAATTTTGGTATAAATCCATCGCTTGATTCTGAAATGGTGTTGAGGAACCGATCTGGGTTTCTGGTTGAGGCCCAAACCCTATACCCTAAACCCATTTGTGTGTTTGCTAAGTCGGTCAATGTTCCTCATGAGTTGGCCTATGTTCCTCATGATAGTACTCCTCTAGAATCACTAGCTCTTTTGGTATTGCTACCTGTTAGGATTTGGATCGTGCTAGCTATGGTGGATGAAAGAGAAACATGGTGCAAGTGTGTGAGTGTGTGTAAGCAAGCTTATCACTCAAGTGAATTAGGTTCCAAGATAGGATTAGCTTGGACTCATAAACACAATCTTGAGTATTGACTTAGCTTAGCACAAGCTCACCATAGACAAGCATGTAGTGCAAAATGAGTTGTTGTTTATTGATTCAATAAATAAGCTTTAAGTAGCTCTACAGCCTTGCTCCACAATATGTGGGATAAATCCACTCTCCTCTCCTTGACTCACACCTTAGGACAAAGCTCACATTTTACAATCCTCCCCTTGAGGTTTGGACTAAGACAAGATACTGAAGATGCATGATCCACATGGGCTAACAAAATCCACACAGGATGGTGATATCCACACAGGAAAATAAAGTCCACAAAGGATGGTGATATCCACACAGGATGGTAAAAGTCCACACAAGAACAATCCACAACAGATGGTGATGTCCACATAGGATGATAAGCTGGTATCCACACAGGAAAAAAGTATTCCCCTACAAGTAGAGAGTCTGCATCTTCAAAATGGGTCTTCCCAAACGCTACCTTCGTCTTCGTCCTTTTTGTCTTCTACTATGTGAGCTAATCCTCTGTCAGGTCTCTTGCCTTCATTGCTTCTGTTGTTGCTTCTTTCTCCACTGCTACTGCCTCCACTTGAGTAGCACCGAGAAGGAGGGTGTCCCTTCCTACCACATTTGTTGCAAGGTTTGTTAGTGTAGCAATCTTTCGCTACGTGTCCCATTCTTCCACATTCATAACACTTTCGTCCGTTTGTCGATGTTGATGGCAAATATCTTCCCCTTGAAGATGTTGCGATGAAAACTCCTCCTGATGGGGTAAGTGAACCTCTTTGCTTTCTTTCTTCTGCTTGGACTGAGTTGATAACATCTTGAAATGGTGGTGCTGGTTCTTTTTCTTCAAGAATTGTGACTAAGTGGTCATAAGAAGGTGGAAGTGCACTTAAAAGTATGGCCACTTTTTCATCTTCTGGTACTTCAACTTGGATGTAAGTGAGCTACGTGACAATGCTCTTAAGCCTATTCACTAGGCTAGCAATGTCCTCCCCTTGAAGCATAGTAACTTTGTAAAGCTGTCTTTTAAGACTAACTTTGCTTCTTTTGGCTCTAGCTCCAAAATTACTTTCTAGGACATGCCACGCTTCATGTGCATGCTTACATTCATCTATGAAATGCACATAGTTATCATTCAAAGAAGTGATGATAATTCCCAATGCTTGTTCTTCTTTGGCCAAATTTTGTGCACTTGCTATGAGTGTAGATGCCCTAGTGTGCACTCCATCGGGTTCGGCTTGTTGCTCAAGGTGCTAATGACAGACCACACACATTTTTTCATAAGGTAGCCTCTTAATTTCATTTGCCAAGTATGAAATCCCTCCCCATTGAATTTCTCTATTCCCTTGTCCCCCATTTGTGCCAATAGAGGGGTCTTAGCTTAGGAGACTCTCCTAGCCAGTGTCTGCCTCTTTACACGAGCACAATCGATGATAGAAAATTTATTTGCAAAAGTTTTGTGCTTGGTTGCAAGATTTGAAATTTTAATATCTTCTTAATGAGATGTGAAGTACCTCTTCACTCGAGGTGAAGTCACCCTTCACATAAACCTTTGAGTTCTTCTTTGATGCCTGGGATGAGCCTTTGAGGATTCGATAGTTGGCTTGGAGTGCGAAGCTTTGCAAAATTTGTTGTTGTTTCCACCTCAGACTCGGCAATAGAAATGCTTGCTTAATTAGAAGCACCGTTTTTGTAAGATGCTGGAGCTAAGAGGTGGGAATACCTTGAGCTTGGGAGCTTATGCAGGCTTGGCCAGCACCGTGGGAGCAGAGGCTTAACACTAGAATGGTAACAAGACACTTTTATGTCCTTGGACACTTTTGTGTCCTGTTAAGTGACCATTTTGCTTGAATTATTTGAAGAGTATGAAAATGAATTTCTAGATTCTATATATCCACAAAGTTGCCTTATGAGCTGAAAAAAACTTAGCATTTTTTTTTTAGTATCGATCTCACCATTAACCTTACTCTTGCACAACATTTTTGAACCTAAACTGTGTGAAAAAACGGGTCCTGTTTTTGGCTTTTTTTCAATTTTTGGCAACTATACCACTCTAAACTTCATGTTTGTGAGGTTTAGATGGCTAGAGGTTAGGCCTTCATAGTTCTCAACATGTTTTGATGCTTCTAGGGAGAGCTAAGTGTTAAAATTGAAAGTTAGGACCAATTTACAAGAATTGCATAATCCCTTTTTTTGGCCAAAATTAGCACTTTTATGATTTTTTTGGTGGCTTCCTTGATATCCAAATTCAATTTTGATTGTGTAAGTGTAATGTATAACATAAATCTAACCTTCCTTGAGTTTTGGGGGACCTAATATGCTATATAGCATAGTATATGATGATGGTTGAGTTTTTTTATTGCAGAAGAATACGATACATTTTAGAGTAGCAAGTATAACTTTCTCAATATTGCTAGTTTCTTAGGCCAATTGTGTGTATTTTGTAGGTAGTGACCATATCTAATCGTAGACTACAAACTTGGCTAGATATTGAGTAGTTTCTATGGGTTTCTAGAAGTCATAATGCTAAACCCAGTTTTTTCATGTTTGCTGTATTTAGCACTTTATCATTGCCCCCAAGGTTCCAATTGTAAGAGATCCATTATCCTTTTGACATGCTCCATGGCTCCTTTTGAATCCAGAGGCCCAAAGGGAACTAAGAAAACATGTATATAGTATCTGTATTGAGCGTGACTATAGAAACTTTGATGATAGGTCCGCAGAATGGCAAAAATGAAACTTTTTTGTACCTATTTTTTTCACCCAAAAAAAATTTAGTGAGGTAACAGCAACCATATGTTTTGGTCACCAACCCATTGGAGTTAACGGGACATTTTATCTCATGTCCTACAAAAATCTCCACACTTATTTATATGCAATCAACCGTAAGAAATTGTTGTTTTGGGCAAAATGCACTGGTCCATCAACTTTGGAGGCTTGTAGTGACCAAGGGATGAGAAAAATTACAAGTTTCTCATTTTTTCCATATGTAGTAGTTATTGAACTATAAGCTCATGAAAGGATTTTTCAAAATGAGTGGATCTACTATGGTTTTGGAATTTTATCCCAAAACCCTGAAATGACACTTTTATGTCATGTTAGGTTACCATTCTAGTGTTAAAAAAGCCCTCGAAAATGCCTTGGAGCGGCACGGGAAGCAGGGCTCAACAAGAGCTTTAAAGGAAAAGTGCAAGGCCAAGCTTGAAGGCCTGTGAGGCCGCACCGTGGGAATGGGGGGCCCAACAGGGGCGAACCCGAAAGCTGTCTTAAAAGGGGTTGAGCGCTCCGTTGGGGTCCGCAAACGGACGGTGTTGAAGACGCCTGCGGCCGATCGGGCAAGCAGGGGGGGGGGGTTTCCCTCCAACGTTCGGCCGGTGGCTGGACCCGAAAAGAGATTTAAAAGGGGCCTAGCGCCATTTTGAAGTCCGCCTAGGTGCCCAAGTGTGTGGCCCCCTTTGCCTTTAAAAAGGTCAAAGACCCCCTTAAAAAAAGGGTGTTTCCACCACGATTTTGGCAGGTTTGAGACTTGTTTTTCCACAAAGGGTGGTGAGCATTGAATGCTCTCTTAGGCGCACACACACACACACACACACACACCTAAGCACACTTCCCTGCTACTGCAGAACACAGGGAAATGGTAGCATAAACTCTCAAAAAAGGTTGAAAATTAATTAAGCGATTATTTTCAACATGAGATGTCCAATTTGAGCATGGGAGAATGCATTGCGAAGCTCACGACACTGGCTATGGATGCTCATAGTGACAAAGCAAGGTAGTGGAGTACTTGGGAGTAATGGAACACAAAAATGCTAGGAAAAATATTGAGAGAAACGCCTAATGGTTAAGCATAATACTAATTAACCTCAGGATTAGCCAGGAGAGTAGTGGCCCAAGGGAATCAAACCCAAGAACGTGCTCACACTGACTAATTGATGTGAATTAGTCACAAGGTATGCAATGGGAAGAGAAGAAGAGAAATACCAAGGATCCTAATGATGATTAGGAGATGCCAATCAAACTAACACACAAAATTACAACAACAATCCTAGCTAGCACACAGTAGCTCTGATACCAAATGTTAGGATTTGGATCGTGCTAGCTATGGTGGATGAAAGAGAAACATGGTGCAAGTGTGTGAGAGTGTGTAAGCAAGATTATCACTCAAGTGAATTAGGTTCCAAGATAGGATTAGCTTGGACTCATAAACACAATCTTGAGTATTGACTTAGCTTAGCACAAGCTCACCATAGACAAGCATGTAGTGCAAAATGAGTTGTTGTTTATTGATTCAAGAAATGAGCTTTAAGTAGCTCTACATCCTTGCTCCACAGTATGTGGGATAAATCCACTCTCCTCTCCTTGACTCACACCTTAGGACAAAGCTCACATTTTACACTAGCTTTATGCCATATTTCATGCTTGTTGAGTCCTTGACACCCCTATAATTTTAATTCCAAGGGTGCCCAGCCAAAGAATTCCAATGTCTCACTGGGAAGATCCTCTGTCTGTTTCTAAGATCGAACTACCCAATATCCTTCCACTGAACCTCGCTTCCTCTTGCCCTTCTTCTGTACTGGTGCTTCAGAAGTTCCAGTGCCAGCATCGTCCTTCTGGATAAGTTGATAAATGGCCTCTTTCTCAAGCTGATCCCGCCTGCTGTGGACATCTCCAATTCATAAGGCGTGGGAGGATTATATGTTTTGGTGTCGGGATCGTACAACATGCATCTACCCTTTGTCAGACGACATCTAGCCAATTTATGACAATGCGAAGCTGTGTGGATCCATCCTTTTGGGAGAGGCTGATTTGTTTTAATCCTAGCTTCAAAGGGTATGTCAGCCATTTCTTTGTACTGTGGCCCCATACCTGGTCTAGCTGCAATATCCTTTTCAAGAATCTTAGAGGACTCCATAGTAAGTTGAAGCAGCTATTTGTGATCTTGGTGAGACCTGAGCTGGATTTTCCATTGTCCCATATAGAACTTGATCCACTGCATTTCTCCTTGTAGTTCCAAAACATCATTTAATTGGAGAGTATCATTGATCAGTGTTTGCCAAGTTTTCCATTCTACAGTGGCTCACTCATACAAATCCTGAAGATCATTGGTGATGTTATAGTATGTGAGCCGATCTACTGTTCTAGATGTTGAGGATACAAAGCTGGGAAAAACCTAGGTAGCTCAGTCTCTCTAGTAGGCAGTGCATACAGGAGAACTGGGGAATCAAGTACAAACTCTAAAAAGTTGAGAACATCTTGGTTCTCCTGTTGTATCATCTTCCTGGTGACTCGAACCAACTGAAACAGTCTTCCGAGAACAGTTGCATGTTCCCCTGGTGTCATTTGAGTTTGCGGTCCTTTACTACTGGCAGTCTGATCTTCAATAATAGGTTGTACCCTCTGGTTCAGAACTCCTCTGGCAATTTGCATTTGTATTAGGACTTCTTTTAGTTGATCTCTAACCTCTTTCATACATTTATATGTAGGCATGTTCCCAAGCAAGAGCTCTAATTCAATGGCTAGGGAATGACAGTCTGTAGTAGACTGCCAGTGCTAGTGTGGATTGACGAGCTTATCATCATAGGTCAATGCCCATTTAGGTTCTCTCTCTAGCAACTGAATTCTTCTAGGATGCTCAGGTAATTGGCACAACTCCTGATCATGGAAAGCGGCTGATTTCCAATGCTAGATCATTTCTCTGGCGGCAACATATAGTCTCTAAAAATGTTCCATATCAGAAAGAAGAAAATCATCCTCTAGATACATCCTAGCTATAGGATCTTGCTGATGTCTTAGCCTCTTGTTCAGTGTGATGAGCTATAATGAATGTTGCTCATCACCTTTCAGAGTCTCAGTCATAGCTTTAGATTTCCCTTTCACATCCGAGCTGTGCTGGGGAATCTTCAGTGTTGCCTGGTTGCTGATCAATAGCCCCTTGGTCTCTCGACTGTTGATCCTTATACTGGTCTGGCTGGTTGTGTTGGACTAACTACCCCCTGTGGCAGCTGATCCACCAGCACCATTCAGTAATGAATTAAAATCAACTCGCTTCATCCTCAGCATAGTTTCAAATATGTCAGCAGTTCTCTCAGCCAAGTTGTCTTTTCTTCATTTAACTGCCTCATCTCAAACTCAAGCTTTGACAACTTATTTTTCAATGTCTGAATTGTCCGGGCTGACTGATTTTCAAGAACTCTATGTTGCAAGGATTGTGCCCCTATATCCTAATTCAACTTCTCAACTTGTTGCTCACTATTCCTCAATTCATCTTTTAACTTGGTCACTTCATCAATAGACGCTGAGGCATCCAATATTTGTCCCAAAGCATGGACAATCGTATTCCAGGATGACTGGATAAGCACTGAGCAGCCATCGCTGACCGTCGCTGGTGGGTCAAAGGCAACTGGCTCATAAATTGTAACACGAGCCATATATCGTAAAGTGGTAAAGTCAGGTTTGTGCAGCACTAATCGTCCTGTGGATGACTCTATAGCTATTGTAATCTGTCCCTAGGCAGCCCAGTGGCTATGGAAATGTGTGCCTAATGAAGCTTTTAAGGCCAAAGGTGTGCTGCAAAGAGCTAAGAAGGTTGATGGCATTTTGTGCCCAAAATGTGGATTTGTGTTTTCCATGCTAGTCTAGACGGCTCATCATACGGAGCTATACAGAGAGAGATATGCCAATTTGAAGGTGAAGGTGGTTGCAGATTCCCGACAGGATGGACATGTGAGGCTAGGCTAGAGAAGTGGATGTGAAGTGATAGGGCTGAAGTGCTCAATTTATGGAGCATGCCGGTCTTTTCAGATTGATGATCAAACTCACGGTGTGCAAGATATGAGTTGTTGAAGTTTGGACGAGGGCCAGATATGGGGTGGTTTAACCGTATTGGAAAGCGTGCATGTGGTGATTTTTTGGGTCTCGCCAGGTTTTTAGAGATGGTATGCAACATATGGGATATGCAGGAAGAGACGGCATGCCATTCCCAGGTCGGAGCGTGGAGAAATGATCGATCAAAATTGGCAGTGGATAGTGGATAGTGGATAGCGGAAGGGAAACTGCAGATGAAGTTTTTTTGTCTTGGAGGCCTTGGTTCAAGCGCGCTGAGGGATCGATATCGGGAGACGGCAGGTGTAGTCGGAGCCTAGAATGTGGGGTTTTAGTGGTTCTTTATCGGGTGACCATGGGACCCTTGAGCACCGGATGACAGTTGATCAAGCAGGACCAAAAATGTCAAGTTTTTGTGAAAAGATGAGGATTTTTTTGAGGCTCAAAGGCCAGAGTTTGTGAGAGGACGCCACATAACAGCGGGTAATGCCCCACATGATCAACACTGCGCGGGTGAAGGAGACTATATGTGTAAGAGGGTGGCCTTCACTCCAGTATCGAAGCCGTGGATAGAGCTCTTGTGAGCTTGGCGATGGTAGCATGGTTGCCTCTGAGCTGGCTCTACGAGGTGGCACTCTGGGCGGTGGTTTTGGATAAGGATGGCTACGACAGCTAGGAGGGGTGGCGTCAATGGCGCACGCCTGCGTGTGGAAATTCCATGGTTGGTAGATAACGTGGCAGCGCCCGACAAGGGTGCCCATTCGTGCGGCCGGCCATTGGAGGCCCCACTTTTTGGAGGCAAGGGGAGAGTCAATAACGACCTCGCTAATGCCCCCCTCCCCGGTGCATAATAAGGGAGTAGTCCCGCAATAAAGAGAGAGAGAGAGAGAGAGAGAGAGAGAGAGAGAGAGAGAGAGAGAGAGAGAGAGAGAGAGAGAGCCCGAGGAGGTTGCCAGGTGTAGAAGGCAAAGGCAAGGGACCATTTCAAAGCCAGCCAAGCAAGGGCAAGCAAAAGTAAAGGGCAAAGAGGGAGGCCGGGGCCAAAAGGGAGAAAAAGGAGAGAGAAATAGAGAGAGAGAGAGGAAGCTGGTGGGGGATAGGTGAAGGAAAGGGCCGGACAGAGGTGGTCAAAGGGGGAAAAATAAAAAAGAGCATGCAAGGCTAAGCTCCCCAAAGGGGTAAAAAATAAAGAAAAAAAATAAAAAAATGCCAAGGGGCATTAGCGACACCCCCCCTCAAGTGCAAAGAGAGAAAAAGAAGAGCAGATGAAGCCAAAGGTGGCTACCCCGGGGGATTCACTGTGTTTTTCCGTACGGTACCACGTGAGTGTACAATAGCGGGGTTTTTAGATTTTGTACATAAGCGTATACAATAGGGGTAGCCCCTCATTATTTTATACTCATACCGTACACATAAAGGGGGCGGGGGGGGGGGGGGGGGTGGTTACATTGGGGCTACATTCAACCACATGAGCCACCTTAAATACATTAGTTAGTCTCTCTCTCTCTCTCTCTCTTCTCTCTCTTCTCTCTCTCTCTCTCTCTCTCTCTCCTCTCTCTCTCTCTCTCTCTCTCTCTCTCTCTCTCTCTCTCTCTCTATGTATGTATGTGTGCATCGATGTGAATACTTTCATGGCGTGGTGAAAGTAAGGGCAAACTTAAAATTATCTCATTTTTTTTGTCAAAATTAGAAGCGTTTGTCGGTAATTACACTAAAACTTATGTAAATTTCCTCGTTTTCTTAAAGCCAAGCTCAAACCCCACTAATTTGTCAAAATTCCCAAAATACCCTTCAAATTTTTTAAATTCCCAAAGTACCCATGTATCTATTTTAATCGGATTGATCAAGATTTTCTAATTTTTATTCCTTTTTGACAATTGAGATGCATTTTTGAGTGGTTAACATGTAATTTGTCACATATTACCTCACAAAACAAGCGATTATGTCCACAAAGATAACACATAAGTGTAGTCATCAACAAAATGTCAATCATTGAAGAACAAGAATACATCCTAATTCCTCTCTGTCCTACCACACATTGGCTAGAGAGAGAGAGAGAGAGAGAGAGAGAGAGAGAGAAAAGAAGAAGAAGAACAATAGAGTTTTAACGTCGTAGGAAACTATCCCAAGATACCTTAAAGATCTAGCAGACAAGGAGAGTTGAACTCAAGACCTTGGAGCACTGCCAAAAAAAAACTTGCAGTGCTCGAAAAAAACTTTTTCCAAAAATTTGGCAAACCTACATATGTGAAACAACAGAAGGTTTTCACACCAAATTTCACTAATTTTTCCAAAATTATGTAGGTTTTCCCACCTTCAAGAGGTAAATTTCAAAATTGTGAGACTACACTAAACCTAGGCTTTTTCCGAGCAGTGTCGTGCGCTTCTTTGGATTTGGGTAACATCGACAGAAGGTCTCTCCCCCGCGAGTCCTAGACGAGGTGCTGGGCCTCTCCCGCCCCCTGGCCGAGCTCTCTGCAAGCTCCCCGCTATAGCATCCTCTGCTTGGTGTCTTGCGCACTGCGTGCGGTGGTGTCCTTGGACTGTTGCGCTCTCTCTCAGCACTTGCGTCACGAGCCTTTTGTTGGCTGTACCGACAGCAACACCTTGCAAATGGCATCTCTGCCCTCTCTCAGAGCCTTCGATCTGAAGGTATTTACAGATTTTTATCAGAGTCAGTAGGTGGTCCTAAAATAAGGCTTTATCTATTTGGTTTGCAGGCTGGTACTTAATGATCTGGGAACAATTAACGTATTTGGCATCCGTCAAGTTTGCCAAAATTGCATTGGCATAGAGCAGGTAATTACCCATGAGCTAATTGGGGGCACTAAAATAGGGTCCTGTTAAATAAGGTTGTGTGCCTTCAATGATGAGTTACTTTTGTGTCATGGATTCTAATATGCCTCTAAAGCTGTTGTTTTTGAAATGGTGTTTCTTTATGGGAATCAAGCGAAGATCCCTTGCTCAATTGTTGTTATGAAAGAGAATCAAAGTGATTGCACTAGTGTGCGCCAGGCAGGCATGTGAGCGTGAGGACCTGAGACAGGCAGGTGTGCGAGCCTGCCTGGTGGCGGATGAGGCCTAGTGGTGGAGCAAGTAGGCAGGTATCTATCTCCACTGTCCATGCGAGGGCACGCGAGTGTTTGAGAGAGAGAGAGGGAGGGGGGATGGGGGGAGAGCCATTGCCTATTTATTTATTTATTTTTAAAAACAAAATCCTTGATCGCTGCGCGTATGTTGATCAAGTGGTTCAGCACAATTAAAAAGAATATATTCCCGATTGTATTGAGATCAATCCTTGAGGCGGCCACCGTTTTAAGCGAAAGATCGTTTGATGATCAAATTTGGGTGTACCTGAGATCTAGTGAAGATTTCGTAAAATGGAATAGTAGAGTAATTAGGGGATGCAATTTTTTGAAAATGTTTATTGAGCAGAATAAACACAGATTCGCCTTAAAAAACAAAGGTACAAACTTTAGTTCTGTCTTGTACTGCCGATGGGACTCAATCTCTTTGCATGCAATCCTCAATGCAGCTCCTTATACTCTCTCTTGCCGCTCATTTGACACACTAACATATCTCCCACAATTTGGTAGCATTGATGCAAATGGGAACACAGGGCAAAGAGGGGTGTGTGTGTGGGGGGGGATTTTATAGCCGCTCACCAGCATAGGAAAGTGAAAACGCCATGGCAAAAATTTTAGATGGTGTCTGTCGTAGGCAAGAGCTCCAACAAAAGTAGGAAGGAACAAGAGGTGCACCTGGAGCCCTCGCTAGGGATCTCTCTCTCTCTCTCTCTCTCTCTCTCTCTCTCTCTCTCTCTCTCTCTCTCTCTCTCTCTCTCTCTCTCTCTCTCTCTCTCTCTCTCTATCTCTATCTCTCTCTCTCTCTCTCTCTCTCTCTCTCTCTCTCTCTCTCTCTCTCTCTCTCTCTCTCTCTCTCTCTCTCTCTCTCTCTCTCTCTCTCTCTCTCTCTCTCTCTCTCTCTCTCACACACACACACACACACACACACACACACATTGTGCAAGTAGAGGCTTTGCTTGTTGTTGTTCAGAGCAGAAGGGTAGGATTCTGAGAAAGCACATGTGTAGAGGAGGCACAAGCAGAACTGTAGCCAGATGCCGTTGGGGGGAATATTCTTCATTAATAAATTAATAAATTAATAAATTCTTTTAAAGATGCGCGGGTAGTAGACGCAATAGAAAAATAAAACCTTGAAGAGAATCGAGAGAGAGTCTTTGGTGGCTCACTTCATCTTTTGGAACGTATTCACCTATTTTTTTGCAAGCAGATGTGGATCTCTCTCTCTCTCTCTCTCTCTCTCTCTCTCTCTCTCTCTCTCTCTCTCTCTCTCTCTCTCTCTCTCTCTCTCTCTCTCTCTCTCTCTCTCTCTCTCTCTCTCCCCCCCAAAAATCATACTCCATCCGAGATCAATGCTATCAAGCTAAGATGGTCACCTCTTGGAGGGCACTACTTGCAGGGTATGTTACAACAAGGACATGAGGGCATGTGAAGGTGAATGCATTTTCAGCACGATTAGATTGCAAAACGGTAGGTTCAAAATGATGGTCTCCCTTCAAATGCGACAAGGTTGTGAGAATTCCACTATCAGATTGCTTGGCGATTCGAAAAATCGTTGAGTGTCTCCTGCTCGAGATGGTTTGAAGAGGAGGCATCAGGGGAGGACGAGTGAGGAACATGAATAGGGAGAGGCGTAGGAGGAAAGTAAGAAGATATCTTAGAGGGTATCTTTTGAGAAATGCAATTCTATTAAAGGAGAGCGAGTATTGAATAGGTACCCCAATTTCAAAATAATATAGAAGCATCCAATAAAATGTGATTCTTGATGAAATATGTGATCTCATAACACAATTGTGGAGAAAAGCCTTTGTTTAGCTTGATGTTTGAAAAGCCTGTAGCCTTCGCATCACTGATGCATGTAGCTAAAAGCGTACTTTCTCCAAAGTTGAGCCAGAGCTACCCCAAAAAACTCCTGCGTGAAAGTTGCTCAAAGCATACATGCCTTATGTTACAGGAAAGGTGTTGCTCAGAGGCTGTCCTACCTGCGTGATGAGGATGTAATATTGCCATATGTACCCTATAGAAACAACCCATTATAGTGATGAGGATGAGATGCTTGCAACCATAAGGCACTAATGGAGGTATCTGTTGTAAGAATCTCATTATGCATATAGCCTTCGCTCCTCTAAAAACTTCTTGCTCCTGCTTGTGGCTAGAAGCTTGTTTTTGGTATGTAACCAGCCAAATGCCGTTTTTAGGGTTTTGAAGCGTGCTAGGTCACATATCTAGGTTACAAGTCTTCCAGATCTAGCAAGACAAGGTGTTGATATCTGGCTCAAAGGCATCCTTACGGGCATGATGGTGCTCTCTGTAAGAAGGTAAGGATTGAGAGCTCCAAGAATTAAAGACATGAGTTGGGGGTTCTATCTAGGTTATCTTGTGGGAAGAGCTTGAGTGCATTTTGAGGTGCATTCCTTCAAAGTGTAGTCATGCAGACTCCAGATCTGGCTACATATGGCAACAATCCCTCATGCAATATCACTTTCGGCTCTTGATAAAGACACAAAACATTGTTGTCTCGCTGACTGTGAATTCTATCACAAGGCTTAAGGCTTAAGATTTTAAGATCGTTAGTTTCTTTTACATGTAGTTACAAATTCTATAGTCTCAATTTCCCACATGGTCATATGGCTTGACCGGGTGTGTTATCTTGAGCTATAGTTTCTTGCCAAGACACGTCTAGCATACACAGTGTCTTTATTTTGTATATAGTTACAAATATAGTCTCAATTTGTCACATGGTCATATGGTTTGACCGGGTGTTCCATCTTGAGCTATCAATTTTTACCTTCAGTTCTTCTAGCTATGCATATGGCTTGACCGGGTCTCTTGAGCTAGCCATTCTTACCAAATGTGTAGTTGTGCCGCTTTTTACTATAAAAAGCGTTAAATATTTTAAGATCGTTAGTTTCTTTTACATGTAGTTACAAATTCTATAGTCTCAATTTCCCACATGGTCATATGGCTTGATCGGGTGTGTTATCTTGAGCTATAGTTTCTTGCCAAGACACGTCTAGCATACCTTGGGTCTATATGTCACACATACACAATGTCTTTATTTTGTATATAATTACAAATATAGTCTCAATTTGTCACATGGCCATATGGCTTGACCGGGTGTGCTATCTTGAGCTATCGATTTTCATGCTTTCAAGGTAAAATATAGTATATCAATGTGTTACATTAGCTTAATGCACGAGCCTTGATGTAATAGTTTGAAATAGAATCAAAAATATCTATATATATGTAGGTTGACTTGAATGCTTCTTTTTTTTAAATAGGATATCATTATAGTGATTATGGCAGAGGGTAAGAAGGCGATATATCTTCAGTCTCTAAGGTCAACTCTTTGCAAGGTGATTAGTGAATTACCGGAGAAGCAGGTGCAAAGTATTGTGCAAAATGAGACACTCATAGACAAAATGCTTGAAAAAGAAATCGTAAGTGTGGTCTCCAAGGAAACCTTTGTTATAAGCAAAGACAAAGCTTGCCAGTCTGCTTATAGTATCATTGGTAAAACATAGAAAAGTGCGCCCATGATTTATATGAAGCTCTTCCCTAGGGTGTTGAGTTGATAATGCTCAAGGCTCGGGATTTGGCTTGGCCTGCGGAAAGAGAGAAGAGTAAGCGTGCCAAAGATATAGATACACAATATGTTTGTTTTGTACATGATGGCCTATCGATGTGTACATGGCCTTTTGGTAATCGTGTGATTAGACTATGTGATTGGAGGTTTCCTATGTACTATGATATGCAGGTCATACCACCACTTTGAAGTTAGATTACTTTGACTCTATTGAAAATGTGTTTGATTTTAATGTGTAAGATAATCCTTAAATCCCATGTGGGAACCTAAGATGAGGTGGACAATTTTTTTGGAAAAAGAAATTTGTGATGAAAATCCCATGTGGGAGCCCAAGAAAAGGGTATAATGATTTTTTTTAGAAAGAGGTCTCCGTACAAAGGAGACTCTGGCGAAATTTTTAAGATTTATATTTTATGTACAAACTCAAAATTATATACAGATGGTGCTTTCTTAAAAGTTGCATTTTGCTTAAGCATAGACGTGTATTCATATCACATATAATTGTTTTTGTTCAAGAAGATTAATCTTTTAATGGGTTGTTTTGTAATGTGTTTTGATTTGATAAGTGAAGTTTTTCATAGTTGTTTAAAGGTATGCATTATTTGTTATTTAGAGAACAATCCATTCTATATGTGTGCCTTAAATCCCATGTGGGAAGTCTACTAAGTAGGTGGTTAGTATCATATGTTTTGAAATGGAGATTTGTATCAGTTTACAAGGTAAATGCTATTTGTTTTTTCACAAATTACATTGAAATGATTGACTTATTTTAATTTAGTATTCAGTATACTTGTTGCTTTTCATGGTTTGTTCTCTTAACATCTATTGCAAACGAAAACACACTACAATGTACACTTTTGTTCATTTGTAGTTCAACATGTACTTTTGCAAAAGCATGTGCTTCTAAAATTGTTATGTTACTAGTATACATAAAATAGTGGATCATTACATTCCGTACGAAATCTGTATGAGGGGGGATGGGTCATTGCAAGAACGTCAGTATCTTGTCTGTATGTAAGGGGGTTGCACTACAACAAAAAAAGCTGTCATCGACGCATATATCGATGCACCGCATCGATATCTGCGTCAATATAGACGTCCATGTGAACATGTCGCTATTTGCGTCGATATCTACGTGGAAAGGCTTTAATTGCGACGCCGATATCAACGTAAGTAGCGACGCAGATATCAACGACCATAACAGGAAAAAAAAATTCTTGGCCAGAGGGCAGGTAGCCTGGCTTGTGCCCAGTGAAAAGATGGACACAGCCACCACAGCCAGACTTCCTGCCCTCTGCCCAAGAAAGCGAGCAGCACCAAAATCAACCGTGCTCCCACAGAAATTTTGGCAGAGTTCCCTTCGTTTTTACATAAACTTTCAAAAAATATATATCATGTATACGCCTCCTACATGCTATCCATGTAGGATCTCACATGAGATTTAAGGCCAATGACCATAACGAACCATAACCATAACTTAAAAGCATAACCATAACCGACCAATATAACCACTTTGATCATAACCAGAAACAAAATTAACAATAACCATAAGCATAACCAGAAAGTTAAACATAACCATAAACAAAACTTGAACCATAACTATATATGTCTATACACGAATAGGAGAAATAACCATGTCTATACAATGACGATGACAATAACCATGAGGGTCAGGAAAACAATAACTGTCTGAACAATAATCATAACCATATATATATGTCTATACAAAAGGAGACACAGAAGCGTGTCTGTGTCTCACAAAGCATATATATGAAATCCGGTCCACTGTTGACTAGACATCACAACCTGCACATAGGACAACTCACAAAATTAGTATTGATATTAATTCACATATACTTACTTAATTAAATCAACTCACATATATTAACGTCTCACCTCAAGCGATCAGCGAGACTGTAAGGCCGCCCAGTCTACGGGCTCTCCTGAAGCATCAAGATCATTCAATACTTCATAGATACCTCTGCGATATCCATCTGACTCCTCCTGACGTGTCGGGGCTCGATGCATCGTAAGATTCTGCATTTATACAAAAATCAGAGTAATAAGAATACATGATTCATCGCGTTTTAAGAAACGCCATAGTTAAGATTGGATTAGAAACTCACAAACTCATAGCGAAAGGTGTTGAAGCCTCCGCTGCCAAGATGAGATGTCCCCCTGGTTGTCTGTCGTATCTGCGCGGTCTCACACTGCTGTCTGAACCGCGTGGCCGCTGTCCGCTCATCCTCCCTGATCTCCAACCACGTCTCGTGTGGAATGCCCGAAGGCTTTGGCAAGCAGGTCCTGAAAGCCTTCCGAGCTGCATCTCATCGATGTTTCACGGTGTCCCGTACAACACCCTTGATCCACCTCCTCGGAACAACGTCGGAACCCGGAGCAGGCTATTACTCTCTCAGGATGGTCTCCACTATGTAAGTGACTTTGTCCTTTTCCTACTGATCCCAAGACGTCAGAATGCTGGTCGAAAATTGTAGCTCCGCGAGCTGGCAAATCCGCTGTCTCATCTCAGTCCCGACTCTATCCATGTCAATAGAACCATCTGGCCGTACAGTATAGAACTTGGAGGCACTAGGATCGTGCAATTACTAATAGTGAATCCCTCGAGGTGGCTACCTCCTCCCAAAATTACCAAATGTGGATGCAAGGTGGACCAATCAGAGCCTAGATGCCCAAATTGAAAGGGGCACTTCTATATAAACCATTTTTGAGCCATTTTTCATGCGTTTTGCCAGGGTAGGCCTCTTGCCAGGGCCGTGAGCCGGTGAGGCTATAGAGATCCAAGACATAGTGTGTGTGTGTGTGTGTGTGTGTGTGTGTGTGTGTGTGTGTGTGTGTGTGTGTGTGTGTGTGTGTGTGTGTGTGTGTGTGTGTGTGTGTGAGTTCTTGGGTTGGCTTTTTTGTGTAGAGGTGTGTGCCTGCAAAGCCCCAAGTATATGTTTTTCTTTCTCGGCGACCATGTGGGTGCGTCGTTTGATATAAATGAGTTGTAAAGAGTGTTTGAGCAGCGGTGAAGCCTCCATTGTGTTTCTCTCGCTATCGTTTCCCCTTTCCCCCTTCTCTTTCTCCTGCTCTCGTGTTTCCCCTCGGTGCCGGCAGTGTGGATGTGTATGCCCCCCTGGACCGATGGTGTTTTGTGGTAGAGAGTGAGATTGAGCGGATGGGAGCCTGTGTAAGGGTGGAGACAGACCGTGGCAGTAGGTGTGTGTTGTGTGGTGGAATTGTGGAGTGTGTGAGCAGTGGAATTGAGCAGGCGGTGGTCTGCTAGTGAGAAGTGTGTTTTTGAAGGTGTTTTCTGAGAGGATAGGGGTGATGTGGATACCCTGAGCTATAGAGAGGCCCTTGTGTTTGTGTCGGGTGTGCTCCCCCATTACCCCTCTCCATCTTCTGGTGCCCCCATGGAGGAGCATGATGATGCTCCTAGTTGAAGTCGAAGCGGTGATTTTGGTGATGCCAAAGGTGTGGCCTTTGAAGAGCAGGTGCGGCTAGTGATTGCTTGGGTGGGATTTCCCATTTTCAATGGGGTTGAAGATGCGGAAACCTACCTTCAAGATTATGGATTGTTCGTGCTGGAAAGCGGTCTATCAAGAGAAGACGGTGTGGTACAAGTGTTCCTGCTCCTAGTTTGTGGTGAAACGAGGCTATGGTTCGATAAACTGTGTGAAAAAGAAAAGGCAGGTTGTGAAGCCCTAGAGGTGACTTTTTGAAGAAGATTCGTAGTAAATGTGCAACTGGATGAAGTAAAGCGAAAGCTAGATAGTTTGAAGCAAAGCTTGGAGGGTGATTTTCAAACATTCATTCGAGTGGGAGTTTGAAGCCCTTTGGGGGAAATTGATCAAGGTAACTGCTGCAAAACATGCCAGTTTTTTGAACTTGAGTAAATTCATGGATTGCCTACATGAAGAAGTGCGTGATAAGGTCGAATTGGATGGCCCGGTGTCGTATGAAGAGGTAGTAGCTCTACCGAAAGGGCGGACCAAAAATATTTTGAAGAAGCACGAAACTAGGCAGTGTTTGCAAGGCGCAGTGATGCCGAGGCAATGTGATGCGGTGCTAGCCGAGCACAGGTGGTGCAAAGAGAAGTGCAAGTGCGAGGAGAACCAAGGGTTCTTTGCCTATAGAGAGATAGGATGGTTCCTATGTCGAAGATGCCGGCTAGAGCGATTCCAACTATGGAGGATGTGCAGGTGGTTCCATAACAGATAAAGGAGGTGCTACCGAGTCAAAGTGCTGATGTTGAAGCTCCATTGAAGTCTGGTGAAGGGCAAAGAGTGTGGTTTGCAGACAAGGTCAAAGTGGTGAAGCTAGAGGTGATTTCTGAGCTTAAAACTGAGGAGGAGATTCAGTCTAGTGACAATAGCTCTATGGATGAAAATACAAGCTGGGAGATAGAGTCATCTCAATCCAGGTATGATGAGCTTGATTTCTTGCATGTGAGTAGAGAGGCAGTGAATGTGTGCAAGGAGCAGCCTGAAGTGCAAGCCGAGATGCCCAGTGAAGACCAAGTGGAGCAGCCTAGGTCTACAAGTGATAGTGTGCAGGTAAAGCTGGTGTGCACTACCGTGCTAATGGCCATGTTGATGAAGGTAACTGTGGAATGTGCCATAATGGTGCAACAGGTGCAAAGTCTTGCCAAAAGAGATAGGGAAGCCTTGTCTATGGTGTCGGAGCTTGATGCATTGGTAGAAGAGCAGGTGATTGAAATCGACAAGCAGGTGGTGCTTATTGACCTTGAAGGGCCAGTTCAAGTGTGTGTCAGGACCAAGGCTATCATGAAGAAAGAATGTATCAATATGTCAGTGAATACTACAATCCGTGTCACGATGGCCAACCACAAAAAGGCAAGGTGGCTTGGGATAGCTGAAGATGTTAAGATAAAAGTCTTGGGAATTGAGCTTGGTTGATTGCTACGTGATGCAAGCAAGTGAGAATGCTTATCCGATCACTTTAGGGAGGCCATGGATTATAACCATTGGTGTTAAGCAGGTTTGGGGCATAGGCTTGATTGTGAGGGACATATTAGGGACCACCGGTTGTACCATCTCCAAATGGATACACCGTGATCTCTGACATCCCTCCCGCTTGAGACCGATAGCAAGATAGGACTCCTCCCGCTCTTCGATGCCAACTCAAGGGGGTGATAACATTCACTTTTCTCTTATAAAACCCTTAACCTCGCAATATCTTTCCTTATTGCTTTGAAATTTCTAGTTGAAGTCATCAAACTAAATGTGAACTCAACCTTCCAGAGTCAATTGGTGGGAGTCTTCTAATTCATCCTTGGTTCAAGGATGGCTATGACCGAGCACAATTACATTCCCCTAAGATGAGTGTAATCACTAAGTACACAAATCCCTCGTTCCCAAGTTTGATCCTCATTCCATAGATTGGGGTCCTTTTCCCTAGATCTTAAATTAATGGACAACATAAAATTGGGGTTCAACTTTTTGGCCAACAAATTAACCCTCCAGAATCCACTCTCCCACCAAAGTGTTTGGTAAATGCACCTTCCCAAGGTAGTACTATGATACTAGAAAATAGTATTCCAATCATGTCGAACCAAGAATACATTTCAAGCATTTGAAAGCAGCATGTCAATTGTTGCATACCTTTGCAAGTGTGCATTTATCAGGTCCTTCCCACCTTTTTTTCCTTTTAGAATATTTTACTTTGTTTTACCTTTAATATTAGTAAAATTATCTAGTTATCATTAGGAAAAGTTTGGACTCAAAAATAGGCCTTGTAAGAATTGTTGATGTGGCATAGCTTTCAAAAAGTGGGGATCGGTAAATTTTTTGCAAATAAGATCCAAACTTGTCGGAGGCTGGATATTTAGAATGTGACTCTTCAAATGCTATCTATTGATATATAGCATGCATGTATCGGACTTTGCCTTCATGTAGATCTAGAAAAAGGTGATTTTAGATTATCATAATGGTAACAAAACCTGGCTGATTGAAAAAAAATGGCATAACTTTCATAGAAGTCATCCAAACGTTTCAGACCTTGGCTCTTTAGAATCCATTTTTCAAGAACTTTCCAATGATAGGTCATATCATGGGGTTCTAAGCAATATTTAGAGGGGTCTACCGGGTTGCTTTCTTTTGTACCACTTTGATGATGTGTCACTCTTAAAAGGCCCAAAAATGAGTTCAAAATTTTCCTAATGCTTTCCAGCAATCACATATACTCCTCCACGCATATCCCTATCCTCGTCCCAGGACTTGGGTATCATGTCTCCTCCGCCATGTATGGAAGTGACGCCATGAAACAATTTCCAATTCTTATTTTTCTTTATCTTCTGCGGGAAAGGCTTACAAAAATAATCTAATCTAGATTCTTTTTAGATTCATAATCCAAGAAGTAGAGCAAAGGTCCGAGTGATTAGGACAATTGCGGAATGGCCTATTTAGGTTCCTAGCCTTTCCAAGGTTCCTTTTTACCAAACAATTAGAATATTTTCTTAATTAAATCACATCCTCCTACCTTATCATGATCTCTTCATGGATCCATTTTTCTTCCTCCTTTTTCCATTGGCATCAAGCTTACCCAAACTAAGCCAATTTCCAAATGTATCAACGGGTCCCTATCCCCCAAGGCCGGGACTCGCTCTCATTCAATCCCATTTCTAGGGTAGTGAATGAACCCAAGCTCAAAACATAGACCAACGGTTATCAGTCCTAGCCAAAAAGGACCATCCTCCATTGTATCCGACAGGTAAACACCTACGTCGTCCTTTTCCAAGCATGTAGGACAAAGTTCACACTTAAATCTTCTATGTTATTCTAGGGCTATCCACGTCAAATCTTCTCGATAAAGTTTTAATCCTTTAGATTAAGTTTCTTGAGTTATAGTCTCTTAGTTTCTAGTTCCTTATAATCTTTAACCAAACATAACCTTAAGAAATACAACGAGTCTCTTGGGAGTTTAAGGTTTTGTCTTGACGTAAGTTTCAAGTTAATCCTGACTTTGACGAATCCCATTTTGATCCCTTTGCATCATTTGTCATCCATGGGGCATCTCCATGGAATCGATGGGAGTTTTATGTTCAAGCAACACGGTCATGACATCCATGAAGCTATTCCCTTACTCATCCCTTCGAATTTGCAAACAAACTTGAAAGTAAACAAACTTGAAATGAACAATGCATATGCTTTCTACAATGAGTTTTGCTTTGATGTGATCTATGCATGGTAAACAAAAAACTTCAGAATGCACCAACTTGCAATCTTGAGACAAATAATCAAGAAACTTCCTTTGAGTGCTTATACAAGAGTGAAACCCTTCCATGTATGGTAGTGTAAGAGTGAAAATGCGACCTTCCTAAGAGTGGACATGCTAGTGCAGTAAAAAATGCTCATGTAATAGTGTATGAATGATTAACAAATTCTTCTTTAAGAGGGGGTTTAGGCATATTTTGCTACAATGGAAAAGATTTATCATGTAGCTCAAAGAGGCTTATGGTTTTGGGACTTTTCAATTGATAAGAGGGAGAGAGATAACCTTAATTCGAAGGAAATTTCCACTTCCAAGGAAAAACTCCTTTGATTAAGATAGGGCTAACCTTCAAAACTTAACTCTCCTTGAGAGAATTAGTATTAACTTTATTGGTATCACTAAACAAATCTTACACACATGCTCTTTTTCTCTTTGAAAGAAGAAAAATCTTATTTTTTAAATTTAAAGAAAAACTTATGAACCTTTCATAAGAGCATTATTTTTTTTAGAGTAAATTATAATGCCACTTTGAATAAAATAGTTATTTTCAAAATTTTCAATACTTGTTGCCATGGTTATGTGGCAATTATCTCGTGCATTTTAAAAATAGAAAAAGATATGTTTGGCGGGGTTTAAGGGTACGCATAGATATTAATCATCATCCAACATGCATGCTATTTTTGTATGATGGCCAATTACCTATGGTTAATGAGAGTGCTTTCTACTTTCTCTATGTCATCTAGTCTGGTAATCTAGAGAACGAAACTTGAAATATAAGTATGATCTCCATACACCTATGGTTAAAGAGAATGCTTTCTACTCTCTCTATGCCATATTAGTCTGGTAATCTAGAGAACCGAACTTGAAATATAAGTATGATCTCCAGTCACCTGTGATTAAAGACAATGTTTTCTACTCTCTTTATGCCATATTAGTCTGGTAATCTAGAGAACTTGAAATAACATCGGGCTTAGTTGTTAGCAACATGGCTAGTTATGATTAGTAATAAACCATAATTAGAGGAAAACAACAAAATTAAGTAGTTATTTCTTCTTCCCAAGCAAAAGGCTCGCTTATGGAAAAATGGGAGCTTAAGCATAAATTTATGCAAGCATGAAAGTAAATCACTTTCAAGCAAGTGAAAGAGCATAAAAAGAACAAGAAAACATTACCTTAGTGTGTATGGTCTAGTCTTCTCCTTGCTTTGTAGTTGGCTCTTCACTTCGTTTGAAGACCACCAATTTGGCTACTTGGAATGACAGAATGGTAAGAGGCAAAGGGGTTTCAAGCTATGTAAATCTTGAGAATTAGGAGAGATGAGAGGGAGAGTGTAGTGTGAAGAAGAAAATCAAGTTTAACAAACTTGATTAGGGTTTTGGCCATGACTTCTCTAGGAGGTGTGTGTGTGTGGGAGGTGTGTGTGTGAAAGAGGTTTTGGCTATGGCTTTCTCAAGCTTACTCTCAAGTTTGCACTTTGAGAAAATAAAAAAAAGAAGTTAAAAAATGATAAGAGAAGCCCTCTTTTTATGCACATTTTTTGAAAGTGCTTTCACTTATTTTGATAGCTTAGCTTCCTTATTTTATAATGTATCTTTCTTTGATAACTTATTTTACTTATAAAAACTTTATCAACAAGTTACTTACTCACCTTATCCTTCTCTTCTCCTTTTCTCCTTTATCTTTTTCTTATCTTTTCCTTTATGCTAATTTTCTCAAAATGAAAAGCTAATTTCCTATGCATTGGTTATGTCTATGTTCCCATGGCATAAGCCGAAAGTGTCTCATGAGTATACTTTGGTGCTTAAATAGAGCCTGAATTTTCTCAAACATTTTTTTTCTTTCTATTATTTTCTTTTTCTTTCCATATTTTAAGTCAATGGCTTAGATGTGTTGGCCTTGTGTAAGGGGTAGGAGAAGGCCCTTACATTGATCACCATCCTCAACCAAGAGAACGGAAGTACCATTGTCTACAACATGAAGACACACAAGAGTCATACACAGCCCCTATTGGAGATGCAAGATAGGGATTCAACAGAAACTATGTCATATGATAGTGATGCTTCGTCTACATCATCAGAAGAAAGTGTCGAGGAAGGCTTGGTGCAGTTATGTCATGATCTATTTGGGGGGATAAGTGTCAAAAAGGAAGCATCCATGTATGATGTGGAGGTCAATAAGGAGAAGGATAGTAAAAAAGCCAATTATAGAGCCTTTCAAAGTGAATATAAGGAGCATGTTAGGAGAGGACTTGATAGAGAAAGAAAAGAAGGAGTATAAAGACATGTTTACGGAGTTTCCAAAGCTATTTTCCATTGAATATAGAGTTGCAAGGATCTAAAGGGGTCGAGCATAGAATTAATCTAAAAGAAGGTGCCAAGCCAAAGGTTCAAAAGCTTAGGAGGTTGGGGGTCATTCATGAGAGGGAACTTTGTGAAGAGGTGATGAAGCTTTTGGAAGTAGATTTCATCTTTTGAGTGGAGGAATCTGAATGGGTCTCTCCAGTTGTTATTGTGCCCAAGAAGAACGGAAGGTTTAGGATATGTTTTGATTTCAATTCTTTGAATGCTGCCACAAAAATAAACCCTTATCCACTACCCTTCTTGGATGAAATCCTCAATCAGATTGCAGGTCATGAATGCTACTCAATCATGGATGGATTTTTTGGCTACTTTTAGATCTTCATAGCGATTGAAGATCCATTGAAGACGACCTTCATTACTCCTTCGGGTTGTTTTGCCTACAAAAGAATGCCTTTTGGGTTGTTTAATGCATATGCTACCTTCCAAGGGTATAGAGTGTTTGGTCCTTGCTGGGTAAGTTCATTCGAGTTTTCATGGATGACATTGAATGTTATAGCTTCAAGGTCACACATTTGAAAAATCTGAGGTTGATTTTTGAAAGGCCTCAAAAAGAGGATGGGAAACTCAACCCAAAGAAGTGTATGTTTGCTCATGCCAAAGTCCATTTGCTAGGACATGTGGTTATAGGGAGCTAGCAAGGATGGATTGAAAAAAGTCTTCCTTTTATGCTCATAATTGTGTGTTAGTTATAGCAGACTAAGGTGTTTGAGGTACTTGATGACTAAGGTGCTTGTGGTGTTCAAGTCAATCTGACTCCTACATAGGAGGGATCAAGCCCTAAAGGTAGGGGACGAGAGAGAACATACAACACTCACTCAAGCAAGCCCAAGACTCAAGAGGCATAAAGAACACATTTAATGTCATTTGATACATTTGCAAAATGGGGAGTGGATGTTGTAGGTCCAATTCCAAGGACCAACAATGGCAGAAAGTATATCCTTGTGGACTGTGGACTATTTTAGAAAGTGGGTGGAAGCAAAAGCTATGAAAGATGTAGCAGTAGGAAGAGTGGCCTCTTTTTTGTATGAACAGGTGTGTTGCAGGTTTGGAGCTCCTATGGTTATCATTTTTTTATCGTGGACCAGGGTTTAGGGGAAAATTTGTTGGTGCTCTCATGGGAGAAACTAAAAATTCAACATAGGCATTCTTCCTCTTACTACCCGCAATGCAATGGGCTAGTTGAAAACTGCAATGGTCAAATTGTGAAGATCTATCAAAGTATGATAGAGAGCATCCCAAAGAGTGGGACTCGGACTTGGAAAAGTGTTTGTAGGCTTATAGAATTGCGTATAGCGTGTCTACGCAATTTACACCATATGAGCTTGTTTATTGAAAGTAAGCTATTATGCCCCCCTTTCATTGGATGCCTTGAAATTGTTTTGTATGATGAAAGGGGGGCATAAAGACAAGTTGTAGGAAATAATTCTTGCTCTAGAGTTGTTACAAATGAATAGAGAGAAATCCAATGATTATTATCTTCAACAAGCAGAGACAAGGATGGAGAGAATGGATAGGAGGATGCCAGAGATAGATATTACAGAGGGAGATCTAGTGATGAAGTATGACTCTTGCTTGGATTTCACTTTTCAGAAGAATTTGAGGGACAAATGGTTGAGTCCATACAGAGTGAAGCATGTATTTTCTAATGGCACATATGAGCTGGAAAATTTGTATGGTGAACGCTTGGTCTATAGAATAAATGGTTATAGATTGAAGAAATATTTTTCAAGGGATATGGTTCAAGATGCAAATAGTCTCTTGGTTGAGCATAAATGCTCTACTTAGAGGGTTGGCAATGATGATAGACCGCTTTTGGCATCTACGAAGTAGCATGTATATGCATGGGTATATGTACAAAAAGATGTAAATACATGCATTTGGAAGCTTTGCAGAGTTTTTTTGGGTTTGAAACATGATGCGATGTGTACACATTGTGAATAGCCGGGTTTGCGTGCCGACAGTCAGACACATGTACATTCCTGGATAGGGTATCGAGGCCTTGGATATGGTTCCATGTGGTTTCTTTTGGTTCTAGGGAATGTGTTTAAGCTTTTTAAAATGTAAATAATGCAAGTGGGAGGTGTGGGCACCCGAGAAGTTTAACACATGCAATAACTGTCTATTCACGGTGCCTGATCTGTGGTGATGCATGCTCCACCCTACAAGTGGTCAAAAATGGTATGTGAGCATGTGGAAATGATAATTGGGGTATCAAGGACCAAGCCTACAGAATTTGGTGGATTTTTGAGTCCGTTTGGTATTTTTCTCGCAAAAAATGCATGTTAGGGGTCAAAACTAGCCAAAACTGGGGCTAAAAAGGTCAAAATATGTCCAAAAATAGTGTGAAAAGGCCTCAAATTTCCACATCACTCATGGTGCCATGAGTTTTTGTATTGAGAGAGAACTTAGGAATCCCAATATCAGCACTTTTACCTCTATGTGTGTGGAAGGAAGCAGGGTCCCCATAGGTGGTCTAGTGCAATCTCGTCGCAGTCGCGTCTTGTTTTCGACTGTGTGGAGGAGTGAATGAGAGATTTTTCTCTTCAATTTTAAACTTGGGAGATTTTGTGGAAGTTCTGAGGTTTCCATGGATGTATGTGCACGAGAAATTGAGGGAAGAAGGTATGGCTATTTGCAAGACTACGTGACCATGTATCGGTGCCATTAGGGTGCGGCTACTCCAAATAGTCCAACAGAGTGGAGTTTGGTGAAGCTTTTGCAATGGTTTGAGAGAGGCATTTTGTGGCTAGATTTTTTAAGTTTTGATGGTTTTTCTTGTATATTTTGGTCACCATCGAGTGTGATTTTAAGCATTGATCAACTCGCCACCTTGTAGTCTCTATAAGCAGGCAAGGGCTTGTAGGTCGAGGTGTTTGGGGTTTGAATGGAGCTTGTGAGTAGTATTTTCATTGATCTTTTGAGTGGTGGTGAGTGAGGTGAGAAGATTAAGGGAATACCTTGTGTTGTATTAAGGTTTTTGGGTGTGTGAGTGTGTGCACGACATCTTTTGCTCCATCAATGGCTAACAATCTGTTGCTTGAGGTGGTGTTGCATCTAAAGCCAGGGATGCGGATCATGAAGTGGGTGATAGAGTTATAGGAGTTTGAGTTTGAGTTCAAGGTTGACCATACAAGTCAATCTCATTTGGCAAACATTCTAGTCAACAAAGAAGAGGAATTTTTAGTCTATCCAAGGGTGGTGCGAGACGAAGCCAAGGAAGAGCCTGACTTGGTAGAGGCATTTACCTTAAGGTTTGGTGGTGCTTACAGGAAGGTGATACAAAAAGTTGGTGGAGGTGTCATGATACAAGATCCACACGGCACAGCCGAGTTTTTTTTTTAAGCCTATGATCTAGAGAATGTCCACACCAACAACAAGGCAAAATACATGACTTTGCACTTAGGCTTGAAGTAGTGTATGGAGTTTGGCATACCCAGGTTGATAGTGAAAGGTGATGCTCTATTGGTCATGAAACAATTGCTAGGCCAATGGTAGATGAAAAGGGACTCTTTGAAGCATTGGTTTTATGCTATTAAAAAATTGTTGAAGTTTTTTAAAGAAGTTTAGTTCAACAATATCAAGAGGGAGCAGAATTAAGAGGCAAATCAACTTGCAAGCGAAAAGATGCAAGTGTAATTCACAGGTATATATGTAGCTCCAGCCACTTATGTGGTTGAGAAACCTTGCGAGAGATTGAAGACTTCCTAGGCACAGGTCAATGTCCAAAAGAGTTGTCCAAGTTACAAAAGAAAAGAATGGTACATAAAGCTCATAAGTTTACTCTGACAGGCGGGGACCTGATGGTTTATGGATAGGATGAAGTGTTGCAAAGAGTGTTGTACAAAGAGGAGGCTAGGATGGTGTTACAGCAGTGCCATGAAGAGGAGTGGAGATTAAGGTAATACCCAAGTCCTATTTTCAGTACTGCAAGCTGGTTTTTGGTGGCCTTCAGTAGTGTGAGATGTGCACTACTAGTGTAAAACCTGTCATGAATGTCAGACAATGGGAGAAATAAGGTTAATAGCAAAATCACAAGGGACTATCTTGGCCCAAAATGCTTTTGAAAAATGGGGTTTGGATGCCATCGGTCCACTCCCGAAGTCATCAAAGTGAGAAGAAGTACATTGTTGTAGCCATCGACTACCTTTCCAGGCGAAGGCCGTGAAAGAGGTGAATTTTATTGTGGTGGATCAATTTGTCTTTGACAACCTTTGTTGTCATTTTGGGGTACCATGTATACTCATTTTTTATAGGGGGCAAGGCTTTGGAAGCAAACTGATGAAATCTTTGGTGGAGAAGCTAGGCATCCAACACCAGTTTTCCTCCCCATACCATCCTCAATGCAATGGTTTACTGGAGAAAAAAAGTGGACAAATTGTAAAAATGATAATTAAATATGTTTATAAGCAGGAAGCAGAATGGGAGGCGAGTCTCGAGAAATGCTTATAGGCGTATAGGACCTCATACAAAATAGCCACTAATTTCAATCCGTTTGAATTGGTATATGGAAAAGAAGCGATGCTACCAGTGCACACACAATCAGCGGCTTTGAAGGGAGCATGGTGGATCGATGCCACACAACAAGAGTTGTTACAAGATTAGATTCCCGACCTTGAGACCTTGTGGATGGATTGAGAGGTATCAACAGAGTACTATACGAAGCAGTGAGAGAAGCGGATTGCAAAATTAAACTAGAGCTTGCAAGATAAGAAGATAGAAGAAGGGGATTTGGTCATGAATTATGAGAGTTATGTAAACTTTACTTTCCAAAGAAATTTCAAAAAAGGTAGATAGGTCCATACAAAGTGCAAAAGGCTTTCCCAAACAGAACCTATCGATTGGTGCGAGGAAATGGTAAGCTACTTAGAAACCGAGTGAACGAACTGCAGCTTAAGTTGTACTTTCACAAGGGTCCGGTACTGGATGTGAGCCAAATTATAGCCAAGGGGTTGTGCAACCCACCTAGGTAGGATTAAATGTGATGGCCATGCATTTTTGTACACATTGTATACATGGTCGTGCTTTTCTCAACTTGTTTAAGTGCTAGCATAGTGTTGCAGATTTCAAGTTTGATAAAAACTGCTTTTGGTTGAGCATATATGTTCAACAGGGGGTGGTCAATGATGGTACCAGCAAATTTGGTCCATACAAAAAGGAGTGCTATGCAGATCTGGAGATGTTGGTGGGGCAGAGATGAAGGAGCTACAAAGAGCCTGGGCAAACAGGTAGCAGCTGATATGTATGCTTTATGTGGTATTATAGGCCAAAAGGGTTCTAGATTGGGCCTTACACAGTGGTAGGTGATTAATGTCCAAGGTGCTAGATTTTGGCCTAGGAATGTAGAGCTTGAAGTGTTGAAGGAACAGGTCCAGACGGCTCGTCAAACAAAGCCAGGGAGCCCAAGATATGGAGCCTTGAAGTCAGGGATGATTGCATATTTGAGACAGATGGGGCAAGTGATGCTAGGAAATTAGAGCCACTTTAGGGCTATGGGTGTGTAGTGCTTGACTTATGGATCTTGTTGGTCTTTTCAGATTGACAATTAAAGTCAGCATGAGAGAGATATTAGCAAAAGAAGGCTTGATGGGAGCCGATTCTGGGCCACTTTGACTGTTTTGATCGACGTGCCATCTGATGTTTTTGGAGCCTTTCTGGGGTTTGGGTGTCCAGTATGTTGCATATGAAGGCCACAAGAAGTGACGGTGTGTCAAACAGAGTTTGGACAAGCAAGATTTAGCAGTTTGAAGTTGGGCAACAGTTACGCGGCGGGGTGATCCCAAATGGTTTTCTCAAGTTTTGGTCGCAGCGATATGATGGTCTTGCAAAGTTCAAATGTGGCAAGGTTTTGGATTCGTCAAGTTGGCTAGTGAGAGGTTTTCCTAGTCTTTACGGCCCGGTCATTGGACATGTATGCATTAGAGGGGAGAAGTGGGAAAGTGGCAGGACAAATGGAGGTTTTTGGATTGTATTCGGGGGTTTTGGTGAGTTCATGGGGGGCCTTGGGGGCCAACTTCACCCAATGACACCACCTGGCAACATTTAATCCCACATGTAGGGGAGAAACTTGGAATGGTGGTCTATAAAGGCTAGAGTGTGACCATTACGGGGAGTGTGAAAGGGAGAGGGAGCTCTCTGCTCCGTGGTGATGGAGGTTGGCATCTGTGCACTGCGGGGGATGGCCATTGGCAGTTTTGTGCTTCTAGAGGGTGGCACTATTGTCATTCCTAGCATTGTTGGTGGCTGGTGGCACTCGATGACGTGATGGCATGGCACGTTTGGCTTGTGGCCCATTCCTGCGCCACTATTTTTTGAGGAGGACTCCAAGGAGCAACGATGGTGCTGCCTTTGCCCCTAGGGGTGATTTCATAATGAGATGGGAGGGGCAAAGATCTCGAGGCCGTCAAGGGTTGGTTTATGCAGTGGAAGAGAGAGTGAAGAATGGAAAGTCATCCAGGTGTCTTGGGCATGCATAAAATGCTAAAAAATGGGTGAGTTGAGTGAGTGTATTACATGGAAATTTCTAAATTGAGCTCAAGTTTTGGATTCCACGAGCAGAAAAAACAAAAAAAATTCTTTCTAAGTTCTTTGTAAAGCCCCTATACAGGAAGTTCACACGCATTTCCAAGGGCTTTTGGCCCAGTTGTTCGTTTGGAGAGAGCGGAGTGTATGTTTTTTGAAGAAGAAGCCGGAGTTCACCATTGAAGCTTGAATGTTGGTTCTCCCTTTCCCCCCTCTCCTCAACTCGTCTTTGCTTCCCTTGCTCGATGTGTGTGTGTGTGTGTGTGTGTGTGTGTGTGTGTGTGTGTGTGTGTGTGTGTGTGTGTGTGTGTGTGTGTGTGTGTGTGTGTGTGTGTGTGTGTGTGTGTGTGTGTGTGTGTGTGTGTGTGTGCCAGGTAGGATTCTATCAATGAGTGGGAGGTAGGGAAGCCAAGGCAAGCAACTTTCCATCAGAGCGGGGCAGTGATGCAGTATGAATGTTGTGACGGCATGATGAAAACCTAAGTAGAGATAGTGAACTAGAAAGCCACCCAGGTTTTTGAGGGGCCAAAGAATAGGTTTTAGCTTAAAAACTAAAACTGGTAGGAGGTAGATTAGGGGATAGTACCCATAGGGTAGCCAAAACAAGATGTAGGGAAGGTTTTAATTTTATGGTAAATAACTCTAATATCAACCAATGTGATCCACATAACAAATCAAGCATTTGTACAGCACAGGGTAATCCCTTACCAGGCAACAACTCAATTTAACCGCTTGAGCTCATACAGTGATTCGGAGTATAGTCTACCACCCCCTCCAGATGAGATGCTGGAGCCACCACAACCCCAAGGCAGTAATTTAGCATGTAAAACATAAGGTAAAATCCCCTAAAGCCACAACTCAAAAAAAGTTTGAGTACAAAAGGTTGGAGGTCATATATTGTGGCCAGAAATGAAATTTTAGAATATTAACCGAGCCCCATAGATGCTATCCAGGTCAGAAGTCATGACCAAGTGTGTGTGTGTGTGTATGTGTGTGTGTGTGTGTGTGTGTGTCTGTAGCTATGGTCAGCTGTTGTGACACTGTGTGTGTGTGTGTGTGTGTGTGTGTGTGTGTGTGTGTGTGTGTGTGTGTGCCAGGTAGGATTCTATCAATGAGTGGGAGGTAGGGAAGCCAAGGCAAGCAACTTTCCATCAAAGCGGGGCAGTGATGCAGTATGAATGTCGTGACGGCATGATGAAAACCTAAGTAGAGATAGTGAACTAGAAAGCCACCCAGGTTTTTGAGGGGCCAAAGAATAGGTTTTAGCTTAAAAACTAAAACTGGTAGGAGGTAGATTAGGGGATAGTACCCATAGGGTAGCCAAAACAAGATGTAGGGAAGGTTTTAATTTTATGGTAAATAACTCTAATATCAACCAATGTGATCCACATAACAAATCAAGCATTTGTACAGCACAGGGTAATCCCTTACCAGGCAACAACTCAATTTAACCGCTTGAGCTCATACAGTGATTCGGAGTATAGTCTACCACCCCCTCCAGATGAGATGCTGGAGCCACCACAACCCCAAGGCAGTAATTTAGCATGTAAAACATAAGGTAAAATCCCCTAAAGCCACAACTCAAAAAAAGTTTGAGTACAAAAGGTTGGAGGTCATATATTGTGGCCAGAAATGAAATTTTAGAATATTAACCGAGCCCCATAGATGCTATCCAGGTCAGAAGTCATGACCAAGTGTGTGTGTGTGTGTATGTGTGTGTGTGTGTGTGTGTCTGTAGCTATGGTCAGCTGTTGTGACACTGTGTGTGTGTGTGTGTGTGTGTGTGTGTGTGTGTGTGTGTGTGTGTGTGTGTGTGTGTGTGTGTGTGTGTGTGTGACCCTTGAGCCGTTTTTTTTGTGATGTGGTGCAAAGAGCGAGGAAATATGTGGTGTTTGGTTGGCTGTGATCATAGAAAGTTTGCGGTGTGCATTCATGCTCCCTTATTAGTGTGTGTTGGTGGTTCCATGATGTTGTCGGTGTTTGTGTGTGAACATGTGGAATTTTGCAGGTGATTATTAGGGGATAGGGGTGATGTGAAAGCACTGAGCTATAGAGAGGTGTTTTGTGAGTGATGGGTGGTTTTCCACTTCCCACTTCCCAACACCAAAAGCGGTCTGTCATCATTGCCCACCCTCTAGGTAGAGCATTTATGCTCAACCAAGAGACTATTTGCATCTTGAACCACATCCCGTGCAAAATATTTCTTCAATCTATAACCATTTATTCTACAGCACAAACGTATCAGAGAGCCTTTCCAACTCAAATGTGCCATTCAAAAATACATGCTTCACTCTATATGGTCCCAACCATTTGTCCCTCAACTTCTTTGAAAAGTGAAATCCAAGCAAGAATCGTACTTCATCACCATATCTCCCTCTTTAATCTCTTTCTCTGGCAGCCTCTTATTCATTTTCTCCATCTTTGTCTCTGCTTGTTGAAGATAATAATCACTGACTATTCATTTGCAACAAATCTAGAGCAAGAATTCTTTCATGCACTTGTCATTAAGTGCACCTTGCATTCTATAGAACAACTTCAAGGCATCCAACTACACCTGTATGGGCATAAGAGCTTCCTTTCCATAAACAATCTCATATGGCGTAAATTGTGTAGACACTCTATACGCAGTTCTATAAGCCCACAAACACTTTTCCAAGTTCAAGTCCCACTCTTTGGGATGCTCTCTAACATACTTTGATAGCATCTTCACAATTTGACCATTGCAATTTTCAACCAGTCCATTTCATTGTGGGTAGTAAGGAGAAGAATGCCTATGATGCATTTTCAATTTCTCCATGAGACCACCAACAAGTTTCCCCTAAAGCCTGGTCCACGATCAAAAATGATAACCATAGGGGCTCCAAACCTGCAACACACTTATTCATATAAAAAGAGTCCACTCATCTTGTTGTTACAACTTTTATAGCTCTGCTTCCACCCATTTTGTCAAGTAGTCAACAACCACAAGAATATACTTTTTGCCATTGTTGATCCTTGCGATTGGACCTACAGCATCCACTCCCCGTTTTGCAAATGCATCAAAAGACATTATAGCTTTTGAGACTCGGTCAAAAGCTTTTGATTTTCAAACACTTGGCATTCATGGCATGACTTGTACCAAAAATAAACATATGTCATCATAGAGGGCCAACAATAACCCGCTCTCAAAATGCAAAAGACAACCTGATCCTTATCTTGGCGGCCTGTTTCTTCATGCCAGTTCTTCAAAATCAAGCCTATTTCTTCTTTGTATAGCACTTTCCTCAGAATGCTATCTCTTCCATAAAACATGAGATTCTCACCTACCAATGTGTAGTTTCTTGCTTTTGCAACTGTTCTCTTACACCAAACCTTTGGCGTGCCCTCTGAACATTGTCCTTTACTAAGAAATACTTCTACATCTTGCAGTGATTCCCTTCCTGCATACAATGCTTCATTGACCTTTAAAGGATCTACCAAGGCATCCAACTTGTCCCTAGCCAACTCATCAGCTTGTTTATTCTGCTCGCGATGAACATGCTTAAATTGTATCTTCTCATGCAAAATCTTCTTGATGTCATAGAACCCCTTCTTCAAATTGTCTTTCTTAACATTCTGCAAACCAAGCAACTAATTCATGACTAGCAACACATCCCCTTTTGCAACATTACCCTCTTCAATCCAAACTCAACACACTGCTTCAACCCAAGGAAAAGCGTGAGATACTCAACCTCATTGTTACTTTCAGCTTCATCAAGATCATAAGCTCTAGAAAATATTACATTGCCTTTTGGGTTCTTTATTATTACCCCACCACATGCCTTTTGAAGAACTTTCTTGTATGCACCATCCAACATCATCGTATACGCATCTGTAGTATCCACTTCCTCTTCCTGATCATCCTTGTCAATTCTTGGGTAAGACAACCCCCCCCCCCCCCCCCCCCCCCCCCCCCCCCCTCTCCCACTTGTGTACCACTATGTCCGCCAAGTGAGCTTTAATAGAATGATCCACTTTAAACTCAAACTCATACTCTTGAAGCTACATAGTCCACTTTAAGATGCGCTTGTTAGGCTTCAAATGTTGTACTACATCCAGCAAAAGGTTTGATGTAGTGAGCACATAGAACTTTTGGGGAAACATATATTTTTTGAGCCTGTGACAAGCAAGAACCAAGGCAAATACCCACTATTCCATTTCTATGTAGGAGAACTCACTTATATTCTTCATCTTGCTCTCAAAATAGACTGGCTTGAAGTTCCTTCCCTGCTTTTGTAAGAGCACCGACACAAAATCTATTGACCCCACACTAATAGATACATAGAAACTCTCTTATATTCTTCATCTTGCTCTCAAAATAGACTGGCTTGAAGCTCCTTCCCTACCTCTGTAAGAGCACCGACCCAAAATCTACTGACCCACACTAATAGATACATAGAAACTTGATTGCAAGTTAGGAGGACTCAATGTTGGTAAAGCACACAATACATACTTGATACCATCAAAAGTCTGTTGCATGTCTTCATTCCACTCAAACCCTTAAACTCTTTGTCTCAATTTTTTGAAAGGATACACATACTGACATAGCATCCAAAAAAATGTGACAGGTACTTGAGCTTATGCACAAATGATACCAAATCCTTTGTGTTGTTGGGCGGATCCATAAGTAGTAAAGCCTTAACTTTCTCTGGGTCGGCTTCTATACCATTTTGGGAAACCACGTGTCCTAGCACATGGATTGTGGCATGAGAAAACTTACACTTCTTTGGGTTGAGTTTCCCACCCTCTTGTTGAAGCCTTTCAAAACTCAATCTTAGCTTCCCAAATGTGTGACCCTAGAGCTATAATATCCAATATCATCCATGAAAACTTGAATGAACTTACCCAAGTAGGGACCAAACAATCTATTCATCCACCCTTGGAAGGTAGCATATGCATTAACCAACCCAAAAGACATTCTTTTGTAGGCAAAACAACCCCAAGTAGTAATGAAGGTCATCTTCGATCGATTGTTGATCACTATCAAGATCTGAAAGTAGCAAAAATTCCATCCATGATTAAGTAGCATTCATGACCTACAACCTGGTTAAGGATTTCATCCAGGAAGGGTAGTGGATAATGATTCCTTTTTGTGGCAGCATTCAAAGGTTTGAAATCAACACATATCCTAAATCTCACGTTCTTCTTGGGAACAATAACTACTAGAGAGACCCATTCAGAGTCCTCCACTCAAAAGATGAAATGTGCTTCCAAAATCTTTGTCACCTCTTGTTGGGGTATAAAGCCCAATGTGGTCACCCAGGTAAGTGGGCGGGCCGCCAGGTATGTACACATATTCTTTTGTAAAAACCTGATAGGAACTCACTATGCTCTACACATTACAGTAGAGCGAGTTCACCATATCGTCGTGCTCTTCTTCTCGCACTCTCTCTCACGTCGCACTTCCGCTCGTACACCTTCAACTGGTATCAGAGCTCAGATCGAGGCTCGGGGCAGCACTGCAAGAGGCTAGAGTCACCAACTCAAATTGGAGTGAAATTCGACAGGCGAAGACACGGCCCCAAATCTCGTGGGAAAGTCCGAAGGGCTTTGTGTTGTCAGAATTTCATTCTGCGGTCATCTCGGCCACCGTTCGGCTTCGACAAAGGTCTGCGCAGGCCATTTTCGACTACGTGGTCTCGGCGGGTGCAGATCCGACTCTGCAAATTTGGGGTTTTCGGCCTACGACTGCAGGTGCTGAGGATATCGACACTCCCAGAGTGTTGATTTGTGGCTGTCTACACATCGAAGGACGGCTCACAGTTCTTGGAGGCGTGTCACATACGACACGGGCGCATCTACACACAGACTGTAGGCGACATCCACTAGTTCATCAGGTAGCTTGTGTTTGCTGCTTGATATTCCAGATTTCATCCTGACATTGCAGGTACTTCCACACGGGATGTATTGTTAGAGATGATGTATTTTTGTTGAGGGTTTGCTGGCTGTGAGTCACGCAGCAAACAACCGCCGCAGCGGTTACAGCATATAGTGGGAAATTTGTGGATGTATGACTTTGTGGGAAGTCTATGTACTGTCAAATTTACTGCAGCCTTTGTTGAGGGTCGAGTGAGGTTTTATTGAGCTGGGGTATTCTCGAATGTTGAGATCCTTTCGGTGATACAGGTCTTGGAGCGATCCCTCGAGCACCCTTAGATAGGCAGCTAGGATGTATTGACTGTGAGTTAGACAGTTGGGATTGCATCTTTGCTTTACTGCCGTTGAGGCATTGTCACAGTCTATGCTTACAGGACAGTGACAGGACAGTGAGAGACAGTACAGGTGCAGGACAGGTTTACCCGCAGCTTACAGTGTCAGAGAGACAGTGTTTTTTGAGCTGTTTTTTGGTCTGTTTTTTGAGTACACCAGAGCCATTTTACAAAGGAGACTCTGCCAAAATTTATGCAGAATCTGAAGTTTTATTGGTTCATTTGATAGGTTGATATTGGTTCAGAGGTCAGTTTACAGGGGAAACTCTGCCGAATTTTTCCCAGGAAAGTAAACCACTGTGAAGCGTAGCTATGGCTGGATCACAGGACACTGCTCTTTACAATATCAAGAAGCTAGATGGAACCAATTTCCCATTGTGGAAGAAGCAGATTTGGCACGTGTTGGTACAAAAGAAGCAGATAAAACCTATAAAGCTCAAGGGGATAAAACGAGAAGATATGGACGAAGATGAATGGAGCGAAATGGATGAATTGGCACTTTCTACCATTATGCTGACTTTGGCAGAAAGCGTTTACTTTAATGTAGCAGACGAGATGTCGGCTTATCAAGCATGGTTAAAGCTGAGTGATCTTTATGAGAAGCAGAGTGCATCTTCACAGGTATACTGGCTTAAGAAGCTTGTTGACTTGAAGATGAAAGAAGGGACACCTATGTCCAATCATCTGAATGAATTCAACACAATCTATAGTCAGTTGTCAGCTCAAGGTGTCAAGTTTGATGAACCTGTTAGAGCTATGTTCCTGTTGATCACATTGCCGGAAAGTTGGGACACTTTTCGCACAGCTTTGAGTAATTCTGCACCTCCAGATGGTTTGAACATAGCAGGTGTAGAAGGAAGTCTGCTTACTGAAGAAACCAATAGAAAGACAATGGACAAAGGCAAAGGAACAGCCTTAGTTGTCAGGGGAAGGACCAAAGAAAAGTACAAAGGTGGAAAGAGGAATCAGTCTCGTAGCAAGTCCCGCAGTGCTAAAGGCAAGAGTGACATAGAATGCTACCATTGTGGCAAGAAGGGTCACATGAAAAGAGACTGCAGAGAATGGAAAGTAGAAAAAGGCAAAGAGAAAGCTGAAGACCATGGTGAGAAGAACAAGTCCTTAGTGAAGATTCAAGAAATAAATGTGACAAACATTGTTGCAGAGGATGACAGTCTAGTGTCAGGAGACATCTACTTCTTGAAGAATACAATGGACTCAGCTCTTCTTACGGCATCTGATGGAAATGCACTAAGTGACTGGATTATAGACTCAGGGGCATCACTTCATGTGTCTCCAAACAAGGAGTGGTTTACTTCTTATCTGACCACTAAAGATCATGTTCGGCTAGGGAATGGGCAGACATGTGAGATCTTAGGTGTTGGAGATGTTCAATTGAAGTTTCAGAATGGCTCTTCTTTCACGCTGAAGAATGTGAGACATGTTCCCGCAATTACAAAGAGCTTGATCAGCACAGGTTTACTTGATGATGCTGGCTACATCACCACCTTTGGACAGAACATGTGGAAGATATCCAAGGGTTCTATGACAGTAGCACATGGAGTAAAGTCTGGAGGACTTTACATGATTTATGTATCAAATGTCTCTAAAAATGTAATCAATGTAACCAAGCAGCCGAACGTTTCTTTGTGGCATAGCCGGTTAGGACATATGTCCAAGAAGGGAATGGAAATCTTGTCTCGTTTTGGTTATTTGCCTGGCTTTTCATTTAATGATTTTGAACTCTGTGAACATTGTCTGTATGGTAAGCAAACACAGCAGCCACATAAGCATAGAAGCAGTAGAAGAGATACACATTTGGCACTTGTTCATAGTGATTTGTGTGGACCTATGCCTAACCTATCTCTAGGGGGAGCTTCTTACTTTATGACATTTATAGATGATTACTCGAGGAAAGTATGGGTTTACTTTCTCAAGCACAAGGATGAAGCGTTTAGTGTTTTCAAAACGTTTGTGACACTTGTGGAGAATCAGAGTGGCAAGAAGCTTAAATGCTTACGCACTGACAATGGTGGAGAGTATGTTTCAAAGGCCTTTCAGGACTTTTGTGAGTCAAAAGGTATAAAACGTGAACTTCCTGCTCCTTACAATCCTCCTCAAAATGGTGTTGCTGAGAGGATGAATAGGACCATACAAGAGAAGGTCAGAAGTATGTTGTCTAATGCACAGCTGCCAAATGGGTTTTGGGCTGAAGCTGTATCAACAGCTGTTCATCTTGTAAATAGATCTCCTAGCAAGGTTTTGCAGAAGGATTCAGTGCCAGAGATGGTATGGTCAGGCAAAATGCCCTCATACAAGCATCTCAGAGTCTTTGGCTGTGAGGCATATACTCACGTTCCAAAGGAATTTAGGAACAAACTTGAGCCAAAGAGTAGAAAGTGCATCTTTCTAGGCTATGGTAATTCTGGTGAGATGGGGTACAGACTTTGGGATCCCGAATCCAGAAAGGTTGTCCGCAGCAATGATGTTCACTTTAATGAATCCAAATATCATTCTAAACCAGAGAGGGTTGAGGAGATTAGAAGAGTTGTCTTCCAAGAAGATGGACCTGCACGTGCGAGACAAAATGTCAGGGCTCAAGAGGAGCAAGGACAGGATAGAGTGGAACCACAGGTTGTGGCTGAGCCTCAGCCACCTATTATGCATAGATCTGGACGTGTCACGCGACCTCCTAATAGGTTTGTTCCATCTATGAATTATGTCATGTTGACTGATTGCAATGAGCCTTCATGTTACAAGGAAGCAGTGCAAATGAAGTACTCCGGGAAGTGGCAATTGGCCATGCAGTCAGAGATGACAGCTCTGCATAAAAACCAGACATGGAAGCTAGTTAAATTACCATGGGGCAAAAAGTCTCTACCCTGTAAATGGGTTTACAGGTATAAGATCACCTCTCATGATAGTCAGCCAAAGTACAAAGCAAGGCTTGTTGCCAAGGGCTTTAAGCAAGAACAAGGCATTGACTTTGATGAAGTCTTCTCTCCGGTGGTCAAGATGACTACATTGAGGTGCTTTCTTGCATTGGTTGCCATATTAGATTTGGTGTTGCACCAAATGGATGTCAAGACAGCGTTCTTGCATGGTGATTTAGATGTGGAAATTTACATGCAGCAGCCAGAAGGGTTTGTTGAGAAAGGCAAGGAAGATTGGGTATGCCAGTTGTTAAAGAGTCTTTATGGCTTAAAACAATCACCGAGGGCATGGTACCATAAATTCCACAAGTTTATGCTTTCTCAAGGCTACAAACGTAGTGAGTTCGATCACTGTCTATATACAAAGAAGGCTAAGGATGGCAGTTGGCTGATCCTTATTTTGTATGTGGATGACATGTTGATTGCTGGCAAGCACTTGGAAGAAATTTCAGCTTTGAAGTCAAAGATGGCAAAATCGTTTGACATGAAAGACATGGGTGAGGCAAGTCATATACTTGGTATGCGCATTGAGAGAGACAGATCAAAGAAGTTGATTTGGTTATCTCAAACAGAGTATATTGACAAGGTTTTGCAACGTTTCAATATGGAGAAGGGAAAGGCATTGAGTGTTACATTGCCACCATATGTGAAACTTAGCAAACAAGATTGTCCTGTGTCTGAGGAAGAACAGGCTGAAATGGATAAGATTCCATATGCGTCTGCAGTGGGTAGTTTGATGTATGCAATGATTGCTACTTGCCCAGACATTGCATTTTCAGTGGGAGTAGTAAGTCGATACATGTCAAACCCAGGCAAGAAACATTGGGAGGCAGTGAAAGGAATATTGAGATATCTGAAAGCTACAAAGAGTATGCGTATATGCTATGGGAGTCAGGAGCTAAGTGTAAAGGGTTTTACAGACTCAGATTATGCAGGTGACTTAGCCAACCGAAGGTCTACGTCAGGGTATGTCTTTACATTGGCTGGTGGAGCAGTATCACGGCGTTCTAGATTACAAGATTGTGTTACTTAGTCTACTACAGAGGCTGAATATAAAGCCCAATGTGGTCGCCCAGGTAAGTGGGCGGGCCGCCAGGTATGTACACATATTCTTTTGTAAAAACCTAATAAGAACTCACTATGCTCTACACATTACAGTAGAGCGAGTTCACCATATCGTCGTGCTCTTCTTCTCGCACTCTCTCTCGCGTCGCACTTTCGCTCGTACTCCTTCACCTCTTCATGAAGTGCCCTCTTATGAATGCCCCCAACCTCCTAAGCTTTTGAACCTTTGGCTAGGCACCTTCTTTTAGATTGATTCTATGCTTGAACCCTTTATCTCCTTGCAACTTTGTATATTCAGCGGCAAATAGATTTGGAAACTCTGCAAACATGACTACATACTCCTTCTTTCCTTTCTCCGTCAAGTCCTTTCTTAGCATGCTCCTTACGTTCACTTTGGCAGGATCTACAATTGCTTTTGGATTCTCTTTCTCCTCCTTGACGTGCACATCATGCATTGATTCTTCCTTTTTGACACTTATCCCAAATAGATTAGGACATAATGGCATCAAGCCTTCCTCTACAGTTTCTTCGGATGATGTAGACAAAGAATCACTATCATATGACGTAGTTTTTGTTGAATCTGTATCTTGCATCTCCAATAGGGGTTGTGTATGGCTCTTGTGCATATTCATGTTGTAGACCATGGTCCTTCCTTTCTCTTGGTCGGGAATGGTGATCAAGCCCATGCCCCAATCATGCTTAGAACCAAGCATTATAAGCCATGCCTCCCTAAAATGATTGGATAAGCATTCTCACCCGCGTGCATCACGTAGCAATCAACCAAGCACTCAATCCCCAAAACTTTTATCTTAGCATCTTTGGCTATCCCAAGACACCCTGTCTTTTTGTGGTTGGCCATCCTCATACGAATCGAAGCATTCACTGACATCTTCACACATGCTTCTATCATAATAGCATTGATCATGACACACACCTAGGAATCACCGTCCACATATGCTTGCACTTCCGTATTCTTTCCCTAAAAAGCTTCAAATATTGGCACCTTATCCACCAGGTGACCAACCCTCAAGGATGACACCATGCTTTCATGCTTTTCTTTTTTGGAAGGAAGCTGCGTACTCACACATTTGGCCCACTGCCTCCTCAATTTAGCTTTTAAATCCACCAACTCACCAAAGATATAATGGCCTTTTGATTTCGTATGTTGTCAAAATATCATAGTCTTTAACACCTTGGTCAAGAAGGTAATCCTTTGGACCTATTTTCCTTTGTCACCACCTCTTGTTGCTCTTTGATTGATCTTCTACTTTAGCCTTCCCTTTCCTTGGTCATGTTTCCCTCTCTTCTTATATCTCTTTCTCCCTATCATGCCTGGCTCTCTTATTGGCCAACACATCCACATCTTGATGCTCAAGGGTAATGATGTTGATATCCCTACATTCTTCATTTGCCAGCAATGGTTGTGGTTGTTGTTGTGGCGGCGTTGCTTCTAGTGCCCACTCTTGATAATTTTCTTCTATTCTCGCTCGATCACTCCCATATAAGGGATAGATCCCTCCTCTCTCTCTCTCTCTTGGTGGTTCAAGACAATCAGGGGCATAATGACCCTCTTCACCACAATTGTAGCACCTACCTTGTAGATGTTGTCCCTTGCCTCTCCTAATTGGACACTCTTCTCTTTGGTTTCTATCCATTATGTTAATCCTTAATTCTTGCAAAACTGACTAGCAAGATCATGCAAATCTCTGGTTGTAACAGGATTAGGATCTTGAACTTGAACTATTCGTCCACTCTATCATCTGTTGCCATAGGAACCATTGGTTGCACCATCACTGGCTCAAGATGTGTAACACCTTGCTCCCGCCTTCGCTTGAACTTTTTTCTCTTGGCCTTTGCAATTTCTATAGCTCTTTCAAATAAAGCATTCTCTTCTTGATCGACCTTCTCCCTTACACTTGGATGAAGACAATCCATAAACTGATGCACTTTAAAGAAATCCCCTGGTGGTCCTTGGGATGCCACCTCCAATTGCCCCAAAGCCCTTTGAAGTGTTGCAAAAACTCTTGAAAGTTAGCATGAACATATTGTTGCAAACCTCTCAATTTTTTCATTGCTTCTGTCGTTGTTAGTCTCTTGCCAAACATGTCAAAAATTGCCTACTTCACCTGCTCCCATGTTTGCTTTTTGTCTTCCTCTAAACCTTCAAACCACACGCGATCTTCTCCTTTGAGTGCAAGAGGAAATACATGAATATATGCTTCATCATTCACAATGTGCATACCAAGTGTATGCCACTTGAAGTCAGCAATCTTGTCTTTCACATCCTCCTATCAATGATGTTCAAACTTCACCAAAAAATTGCTTCACTTGGGTGCACAATTGGCAAATTTCCGCTCCCCAGCGGGATCACCAAAGGATGATGGAGCAAAATGCATTGTGTGTGCACTCATACACCCAGATAACTCAACACAACACAAGGAATTTACTTAAATTCCACCCCACACACCACCACTCAAGAGCTCAATGGAAATTCTCCCCACAATCCCTATTCAAACTCTAAACGCCTCGATCTACAAGCCCTTGTCTGCCCGCAGACACTGCAAGGTGAGTCGAGTTGATCAACACTTGAAATCACAAATGATGGTGACCAAAATATACAAAAAAAAACCATCAAAATTTTGAAACCTCCAGCCACAAAAGGCCTCTTAAAACATTGCAAAACCTTCACCAAACTCCAATTTGTTGGACTCTTTGGAGTAGCCCCAACCCTAATGGCATCGATACAGGGTCACATAGTCTTGTAAAAAGCCACACCTTCTTCCTTCAATTCATCACACACACATATCCATGGACACCTTAGAACTTCCATAGAATCTCCCAAGTGCAAAATTGAAGAGAAAAAGCTCTCATTCACTCCTCCACACTGTTATGGAGTTGATATTTTACTATTTATTGCAGCTAACAGGTGGAAAAGGCTTGAACGATCTAAGCCTATGCGAACAAATATATGTATTGTACATTTTATTATTCAAGTGCTCTTTTATGAGCTTTGGCCATTTGTGACCGGCCGACCAATTTGTATTCAATTTGACCATTCAAGAAATCTATAAATCAAATACGTGTAAGAGGGAAATGGTCACTCTTGCATGGGGGGAGATTGCACCCAGTGTGTCTGCCTTATTTTTCTCTCCTCTCCACTCTTCTCTCTCGCCATGCTGGCGTAGCACTTTGCTCTAGGAGGTGCGCTTGCATGCGCTCTCTTGCCCTCTCCTTCTCTCTGTCTCTCTCTTATTGCGTATGACTCGGAGTATGTGCAATAATGGTTGTGCCAGGTATACAGTTTTGTCAATTTATGGCTTGCAATATGTTGTTTTCTCTATTTGACAAGGCCACCGCGCCTTTCATTTATAGCAATGGTATCAGAGCGATGGCTACGTTCTCGGGCTTGCAACAACCAAAGCTATGGAGATGATAAACCTCAAAGATAAGTCCTTTTTTTGTACATGAAATTACAATTACTTCATGATGCACGCCTTATAGTACCAATTGCAAGTTGCCAATTTTTATTTAGAAAGAAAAAGAGCATAATAGTGCATTGATGGATGATGCCGGTTATATTATATTTTTTACCTCGTTATTAGGAGAGAAGATTTGAAAAGGTAGTATATCTCACACGCACCACAAGGCAATAGCGTGCTCACATACCATCTAGTTGTGGACTAATTACATACAGCAAACTTGTATAGCTTCGTGCTACTAACCGTGCAAGGCTAGATAGAGGAGTAGGATAGCTTTAACTTCATGGATAAGAAGAAGAAGAAGAAGGAGAGAATTTGTAGAAGGAATGTGAAGTGAAGGAAAAATTTCTCTAATTCTTCTTTGATGCTATAATGAGTTGCCCCCGTTAACGACACTACTCGGCCAAGGAGCACTGTAGGTATTGATGCCACTTTTGATCGACCAATGTTGACTGGTTCCGGTTGAGAATGTTGTGCTCATAACTGCCCTTTAGCTTGAGATGTTGTAGCTGGCCAGTGCTACCAACACATTTTCATAGGGTTGTGCCGCTTTTGTGCTCGGCTGCCCACACTCCTCAACCCTCAAGGCTATAGGATGTTACAACCCTCTAAGCAGAGAAGCTTTTTTTTTTTTTTTGCTACCCTCAAGGCTAGCTATGCCCCCCCCCCCCTTTAGGCTTGTCTACTTTGTTGGTTGCCTCTACACCAATCTTTGCACTTCCCACTCAGTTGCTTCTCAACTCCTTCACAAGATTCTTCTCAACCTCCTCAGCTGCACAATACTCCCAGATCGATTGACTTCTCTGATATCATTTGTTAGAGCTTGCAATAAAATCATATAGCCTCATGAATAGACATACTTGAGCTAGGAGGTGAAAAATGCAGAGAAGAGAAGAGAGTGAGAGAGGGAGAAGAGAGGATAAGGCTCACAACTGCACACAAATGGAAGAGAGTTTAGATTAGGTTTTTATGGACTTTTATAAAGCTTTACAAGTAGTTCACATGTAAGAGGCTACCTAAGTTGGGCTAACCCCAACACTGTTAGATGTAATTCTAAAGGATTATGAAGGTAGGATTGAGAACTTCTAGATGCAAGATCAAAGATGGTTGACCTATCCTAATGGAGAATTGGAGAAGGAGAGATTTGAGATGTGCAAATAGCTTATTCAAATAGCTCAAGCAGTAATGGAAACTCCACCATCTATGCCAGTTCACAAAAGGATAATTCCACAACCATCATTTGAACCTAAGAGGAACAATGATGTGATGAAAGAACAAGTGAGTTTACATAGAAAGTAGAAGAGTTGTGAGAAGCTTCTTAACTCACCAAAATCAGCAAAAGAACATGTGGTTGTGAAAGATAGATCCAAGGAAGTGAACAAACAAAGTGAGATTCTAGAAATGCAAAAGTCTCAAGCGATAGAAATATGAGATGAAGTAAGAGTAGTAGAGAATAGTACAAACAATTCTCACTACAAGATATCTCCATCACTACCAAAAGTTGAAGGACATTGGCCACAAGAATTATGGTATATCATACAAGAGGCCAAAGATGGAAGTGATACTTTAAATTCAGCTCCTATTGAAGAGGTAGATCTAGATAAGAGGATGCTAGCAACTAAGATAGGATCTATGTATGGACACATAGGATCAAAAAAGTTGTTATATGGTCAAGAGGAGACATGCAAGGATTTTCCATCATATCTCTATGAATATGAATGAAGCTAAAACTAACATAGTTATCCTACCTTCTCATAGAAAAGTATTTAGACTTGTATTAGGTTTTAGAGGGATTAAGGGTCTACTCTCTACATCAGCTAGATGTACGTTAACCTTAGCAAAATTTCTAAAAGCTAAACCGCAAATGTGGAAAGAGGTAGGGATTTGCCTAGAAAGAATGGAGTTGAAAATCCTATGGAGGTCCTTGCGAGAGAGATTGATGATATAGGCAAGCCTAGAAGGGACATTAAGCTAGCCCCCATAAACAAAGTCAGAGACCATTGCAAGGATGAAGATGGTAACACTATGCTACCATTGTAATACAATGGAGTAAAATACATGTCTATTCTTGATAGTGGTGCAAGAGTTTCCATAGTCACAAAGCAAGATTGGAAAAAGTGGGGAAATATGATTTGAGACAAACACAAATGAAACCTCAGTTAGCAGATGGTTATGTTGAGAGATCTATTGGAGTACTAGAGTAAGTGGTCGTTACTTCTTGTGGTATAGAGTATAAGCATATGTTTGATGTGGCAGATTTTGGGACCAAGAATAACTATGATGTTGTTCTAGGAATACCATTCATGCACTAGCTCAAAATGGCTCAAGACAAGGCTATGATTACATCTGTCTGAGACATATGGGAAATGTTACTTATATCAACTTGAAAGACCATAGCTACAGAGATGTGCACAAAACTCCAGTAGGAGACTCTGATCCTGCTTGGCTAAACTCAAAGGCTCATATTTGGATGTGTGGAGCGTGTGAGTGTGGAAGTTTAGAAAGGGATGGGGTGTAAATTGGAAAGGTCATTGGAAGATGAGGCATACAAACCAAAACATTTTCCAGGAGAACTGCTAGCATGAATTCCAATTTTGGCCACTTTAGATGTGTGCCTGAATGAAGTTGCTCCTACAAAACTTTGTGATGAAAATGGCTAAGACATTATTCCTCTTAGAAATTTAGGAGTAGTTCTAGAGGATGATGAAAATGATGGTAAAGAAGCAATCCAACGGGATGAAGCAGTGTTAGAGCTAGAGACTAGCATGTGGTACTTGAGAATCCAAGACAAAGTGTCTATTAGATATCTCGACTCTAGTTCTACCAGTGAAGAGCAATCAATGAGGCAAGAAACATCAAAAAACTCATGTCCATCAAATGAGGAAGAAGAATTTTACAATGGTGAACAAGGACTTGAGTTAAACGAGGAAGCAGACAATGAGAAGACGAACAAGTTTGCTAGTGATTTTGACCACAATAATGAAAATTTTTATGTTTTTTCAAATCAAAAGACAGGAAGGCAAAAATGATACAGACAAAAAAGAGCAAGAAGCCAAAACGCAAATAATTTGGTGCCTAAAATCAAAGGGAAGATGCATTATTTGATGCTAGTCAATGCTCATGATTGCATTTAGGACAAGGTAATTGGAAAAATCTCCAAAAACTTTTGGACAAACAACAAAAAGAAACAAAAAAAAGAGAAAGAATTAGTGGACATCTTTGGTGAACCATAATGACAAAAGCAGAGTGCATGATGAGATGTAAAGAGTCGAAGAAAACATTAAAATATGTATGGATGATTGAGGTAGAAAGTGACTCAAATGAAAGTACGAACAAAGATGGGATAAGTGTACCATCCCATTACAAGAAGTACACTATCCAAGACAGAAGAGTCATTGTGGAGAAACCAATGTGTGAGAAAAACAAACCAAGAACATTATATGATGGGCTTGAAAAAGCAAAAAGAATTGATTGGGCAGAGTCAGGGACAGAGTCAAAACCAACTTACATAGCAATCGACTTGACTCTTGAGGGAGAAGATCTATTGATCAAACCACTTAAAAGGTATAGGGTATATTTGCATTGTCCTACAAAGATCTTAAGGGTGTGGATCTTGAGATTTTTCAATATACAATACCCCTTAAGTCATATGAAAAACTCAAAACATGAGGTCCTTATACTTATAATGAAACCTTTGCCAAAAAAATCAAAGAGTAAATTGAGAAGCTGCAAGAAGCAGAGTTTATATTTGAGATAGAGCACACTATTTGGGTATTGCCAATTGTGGTAGTACCAAACAAGAATGAGAAGTTGAGAGTGTGTGTCAATATCAAGAAGGAAAATGTTTACTATTTGAGACAATTATCCTCTTCCAATTTGACTATGTGCTAGAAAGAGTAGCAAGCAAAAACACGTACAGCTTTTTGGATGGATTTTCAAGGTATAACTGCTTGGCTATGAAACCTGAGCACAACACGATATCTTTTGCCACAAAATGGGAAATATTTTACTGTATAGTGATTTGGGTTGCATTTAAATGACCGTATAATTAAAATTATACATATTATTTGGACTTATGTACTACATTCCCGAATAATACTGTATAAGAAGGTTAGCTATTGTGTTGTGTTAGAGACTTTGTTCTCACACTGAACAACAGTGACTAGGTTGATTGTTCAATCTTTCACTAATTAAAATAGTAGTTTTCACTCTTGTGTTAGAGCTATATGCTCACACAATTGGGATACTTTTACATGATGTAAACTTCTAGTGGTCTGTGTTTGAAAATTTTATCTTACGCTGTATTAGAAATAAATTCATAGTACATTTATTGATGATAATTTCTTATTCAAGAATCATATTTGTTGAAAATTGTATATATTTCATTTGGTGCAACAAATCTTTAAATTTAAGTTTGTCTATCATCTTAATGTGTCTAAATATTAATTACTAATATTAGGAAACATGTCTACATATTTAACATGTCTAAATTGTTTCTCTTTTTGTTTATATACCTTTACGTATTTTACTAGCCATGTCAGAGAGGAATTTATCACGAGCGCATCAAAAAACTGTCATTGAAGCTAGTGTTTGTTATCTACATGGTGCTGAAGAGAAGCAATTACATCAATGTTTTGAGTCTATGGAGCCTTCCATTTTCAATGATTTTTGCAATACTTTGACAAAACATTTCTTTGATTGATTACAACGATCATTCCCCATAGTATCATTTGACATTGCAATTTTCACAGATGATCAAATGCGAGGACTTTTCAATGAAACTTTGGGATAGAACTTGATTGCTTTCGATGCTTTAGAAAACCCTGAGGTACACTCTCTCCCTCTCGTGCGCAAAAGGATGTAGTTAGTCCATCAATTGCATGCACAAATGGTAGGGAAGAGCAAGCTAGAAGGCCCTAGTAAAAGAGAGAGAGTAGTTGATCCTATTAACCCATTCATCACTGAGGCACAAGCAAAAACTACCACTCAACCCTCCATCATTGCTACAGAGCCTGGTTGTGCGGAAGTGGGAGCACTAGACCAAAGCTTTGATCCTCTAGTCTTGCATCTCCTACAAGACCGCCATGTTTTCCACTTGCAAGCTCCCCAACTTGGAGAAGGTAGATGGGTGTACGTGAAACAAGTTCATGTAGTCAATACATCTTGCCTTCCCAGATCTTGTTTATTAAGCTAAACTATTCAAGATCCAACCACATCGGCCAACTACAACACAACAAGACAAGGAAGAAGCCACATCTTTGAAGAGCTAGCATTGAGGCATGATTTTTCCACTTGGCATCATGCAATAGTCTCCATAGTCCCCAAAGAGTTGGTCTAACGGTAAGGCTTTGGCCTCTCAACCTACGGGTTGTGGGTTCAAATCCCCTGTTGGGTCACACTCTAGAGGGACACCTTGTGCTCACCTGGTGTTCACGTTGCTAGGGCTCTTGCCCTTGGACACTCGAGTGCATCCTCCTCCTGGGGTGGGTCACCCGAGGAGGAGGTTCCTAGCTGGTTGCTACGAGTTCTCTCCGTCGTTCCCAGCATGTGGTGCATCAATTAGGTGGCCATGGTGATGCCTACGCGTGGCTCTTGCCCGATGGTACGCGGCCCTTGCCCGACCATGTAACATGGCTAATATTTGGAAGGGATAAACACCTCCCCCTGTGGGCCCTCTGGTGTGTCGAAAAAAAAAAAGTCTCCATAGCCAATGCTTATTGTCAAGTATTGGAATGGCGATGGTGATGTGGAGAAGTGGATACATGCATGTCACTTCAAAGGAAGCAAGCTTGCCATTAAGGAGTTTTTGTGGCCAACTGGTAGTATAGAGCATTTCCAAGACAATATTTTACACATTTTCAATGCGCTTCTACAAACTTTGAAGTGTCTACATCATCATGATTTTTCTCACAACGACCTTCACCCTCACAACATTATGTTGCATTTTGCTAATAAGGGTATTTATTACAGCATTATAGATTGGGGAACTTCTAGCTTGTTTTTGACTACAAATACATTTCCAAAGCTAACAAATCTATCTTTAGATTGTCAAAACAATCACATTCAAAACTAACCTTGGGTTGCCTTTGAGTGCATCTCCACCAACCCTTCTCCCTTCTCTAAAGCCATGGATGTATATTCTCTATGCTAGGTTTTGAAGCGCATACTTAAGCGCATGCCTAAGCAAGTTGATCTGAAGCAAATAGCTTTTGTAAAAAACAATACATAGAACACTAGATCTAGGCAAGGATAGAAATCCCCAAAACCGGTCTTCTTCTTTTGATTTGTCGGTATGTTTGTAGATATGACCGAAGACCTGATTACGATGAGGCACAGTGGATTGCTAGTGAGGAGCAAGTTTGATGTGAACAAATGGACTTATCAATTATTGCCAACATCCAAGAGGATGAATCAATGCTAGAGGGTGAACCCTTGAGCTGCCAACAGTGCAAAGAATTGTGTCTAAACTATTTTGTTTGACATATACTCTCTTGAGAATAAGTGGCCACACAAAGGGAAATCCATCAATAAATCTCTTTGATTTGCAATATGTTGGCTTGGCAAGAGTTCTTCTCCAGCAATTTATTCACCAACAATGAGTTTTTCCCAACAATAGCCAGATTTCCATCTACTTCATTCAGCAATGCTACGTATATTACATATTGGGTAAAGGGGTTAACTGGGATGATAAGCCTCCTAACATGGGCGTTGGAATTGGCCGCATTTTTGACATGACTTTAGCAAAAAATGAACAAAGGATAGCACCATCACAAAAGCATCCAGTCATCCTTTTTCCAGTAAAGCATGATGTCATTGTGGAGATGGCAAGCCAAGGAGTTGACCTAGCAATCCAAGGCAGAACTCCTGTAAGCTTGTGGTTGGAAGTATTAGAGCTTAAGACACAAGTTAATACCACCAGAAGAGAGCTTGCACCAGCTCAAAGCAAGCTCACAAAGTACAGGTTCAGGAGAAGACGTTGCAGCTTCCACAACCAACCTCAATGCCTTTTTTCAACCATGTACATGAATTTTATACAAGATGTGTAGCAAAAAAGTGATAGACAACACGACAAAGAGTGACATAGAGAAATGAGAGATATCATCATGACAAGAACTACATCTTAACTCTTGGCCAACAAAACAAAGTGGAGTACAAGTACATTGTACCAAAAGTGATTTTAAAAAATGTCATCACAATCAAAGACCGACCTATGTCATCAACTTCTTCCATGTTTGAAAATTCTAAAGCCACCTCCCACTCTGACTTGTATTCACTTTGCACCCCAGCAGCAATAGCCTCATGCATTTGCCTTTTACCAAAGTAACATTATGCCTCTCTAATTGCAATGTTAGTTGGAGCATGTAACAATATCATATTACAAAACACCATTAGTCAGAGGATGGGGTCTAAGAGGGCCTTTTATTTTCCATGAGCTTATGGAGGTGATTAACATTTTGACAAGTAGGTGTAAGCCATGTGTGCAAGAATGGTGGGTGTGTAAGAGATGTGTAAGAGTGGTCAAAGGATGCACTTTTTTCCCCAAAAAAGGAAGTGGACAATTTTATGCTTTTAGGCCTTCCATAACTCCCACATATGATCCCTGATTTGAGCGAAGATCATAGATCTATAATCTACACATTGAGAT